>NW_015373937.1:156895-468086 GCF_001272555.1 Dufourea novaeangliae
AATTAGAATATTAAGATAATATTAGTTCTAAGCTGAAGAACGAAGACAACCGACGAGGGAACTTAGTTTTTTATAGGTTTAGGCTCAAGAAAGAAGTCATCCGCCGAGGGATTTTAGTATCGGTAGTATTATATAGTTAAGATTTAAGTTATTTATAAGGTTTATTGTGAAAGGTGGGTAGATGTAGAACTTGTGATTCCATCTACTTGCCTTGGGCCTCCACTCGCAGCAACCTCCTCGTGGGGGAATCGGTATTGTCATCGGTAAAGTACTGTAAACTGAAGACAATATGGAGCGAATGGCTGCGAACTTCGAATATATCTCATGAAACTACGTTCTATTAATATATCGAACTAGGATTATTTTAGAAATCGATATGAGATTCAAAATGTAAAAATGTCTAGTACTTTGAATGTTTTAGAAAATTATTCGAGATAAAGATGTATAGAACTACTGAAAATTACTTTAGATTCCTTTTCCTTATTCTGTAAATTCATTGAGTGGAATATGAATGCTACTGGAAGCATGAATATTTCCACAGGACAATGATATAAATGGAACTTTAAAACTTTTTTAAGTGTTACAGTGATATATCGTTCGTTGACCTCCGTATTAGCGCACTGTGCCGAACGCGCATGATATACGTGCGAGCACATATACGTGTTCCCGTGAAGAAATTAGACAATAACCCCAGCAACCATGGCAGTTTCTGCAGATACTACTACAGCCCAAGTTTAAAAGACGTAGGCTGTAGTTAGCTTCTGTAGTAACCTGTTGAACCAGACAACTATAATTAGTATATGATTGTACAATATTTATGCAGTTATATTTAAGACAATTCGATCAAACGAAACTTAGGAAAAATGTCGCAAGTCGAAAGCGTAGTGGTAGACGCTTTATGGCTTTAAATGTTGATCAGTGTCTTCCTTCAATGAAATAACTGGTTGGGAAAATATTTTTGATTATACAGTACCTACACATAGAATATAATTAGTAAAATTCAGTAAATGTTAAACTTAAATCGTAATTCGATATCCATTGTTATATTCATATTCATCATCACATCGTAATGATAATAATTATTTTTAATTTTAGTCTATCTATGAATAGACTTAAATTGTGACCATCCATTGTGCATACCAAGTTTTAAATAACACTTTTAAATTTGCCTCGTGAACAGCAATCACTAAGAGGCGCTGCAGATCAGTTCCTCCATGAGTTGGGTGTAGACTCCATCTTCCTTTTATCGACGTCTGTACACCACGCGAGAAGAAAAGTGATAATTTCAATTTCGAAGATAGAATTTATTACGTAAGGATTAATTACGGTAATATAATAATCACTGGTTATTCTTCATTTCGACAGTATCCGAATCGTTATGTACATAGAAAATTCGTCTTAATTGTGAAATCCATAGCACCAAAACCTTTCGGGGACCGGTTGCTTAAAGTATTTTTATATGCTACAGTTTTTTGATTTGATTCCAATCCTATATTTTGTTTGAATTCTATGTTTTCGTTCCAGCATATATTAAGCTTCCTTTGTAATTACTTTACTCGGAACACGATTCGTGATTCTCTAGAGTTTTTAGGTTATAATTGTTTGGCCGCAGCTAAACAGTCTGTCGGATTACATCAGAATTAGTTGATCATGCTTTACCATTGTATTTTTTTTCCAATTTTTCAGGTACACTATTAGAAAATGGCACAGGTTTTCAATAGAATTGGGCAATTTGGCTTGGGCCTAGCCGTTGTTGGAACTGTTGTTAATTCTGCCCTTTACAATGGTCAGTTCCCAGTAATTTCTGACATGTATAGTATAAGATACAAATCATTTTATTTTAATAAATTTGTGTACTTCCTGTTTCAGTGGATGGAGGTCATAGAGCTGTTATTTTTGATAGATTTGCTGGCATAAAGAAACTGGTTGTTGGAGAAGGAACACACTTCTTTATTCCCTGGGTACAGAAACCTATCATATTTGATATTCGATCTAGGCCAAGAAATGTTCCTGTTATAACTGGAAGCAAAGACCTACAAAATGTAAACATCACACTTCGTATCCTCTTTAGACCAGTGCCAGAATCCCTGCCAAAGATCTACACCATTCTTGGTGTAGACTATGATGAAAGAGTACTTCCATCTATTACTACTGAAGTATTGAAAGCAGTGGTTGCTCAATTTGATGCAGGAGAATTGATTACGCAAAGAGAGCTTGTGTCTCAGAAAGTCAGTGAAGATTTAACAGAAAGAGCCTCTCAGTTTGGTCTAATCCTAGATGATATTTCCCTTGTAAGTGTATATCTTAATCTATTTCCTATTCGTATGTTAATTTAGTATGTAGAATTAATTTTGGGTACATTGTTTCTGTTTCAGACACATTTAACCTTTGGAAAAGAGTTCACACAGGCTGTAGAATTGAAACAAGTAGCCCAACAAGAAGCAGAGAAGGCGCGTTTCTTGGTGGAAAAGGCTGAACAACAAAAAAAAGCAGCGATCATTACTGCAGAGGGTGATGCACAGGCGGCCAGTCTAATCGCGAAGTCTCTCGGTGAAGCTGGTGATGGTATAGTTGAACTCAGAAGAATCGAAGCCGCGGAGGATATTGCCCACAATCTGTCTAAATCCCGCCAAGTAGCCTATTTACCCCCAGGTCAAAACATCTTACTAAACTTACAGCAATAAAGAGATAGACTCGAATGAGGATTGTAAACTGAAGTTGTGGCATTTATATCGTAACAGATGCATTCTAATGCTAAAAATGGTGTATGAAAAAATAGATGGTGGGGCAAAAACCCTAAAAGCGTTGCATAACAAGAATATATATATATATATACATACATATATATATAAATAATATTTCATAGTATTCAGATTTCAGTTCGAAATATCCATTTTTGTAATACACAGATACGTTCCTTCACCTTGCATTGTACGCAAGTAATTGGAAACGCTTCCTTCTACGCATCTAAGCTTGTTGCTTTACACATGTTTCGTTCAGTTATATGTAAAACAATTACCCGATAAGCTGGAACCGCATTCGTTTATTGCTACGCGCGACTCATTACGTTTGTTTCACAAGACGAGGAGAGCATTTTCCTTGTGTGTTTTTAATACCCCGACGTTTATTCAGATTTCATTAAACCAGAAGGGTCATTGATCGCCTTTTTTTGGCTCTTTACCTCCTCGTGAACACTCACATGAGTTAGCGACCAATAACGCTTGCTTATTTCAGTATCAAATAATCGCAACAACATTATTATAGGCATTCTGCAAGTCTCTAGTACCACTTACGTGTTTATATGACGACATTGTATAGATCACAATACTACCCATTGAATCCGTTTGTAAATGTCTCCGGTGCTATGTAATGCAAAATTAAGGAAAAATAACATTGAACACGAGTAAGGATTGCGACGAGATTTTGTACCGTCAGAAACGGTAATGCAACGCATGTATATTTTTTAATACGCATACTTCGTCTCTGAATTGTAGCTATCAAGCAGGGAGAATCGAAACGTGTTTGTGGCGTAGTAATATATACAAACACAAATAGTGTGTCAATGGACATAGTTTAGTAACTATTCTTGTAAACGACTCTCCAATTTAAATGTTATTTTGTAGAACAGAAAAAGCTTCGGAACGTTTTATTTCGTTTGGTCGGTCACCTTTACGTATTCGTCGAAGTTCGAAACTTTCTGCCTCTGTCGGCCGTAAAAGAGGAAAAAGCCGTTTCGGGGGTGTTCTATCACGGTGATTCGTTCGCACGAATCGTCCGATGGACCAGCGACGATCAATCAGCGACTCGGAATTGGTGAAAGATTATCTCGGTCGGGGGTGTTACGGAGCCACGTTTGTCGGCGTTGCCAGTTAACAGAGAAAACAATTCATCATAATTTGGCGAGCTCCGCGGGGTTCCTACCGATGGTGGTCCGCAACGAATATTGGAAGTACGCGTTCCTAACTCGGGTCTCTATCTTACGAATATAAACGTCGATCCTCTTTTTAAAAGATTACATTGAAATTTATAGATTCGGATCGCGGTGTGGCCGTGATGGAACAACTTCGCTACATCGAGGTATTAAACGAAAAGTTACAAAGTTACATGGTTGATAATACTCGTTGAACTGTGAAAGATATGTGCAATTAAACCTTCGGTGGACATAGATGTGTTGATGAAATCATCGTCTAGGATACATCTAATTATTAGATTTGGCAAGAGAAATTATTTTCATTCGATTCACCGAGTACTGTCTATCCCTATAAGTAATGAAACTTTTTCTTTACCGCTCTATATGTTGAAGGATCGCAATTTTGTAACATCCTCATTTGGATCACTTACTATGTCTTCCTGTCACCGAATCCCGTTTCTTTTTTCTTGCAAAGAAGACCGCGAAATGTACCGTAAAAGAAATCGTTTCCCCGGATAACTTTAGGTAAATTATAAACTAACCGATAGAGTTCGCCGATTGTAGGGTGCACAAGGGGGTGAGAGATCGAGGCGGTGAGGAGCGCGAGGCAAAAGCAGATTAGCGTGAATAATGAAGACACGACCCCGTGAAAGCCTAAGCGGGCCTCCTTAAGTCTGCTCCTTCGAGTAGAAGCCGAAGCCGGAAAGGAAGGATGCTGGCTGAGGTGGAGCGCACAGAAAGGAGGTAGAAGCAGTTAATTACTCCTCCCATCCAGGGGATAACGACTTCCCCTTATTTGTCGAGAGATGCAAACAGCCAACCCTTGGTGAAGTCCCTTGGCAAGACGCTTTCCAAGGGATATGTATAGCCACCTCTCGGTGTCTTGGATCTATCCAGTCGAGGGTGGCTACCAGTGGACCCAGAACCATTGAAGAGTCATCTGTGTTTTGGTGATTTGGCTACCAACGACAAGAAAAGTAGATGCCAGTAGTATATTAGCTTTATCAAAATAGGAAAACGCTCTAATGTCGATCGTTCGATCGTGATAAACAGTATATAAAAAGCGGATATCACGTTTACTATATGGAATATCTCGGTACCCATGCTGAACGAAGAGGTAACAACGACTCGACGAAGTTCAAGGTCGTCGTCATTAACGTCACCGTGCCCGAAGACGCGGAAGAACCGTGAATGACAAAGGTCGGCACATGTTCCCCCGAGCTGTGCATGCGTTCGACGAAAATAAATAATAGGTACAGAACCGAATACGCGTACGAAAGACGACGGAGGGAAGGGAGGACTAATTACGAAAGAAATCATAATAGGCGCACATGCACCCGGGGGCTGTCGGGCTAACGATCGCTTTCTCTGCATCTGCACCTGTTACTGCGATCCTACGGTTGCATCGGTGCACGCGAGCCGCATATGCCGATGGCCTTCCCCGGAGACAAGGGACCGCCTAAAGCGGCGGTCTCTCTTTTCATCCTAGCCCGCCGAATTCCGTAGGGCGACGTGCCACGACGTCAATTTTCGCAGTTCTAGGTCCCCATAGATCGTGGTGGCAATCAAGTTAACGATCCTCGATCGGTTTTATTACGCCTATTAGATATATTTATTTTTATAAAAATCCCGTAATTTCCGTGCTCGGACAATACTTCGACAGGAAGCGAAACTCAACTAGTTTTACCGATGTAAATTTCAGCTGGAAACTCGCGATCGAACGCCGGAATTAATGACCAAGTAGAATGTACTCTGTTCAAAAGGAACCCGCGGCTTTGAAGTGACCCAGCGTTATAAACACGATGATCATATGAACGCTAAACGCCGTTAATTAAGCCAGCAAACACGGGAACCGAAAGCAGTCCCTGCTTCCAGAATCTATTCCCTTCGTCCCTCTTCTTTAACCCCGGAGGAAGACTTCGGGGCATGTAATGAAATTCGCTGACCATCGTACGAATTAGAGGCTGGAAAATTGGATGGGTTTGGGCCCGAGGATGTTAAACGGGCGTGTTTCTCCTGGTTTCTGTTGTTCCATTTCACTGATTGCTCATTCCGACGGTCACTCGCGCGTGAAATAAGCCTGTCACCGGTAAGAAAATTATCAAATCATCAGGGTTTGTCCACTTTACCGTGGTACAATGTTCGAAACATTTTTCCGTCGAACTTTCCAGCCACGCTCAAATACAAAAATTAGTGTTTTCTTATTTTCAGTGACCGTCCAGCTGGGAGATCCTGTTCTCCAGCGAATTTTTTACCAGTGCCCGCAGGCTAGTGCGAAGATATCACAAGCCTTAAAGTGTTTCAACTCATTAGGCCAAGCGCCATTTCGGTTAGCCCTAATCGTGAGCATCCGCGCGCCGTTTTCACCCTTGTCCTTCTCATTTTTCTAGCAATCGGACACGCGAGGAGTAATTTTCAATAAATGCACACTGATTGCCATTTTGTGGCTGATCGTGCTCCTTGTCCTTATTTATCTAGCACGTAATTGCGGCAAATAATTTTATTCCACATCGGTATAACTTTTAAACGCATTACAGTAAATCCTTGCTGAGTATTCGAAGGCTCCTCGGCACTGTCAAGGTGGAACACTGACATTAAAGATGCTTGTAATTCTGAATCCAATTTAAATATTTAATGTTCAGTGCCAATGACGCTTCCAACACTCATTGGAGGATTTCCTTACTTTACACCGATAAATTATCTGTTGAACTATTTGAAAGAACAATAATTAATACAAATTTACTTAAAACTTACTGCAGCTCGAATTACACGACCGACACGGAGCAATAAAAATAATTCGTAGTCTCGGACCGTCTGTCTAACGTCTCGCGCGCGTTCCTGTCGTTCACCTTTCACCGTAGATCCAAACGGTTTAGCCGAAAGCCTCGGGGATGTTCCGTTGCGGATTGATTTACATCGAAGTCAGCCCCGAGCCGGCCTGTAATCTCGGGGGGCCATGCCGTTCGTAAACGCACACGCGACCGAATGTGTTTCCATCCCTTTTCACGATCGTCTTCCCCCCCCCCCCCTTGGGGGGTGTGTTGGGCCACTCGAGTGTCCTGTCGAGAGGCGGCTAACTTACCCTTAATATCGCGTGGATTAGTTCGCTTTGCTAACCGTCGGGGCCCCCATACAGCTCGTGGTTTCGAGAATTAGTTCTGCGGCTTCGTTCTCCATAATGTGTGTATACGATTTCTTTCGCGTGTCTAACATTCTGATCTCGTCTAGCCGGGAATTGGGCCCCATCAACCGGCACCGAACAAAGGGTGAAGCCTTCGGAGGAACAAGAAACCGGGGCCACGCTCCCGTTAGAAGTGTTTCCTCCTCGCGACCGTCCTCAGGAAACGGCCGGGTCATCGCGTGCAGGACCCCCGCGAGACGACCGTGGATGTTCTATTGTCAACGCGCTACACGAGAAGGTTCACGGCTACGGGGTTACACCGCCGCTGTCCTTTAGGGATCACCGTTAATCCAAACGACGGTCTGACGGCACGCAAACCCAAGCGAAACTGGAACGGAACGCGACGATTTCACACCGACGACCCACGTTCCCCACCATCGGGTTCTGAAAGCCGCATGATCGCGCGTTTATTTCGGGGAATATTTGTAATTGTCCGATTCGTATTTCGACGGTAATTTTGTGGTTCGCCTTGCACAGGGTACCCCGTAATATTTCTCTTATTTTTCTCGTTCGAGACCGCTGCTCCCCCTTTTTTCTTGGGGGCCCGCGACGCGTTCTGCGTGATGCACAAAGCTGCTGGTTGCGGAGTCATTTATCACTTCGCGGTAGTAATTTCCGTAACTTCGCGTGACAATTATCCGGCAATATTCCGTCAAGTAGTCCGGGGTAGCATCTCCTCGAATCGTCTTCCCTACTCTTCGAATACTTTTCGCTAAATAATTTCTTGTATCAAAGTTTTTAATCAAATATGTTTTTGGAACTCCTAAAATTCTTAATCCTACGGTTTAGTTGGACAAAAATGAACGAAAAGGAACTTCTAACCTTCTGAATCCTAACGTACAGGGGCTTTTTGTTCATTGGTTGGTGGTTCACCATTAACCAATCGACGGCCAAGTTCGTTCAAATTGATCAACCTTGTTCAGTTCTTGCCTCTTCGTTCACCAACCGTTCCCGTCGATCGGGACCAACGTCGAGAAAGCTATGCCACGTAGTTCCCACAGGATCTTCCTTCGTGCTGATCGTACGAACATTAATTCGGTCAGGAAGAACCGTGCGGCGAGGGGAAAGAGACAGAGGAGTGGAATGGGATCCAGGAGGAAAGGGAAGAGGGACACAAGGGAACTTGTAACATATGTGTAACGCAAGGGGCGTTCCGTGGCTGCGGTCCCGTCCATCTGTGGCAAGGAGACCAGACATAATTGCCACATCCTCAGATGCTGGTTGTCGGTACCTGTCTGTACGTAGCTCGATTCACGAAAATCGTCCTCACGGCGCGCCACGTGGGACAACATGCATCGGACCTCTCGCATACGGACATCATTCAGCCGTCTGATTTCTAATCGCGAGACACGCATTGAAAGATCCCTTTCACGAATTAATTGGCTGTGAATGACGAGTACTTAATTACCATTCGTTATTAAAAATCAAAATTTTTGTGAAAACTAAAACATATTTGGAAATTTCAGATATTGTAGAATATATTCAGACTAGTTGACTGGACTAGTTATTTTTACACACATCTTTTTCTAAACAATTTGTTTTTTAACACTAGAACTGACCAAACCAGCCAAAATGACTGGTCAATACACTCTTACAACGACGATTAAAATGTTATGACAATACATTTTCTCGCATATTTTGCAACTTTTATTACGATATGAGAGTGAAGAAATTAGTCAATTTCTAAATTTTCACGTTTCTCCAGCGATGGAAGCAAATATGCGTTCATCGTCGGTAGTTCTAGTGTTAATAACAAAATTATGTATGTCTAAAGTTACATATTTTGCAACTTTTATTGCGATATGAGAGTGAAGAAATTAGTCAATTTCTAAATTTTCACGTTTCTTCAGCGATGGGAGCAAATATGCGTTCATCGTCGGTAGTTCTAGTGTTAATAACAAAATTATGTATGTCTAAAGTTAGTAAATAATATAAATAAATTTAGACAATAAAAATATTGCCATTACATATTCTGTGATCGATGAAAATACTCGTCATCGTGTCGTTCTAGCCACACAGCGTACATACACACTTTTAAAAAACGGCGCACCACAGCTAAGAAGTTAAACCTTGCATTATTTTAAACGGTAAGTTATTTCGAGTATTTTCGAACTATAAGTCGCGACATTATACGTATCTACTCGTTCTCATAAAAATCTTCTCTTCGTTTCAGTATAGCTTTATTCTTCCTTTCTCTGCGCCAATACGTATGCACGTGAGCAAGATGCAAATACGCGTGTGCGTGTGCTCGCGATCGCGCGGGCCCTTCCGTCACGCGACGTGCCGCCGCGTCCATCGGACCCCTTGCTTCGTCTCCGTCTTCGTCCCTTTTTCGTGGATGGTCACCGGTTGCACGTGAGGACGAATTCCCGCGGGTGCAAGTCGTGAAATTGACGGTTCCAGAGAACAACGCACGCCCGAGGTACCTCAAAATTAGCGATTCATGAATTTCCTGGCTTAAAAATCTTTTATTTTTATGCATTCTTCCACCGTACACTTATGTGCATCGGAACCCCTTTTTAGTTTATATTACACAGAAGCGAGATGATTTTATTTATACGTTAATAATTGCGGTACATTGTTCGAGCGATTCAGTGTAGACAAACTTCGGTCTCTTTCCTAGCGTGGCAGAATTCTGGTAGAACGGTCCCGCTTTCACGCGGGCTTTTTGTTCGCGGGAAATGACGATTCCACCTTGCCACAGTTTTTACGACGCCCCCGTAACGATACCCGGCGAGATTAACCGTGCCCGGCAAATAAAAGCGTGGGTTGAAGATAACGTAATAAATCTTCATTAGGAGGAAAAAAGCGGAAGTACATATACAGGCGGATAATGCGACGATAAATGGCCGCGTCTTCCTTGAATTTTTCTTTGCTTCTTGCTCTACTCTCCTCGAAGATCCTCTTACGACGTTATCAAGTTCAAATAACTCGTTTGTGCGGTCATTGTTACCTTATCGTCAATTAGCTTCGCAACAAATGACACGGGACTTGTACTCCGAAAGAGTGAAATTGCAGAGTAGAGATTTATTATTTTATCGTTATCGAGGGTTCTTTCGAACTCTTACGTGGTACTTTGGTAATGTAGGGTTGCACGTAAATGGCGGGTTAATATCTGCTCCCAGTCTCGCCATGAGAATTTGCAAGATCGCCTAATTCAATTAGAATTTCACCGTGGTTCGAGACTCGAAATTAGCCCACGATTAGGGTAACCTTATCATTACGTTTTATGGCACTCCACGTATTGGAAAGATTCATGATCTCCTCGGGCATAAAGCTCGGGTGCAAGATGTCTTGCAGTACCGATTTCCATTACGAAATTAAGCAAACTTTTAGAGAAAAAAGGGATATATATATATTTCTGGGATTAAATAAAAGCGGAGCATTGATTCAGACGTAAATTATTGATTTCACTTGTCAATCATTGATGATTACAGTTTGATCTTCGGGAATATGGGGCTTTGCGTCTTCGATGGCTTCCGTTCGCGCCGGAAGTTGGACCTGTAATTTTCCGCGCAATTTGAATCGGACTTCGTCAAATCCGTGGCGTTACTTGGTCAAATGCGGACGACGGTTCTCTTCTTCGCAAAAATTCTTCTCAGACAAGCACAACCTCTTATCCGGCGGAAGAGGAGGGAAAGGTGTTCGCGTAATGAAACGGTTCACGTGATCGACAGTTCGAGAGTCGGGTGAGTCCGTCAGAATTATTATTATAGAGTTAATGAACACGTCTTATTGAACACGAAGGAAATTGAGCGTAGACGAATAATATCAAATATATTAAATGATACAGCACACGTATTCGTAGAATTCACTAGATAATCATTACTACATTGCGAATGTGTATGCATTTATAACGTCCAATGACTTGCAAAACGTAGGAAAACAAAGATTCCAATAAAATTTAATACTATTCATGCACAGAATAGAAATTTTTCTGCAATTTTCTTTCTTCAATATTAGTGTCCGGAACTGTAAATTCCCATAAATACCCACAGTCTAATCATTACCGTCGGTACAATTTTATTTCAATCACTCCGTATGGAGTGTATTAAACAACTTCGTTAAAGAGAACAGTGGGTCACATATTCGTGATACTAATAATAGCAAAATGCATTCGATTAATAAAGAAAGTCTCGAATCTTTTTGTGGGACGAGCTGATAATTAAAACGAGCGCAGACTTAGTTTCGCGTTCAACAGAGAAAGAGACGAAACACATCAACCCTCGCAGCTTCTGAAAAGATTTCTCTCTCTGTGTCCCGGTGTACGGTTGCCGCCCTTGCGCATCGGTGGCAGAAGCAGACGTTGTAACGCCGAGATTTACAGTGGCGCTTGTAGGCAATAAGTCATGTCCGGTGAACATGTCGCCTACCGCAGACCTTCCACGCGTGGCCCGTCTCTGCATATACATATAAAGATGGCCGGGGCCGTGAAACGCGATACGCGCATACACGAGCAGCCACTCCTTCTCGATAATATCGCCACGATGCGCACGGTTCTGCCACGATTTCGGTGCATTTGACGCGTTCACCGTCTCGGGACGCGTCCAACTTTCCTACGATTTATAGTCTTTGCGCATTTTCTTCATTTTCTTTTTTTTTCCATTAAATACGCCGCGACCTACAAAGAAGGTACAAATATCCCCCTCCCTTATTATTCTGATGCGCTAAGGTGTAGCCTAACGAATTACGTTTTTATTTGAAACGAATACACGATTAATCGTCGATTGTTACCTCACACAAATATGGGCGACACGTATATTGTAAAGAGGTTGAATTATTTAACCCGTTAACTGCATTTGTCCACTACTGTATGGGCACCTGCTTTATCATTTTATAGTGACAATATTTGGAACATTTATTGACAGTCGACAGTGCAAAATGACATCCAGACATTAAGAAAAAAATGTTAGTGCGACTACTGGTTCGTTATTTATCGCGAGCAGATACATTATTTATAAAAAGAATGAAAAAGAAATAGCTTTTTAAGCTAAATATTAATTCTTGATTTTATGAACAAAATTTACAATGTACCAGATATGCAGTGAATAGGTTAAATATAGTTAGACGATTTATGACTTATAAAATGAAATAAAGTATGTCTGGCTACGTACGGCCTTTTTCCACTGTGGCAGTCAGCGTGTTAACGCGCATCGATTTCAGAAACGATTTGAATTTCTGCCTACGAAACTCGAGTCCCTTCGTTCAAGATCCGACATTCTTTCTAAATATGTAAGGTACGATACGGACGCGTGACGTTTTCACATGCGAGTGTCTCGTTTTTCGAATCCACGAGAAATCCGTTCCTCTTTCATTGCGTCGTACGTGGCCGACATTATATGGAGCAGAAGATTGCTCCGTTCCACGGACATAACGATGATTGTCCGTAATAATTTCGGTGGCGCGCGGGATCTTTTACTGTCACGCTATGCGTGAAGCGGCGAATCCTGTGGATGTAAATTTCGGGGGACGGGGCATCGCCACCACCACCACCTCTTTCCTCGTTTTCTTTGGTCACACAGGAGTCGTCGAACGCGACGACGAAATTGGTAATTCGTACGTCCGATCGGCGAACGATTTCGGTTGGTTTCACATCCGGTCCAATCACCGCTTCCTACGCATTGAGACGCTCAATTTTCGGGGAGGGGAGGACCAACGTAATGATCGAGCCAAACTTTGACGCGAATACATCCCAGAAAACGTACTGCCCTTATTGTGAATTTCGTGGAATTCGGTCACTGGATTAGGGGACACTAATGCAAAATAAAATCTTCTTCGTCACCTCGTGAAATTACACTTTTTCTAAATTCGCAGCTGCTATTCAATTAAAAGTGATCACACTCTTCCCTTTTCAAACGTAAATTCTTCGATCATCCATACAAGATATAAAATTAATTAGATTCTATTAGATATACAAATTAATTCGTGGCCTTGTTTTCATAGATTTGCTGTTTATCCAGAAACTAAAATACATTCTGGTCTTGAAAATATTTCCCGTCACACGTTATACACTTACGCCATTTCTCGGGCAGTTGGCGAATCCTCTCTCGATTTTTTAAGTCAATAATTAATTGTGTGGGCCACGAATTAATTTTGTACGCCTAATACAATCTCTGTTACCTATATTTCTACGTTCATTAGTCACTATTTTACATTCTCTACAACGACAATTAAACATCGTGCTTCACGCCGTCTGGTACCAACCCGTTACCAGGTGTAATGAAGCGATCATTTGAATCCGTTATCGAAAGAGATCTCCCTCGCGATCGAGCCTTGGCATATCGATCAAGTCCAACGGAAAAGAATGGAGACACAGAGAAGAGACGAAGAGTTATAGAGGAGGTAGGGGAACACCTTCGAGAAGAGGGACGAGTGAAGACCTCAGCCGGAGTGTGACCTCCGACCCCCGTGGATCTCGAGCACGCATAATGCCTTATAGTAATTACAATAGAGGTTATCTCGCCGGGATTTCGAGGCTCCGAGGCCATTCAGTCATTCGCGTTATTGAGATGGTAAGCGAGTGTCAGGACCGACTGAGAGGCAGGGAGGAGAACCAGAGTGAGAGAAGAGACGTGGGTCCAACTATACATACGTATACCACGATGTGGGAGGACCGTGGACGCGTGTACGTGTGTTCTACCGACGGTAGACGAACCAGAAATCATGTGGGCGATAAGGTATCGGGGGATATTGTGTATCTGACCGGGCACTGGAACCTGAAGAAGATAGATAGCCCGATACCGGAGGTTCCGCGAGGAACGGAGAAAGATGGAACGGCGTGCGCGAAACGGGCCAAGCGAAGAGGGATCAGCCACAAGGAGGGACGATCGTTTCTCCCCCGATTCGAATTTCATCGTGCGGGATCAACCGTGGATCCCGTGTTCAGCAATTACGGTGCATCCTCCTCCTCGTGGCTATTCGATCAGAGGCTGTTTCTTAAGTAGCGACGTCTTTAACATATTTCGAAAATTGAATAGAAACTTCAACAGAGATAGGTGTTTAGCCAATCTCCTACTGTTCAGATCGATGCTTATCGACTGAATAATATGTCGATTCAAATCGAGGGAAATGTTCGCGTCCTTCGGTTCTACGGTGTTGCGAAATTCCTAGGAAGAAGATAACCAGGGGAGCAGGGAGAAATCGGAGGGCAGAGAAGATCGAGAGCGCTGGGTAACGGGCAGAAGGAGGTGAAACGATCGAAAACGGAGTGGAAAGGGGAGAAAAAGAAAGAGGGAGGACGACGACGGACGATCGTGCCTTTTCAATTAATTCGTTTGCGCGTAAACGCCTCTTCCCTGCCGATGATTTACGGATTTCCAATCCACGGATCTCTGCCGATCGATCTCCTCGAAGCACACACGTGTGCTCCAAACGTAAAGCTGTGTGTACCCGCGTGTATCAAGACTGAATCCACGATTCCACGATTTCAAACATTTTTATCCATTAATTTTAAAAGTCCATTCCTCTTACGTGGGGGGTTGGCAAGCATTTGGGGGCGGTACCGGCGACCACACGCAGGCACGTAGACATGAAAAATACGAGTATACTTTATTGTTTATTGGACGTCTCTTAATCGTCCGATTGTCCGACTTACCCAACATCGGCGATTCAACATCGGTACAATGTTACACAGTGGCGAGAAAGTGCCGGATAATTGCCCACCGACCGAATATTATCGGAACAGAAAACGATTGGCAATTGGCAAGTATTACAGAAGCGACTTGAAATTGCTCTGGCCCCGTTCAGGACCTGTGTGTTCCCTGTCTCGTGGCGTTCTACCACCCGTTAGAGAGGCTGTTTTACCGCGGAGGGTGTGATTTACGTGTCCCCTGATTTACACTGATTACGGGCCACGTCACGTACCAAAGCAAATACTGCCTTCTTTCACCGTTCCTCCCCCTCTACACCCCCGTGTAGCTCGGTCAGCCGGTCGGCACCCACTCACCGAACAAACATCAATTCCCCGCTGATTGATTTTACTCAGGTATTAAATTAATCCTCCCCTCTTGCACCGGTGAATCGTACACGACTGCTTTGACGACCGCCGCGAAAGCTTACAACCCGTCGGCGCACTTTTGTTCGCGCATTACCGTCTTGTTAGAGACCTCTAAGGGTCTTGAGGGAATTCTTTCGACTAATCGTTTCCACCTCTGTTACTCTCTATTTGCATAATGGTATCGCGCAAAGGTATTGATTAACAGTACTCTCGGTATTTTAACTGACAGTACTCAGGGTATTTTAATTGACAGCGAAATGGTAAATGAGCTTGGTAAAATTATTAGTCAGAATTCGGAAATCTTCTTCGAGTCGGTCCATTGTGAAAACGAATAGGGTAAATTCAGGAGAGACACCACCCTTTTTGGTTGAGGCGCTAATACTGTTTTGGTTTTGTACTAATTAATACGATCCCTTTTGTATTAAAATAACAAATTCATATACTATAAAAAAATACGAGTATTTGATTGATTCCATAGAGGATCACTTCCCCAGTGGTAGGGATGACGTATCAACACTCAGTGCAGAGGAGCCTTCGAACACTCATCGAGGATTCACTATACAGTAAATTCTCGATAATTGTTTGGACAGATCTCTACGCTAAATGCTTCTGCTTCATCCCCAATAGTAGTGGATACCAGAACTAGAGGCTCGACCCGAAATGCAATTCATGAAATAACACGATTCACGATTCGGGTGCAGCATACCTCCACGAATCTCTAGAACGACGACCGGTTCTAACGCGAACACGTGTTCTCGGGCTCGTTTTCTAATTCCATTCAAATCAGCTGGATATTCGTTAAAGACGTTCTTTCGAGGAGAGACCAACATTCTAGTCCCGAATACGCCTAGTGTTTATCACCTCGTGGACACGCCGTAGCAAATTGGCGTCGGGTGGTGTTTAAGGGAGCGCCCGCGTGCACGAGACCCTATGGACGGTTTTCCTTTTTTTTTTTTACATTTCGTCCTCTTCCAGTTGCGACGATGCCGCCTCATCGTCTCAGTTTTTGATTCAGTTTCCTTTTATAGTGTAACACGTCCTATCATTTAAATCTCTCGAAACGATCGAATATAACGCGAGAATATTACTCGAGATACTCGGGGGATCACCGAGGCCAGTAAATTTGTCTAATATTTATCGTCTCGCGGACACGCCGTGGCAAATTGGCTCGCGGGACGTTTAAGGGGCTGTCGTCTCTCGTGCTCCGTCCAACCCCTTCCAGGATTTTTTCATCACCTCGAACTTTTTTCCTCCTTCTACCGAAGGGCCTTCCTCTCTCCACGATGAGCCCTCTCTTTCTCTCTGTTTCGTCCGCTGACCGGCGTGTGTATCTTTTTGTTGCTCTCTCACGGAGCATCTTCGAGGAGGAGCCCTCCGGCAGAACGTGGCCGGACGGAGCCCGAATCATAAATTCCGCTGAGTAATGTAACGTCCGCCGCGATTATTTACTGATACTTACCCGATCCCCAGACCCCGCCAGAGCAACCTACCCAGTGTTCCCTCAAACTTTCGCCCTCCGCCAACGGGGAGGACAAACTTTGACCCGCGATATTCTTCTTCGTTCGCGCAATAACACCCTACGTACACCCACGAGAAAATTCGGCTTTCACTAAGGGAAAAAGTATCGCAGGGAAAGGGCCTTCTACCACTTGGTAGATGGAATTACTGAAATGTATTTATTTCACTACTTGGAATAAATTTACCAAGTGGTAGAAGACTTTCCTTATGCACCACTTTTTCCCCTAGCGGAAGCCGAGTTTGCACGTCAGTGTACATACCTGTACTTCTGTCCCTCGATTCTTTAAACATTAAAAATCATTTCATAAATGAATCCAGTTTTTATACTCTGTTTACGGAAGAAATGCATTGCTTTTTCTCTTAAGATCTTGTTCCCCGTCGCGAAAACTGTTACGAATTATTGTCCCAGCAGATATTAACGGTGGCCACTCTTTCTCCTTCCCTCGAGGTATAAAGGGAGGAAGAAGTTGGGGCGTATATTATCCGGTCGGCCACCCCCTCCGTCGAATTATTAAAAGCTAAACTGGCTTTGATTTATAAGAGGGCAGAGCCGTCGTCCTCGCGCCACCAAAATTCAACGGGTCGGTTAAAAGGAGACGCGCGCGCTCGCGCTGCCTCGGAAGGATGGGTGGAAACGTGGCGCGCGAGGCGGTACCGAGATTAATTTTATTACTTCCGCTCGAGTAATTATCGCATTACTTGCCGTGGAGGAGAGAAAGTTGCCTGGGAAGCCAAGGGAGGGCCGGCAGCGTCTTTCTCGATAATGCCATTATCTCGTAGGGATCTCTTCGTCTTTCTTTTCACTCCTTTTACCCCCAAAATAATCTTCAATTACTAGAAAAAATCTATACACCGTTACCCCGATTCCGGAATAATTAAATGCAAATCGTACGGGAGTGGTAGGTGTAACAAAAATCACGAAAACAACCCGAACGTTAGTCGGATCCCCTGGGGTCTTAATTCCTTCGTAAATCGCGTCATCGTCCAAGCAGTCGAATCATCGTCGAGCTTGATGAAAGGCGCGAAGGAAGGGATTCGAAAGACTTTGTTGGAGAAAGGGTTGCAACGTAAAGAAAGACCGAGTGCGCAACTCTCTCTTGTGTTTGCACCCATACTTACGGGAATTCTACCTGTAAGAAGATCCTCGTTCAAGTTCTTCTCGAGCGGTAACGCTGGTGGTTGGTGGTCGGGCGGAAACAAGGAAGGATGAAGTCGAAAAAAATGTTGGAATAGAGCTGGTTGGGAGAGGATGGGTTGGGGGTGGAACTGAACTCATCTCGGGCTGAACTTCTCGCGCGATACACGATGCACACCTTTTTCTCGAGCCTACAGAACCACCACTGGGATATCTTCGTGCTAGCAAATATTTTAGCGGCTTGGACGGGGGGCTGGGAGGGGGAGGGGGTTGAAGTCGTCGTCGTCACCGCCCTTCCTCTCCCACCGTCGTCGTTCTCCTCGCGGCGAGTCGCAACTCCCCGGGCCCACTCGTGGCGCGCAAATGAGGTGGAAAAGATAAAGGCCGTGGCTGGCGATCATTAACATGCGCGCTCCGCTTTCGAGGAGCCGCTCGAGGGTAGCTGCTCGGTGGTAGGTTTAGCTCCGCGGGTTTTTTCTTCTTTTCTTTTTTTTAGACGTGCGCGAGAGTTTCTGTATATCCCCGGCGTTCTATATATGGATGGGACGGAGGAAAGATCCACGTGTACGGTGCGCAACGTCGGTGTGCGCTTGTGTCTCTGTATTTATTATATAACTGCGGTCCCATGTACTCTCGGCCTACCACCCCTTTCCCTCCCTCAGTCGCGGTTACCAGCGTGACGAGGAGAAGAAGGTAGGAAGATAGAAGAAAAAAAGGGAAAGAAAGTAGAGAGGGACAGGGGGAGAAGGAACGCTAAGGGTGGTGGAAACTCGTGAGGAGATGCCAACCTAATGGCGGCAGCAATTAACAACAAACACCGCTCATTAATCGCGAGAGAGTCCTCTCTCGTTTCTCTCTATCTCTCTTCATCTTCCCCCGTTCCTCCCCCCTTCTTTCGCCCAACCGTTACCACCGGATCCGTTTTCTCTCTCTCCTACCCTCTTTGGATCGGGGGTTGCACACGACTGTCTTGTATTTTTCATCTTTCTCCCATGGCAGCCAACCCCCCCCCCCTGGTTCCTCTCCTTTTCCCCGGGAGCATCGCTTACCCCTTTCACCCTTCAGCGAGCCTTCCAACCGTCCGCGAAGTTTCCTATTAAAAGGGAAGGTATGATAATAACGCCGCGGCTCTCGACGCGGTCTTTTCACTCGAACGACCAGCAGGTTGTTGTAGCTTCGCTTCGCTCGCGTGTATGCCCCCACGAAGGGCGCGTTACTTTTACGAGGAGGGTGTGGAGGGGCGGTGGAACCCACGTCTCTCGTTTAGTTGGAGGGATGACGGGCTAAGTCTTGCTACTCGTCGTAACAATTGGGTGAAACGAAGTTAAAGGATGCCTCCTCCACCTCCTCCCTGTTTCACGGTTTATCCTGGGGAACCTCGCGAAGAGTCGCGCGCTTTCTTATTCTCGAGATCGTTTTTCGTTTGCGCGTCGATCGTACGATTATCTTTCGTGGCTGTAATTTTTAACGAGGAAGAATATTTGATATCATTTTATTAAATATTTCTCAACGAATTTTATGAAAGATTCTGACTGCGACTATTTATAATATTTATCTCAGATCGAGAAGCTGGGCTGTTGGTTCAGGTATTTAGCAGTTGAATGGAAATCTTGAATAATGGCCTATTGTAGCCTACCTGTATAGCTCGAATTTTTTGGTTCTTTCCACACCTTCAGGCGTAACGTCATCTCAATCCTCTCTACGCAACTACCCTTACTTTCTTTTCTCTTCATTTTCACAATTTTATAATCTCATTTCCCATCCTGCGCATGTATACCGAAGCCCGTTAAATAAATAAATAATCATAATAATTACCGAATGTACCCTGCAATCGTGCACAGGGAAACTAGTTGTCGGTGTTCAACCGGTCGTGAAAAGCATTTCGCGGAAAGAGTATCAATTATAAGAGAGTCCATATATAATAAACGACTGAAATATCAAGTTGCCGAGAGACTGAGACCGAATGGGCTTTTCGAGGGAGATAATTTTCATACCCGCGTGACGGAGAGAGTTCAGCGATCGTTTTCTGTTCTTGCTCGGGTGTCCGGCCGCGTGCGTCCCTTTTGCGAAATATTCGTGGGGGAGCCGGCGAACGTTACGGACTGGCAAGTAAGAGAGGGAGAGAGAGAGAAAGATGAAAGTCAGAAGACGTGGTCGAAGCTACCGGTCAAGGCGCGAAAGAGTAACAGAAGGCGAGACGGCAAACTGCGACAGGACATGCGAGGCGCGCAAAGATGAATCCTGATCACGCACGCTCTTCCCCTCGTCGAAATCAGCCGAAATATAAATAAACCGCGACGACGAGACCTCGGTGGTTTCTTCGCTCGTTCCCTCCATTCACGAGTATCTCTCACCTCTCTCTTACTTTTTTGAAGAGAAGGTGCTTCTTCATTTGCATAATGGTACCTCGACAGGGCGCGACGGAGAAGAGCGTGAATTTTCGGTGGAGAAAAAACATAAATGCACAGTCAAGAATGTTTTGTATTTCGGAAGTTCGTGTTTCTGATGTGTACCACAGTTGGCGATTTTAATCGTGCCGCTTAAACGGCGTTAATAACGCAGCGGGCAGCGCGATCCAATCGATTATGCCTGTCAAATCTTTCCCCGGCCCAAGAAATTGATTAATTTCCAATTAATTCCACCATGGGGAGGGAAGTGTTCTCGTTTTTGCAACGCGGAGCAATGCTTCTTGTCGATCTGCCGAACGATTATTACCCGTCTTATTTTCATCTCGTTTCCCCGTCACGCGGCCACTTTCTGTTACATCTCGTCGGTATGGAAAAACCGGGAAAAAACGGGGGTGGTGTAGGGCATAAGGCGCCGGCAATTCCACGGTACATCGTGTAAATTACTGCGATTTAATTACTCGGTGACACTCGGTGCCGCGTCACCGGTCACGGGTTAATTATCGCGTTAACATGGCTCGATATTAACACGCGTCCAAACGAGAAGATCAAGTTTTTTCCACGCCCTCCCAGGTCTCGTCGTCGTTAACGGGTATGAAAAATCTTTGAGGGACTCGCTTGGTAGACGGTTAAGGGACTTCCCCCTTTTCCGCAGCTGAACACGTCCAGTGGCGAACGCTTCTGACGTGTTCACGAGCATTTAGACTCTGGTAAGACAAGATGCTCCTATGGATGTTAAAGTCGAAGGGAGTAATGAGACCAGGTAGCAACGTCTTGAAGAAGGCATTGAAATAAGGGTGGAACAGAAAGGTTTACCAGCTAGGAACTGCGAGAGGAATCACGAAACGAATCTCTGTGCAACCCGCGTCTCTGAAAAGGCGCCAACGGATCTTTTGATTTTTGTAACGGGTTTTCTCTACCAGCGAACGATTCCAGGTCGGTTCCCTCGCGATATAGAACGCGCCAGTGGTGACAAATTATGCGGAAAAGTGTATATAAAAAGGAGGCGCGACACGACGTCATTCACATCCCCGACGGACGCTTGAATGTGCAAACATGGCTGCCGCGAGAGATCGTTTAATGAGTTTCACGGTGTGAAACACGCTCGCGTGCGGCCAAGAGTCAGACGGAGAGAGAAGGATTTACGCGAGCCGAGCCACTGTGACCCGGGGAAAATTTTAATCGTTTCATTTTATTTCCAGAGAACCTCGAGGTGAAATGTGTGTGTGTGTGTGTCGAAAAATCCGGTCGGGAGATTCGCGTGGCTCGTCACGCGCCCGGCTAAGAGCTCGTTAAAATTTGATCAACGTATCTATTTCTCACACGGGGAATTTCGCGCGGTAATTTGATGGGCTGTTCCCGTCATATTCCGGCTATCGATCTTGCGTCCGTTTCAGAACGCGCGTATATCCCGCGCCTCGAGTCGTTCAAATGAATTCGAAAACTTCATTATTATATCGATTTAAGTCCTTGGGATGAGTCAATATCGGGAAGAGGTAAACGAAATTCACTGGGGAAAGGAAAAAATTGTTGGAGAAAGAGAGTTGTAAATAAGAATATCATATGAATCGAAAAGTATAGATTGCAACTTTATCTTGAACTCGGAAATACCGATTCTAGACAGATCTATTTCTTTTCATTGTATTTTTATTCTCGAATGTTTTAACCGAAAACATGGAAATCAACTTCACATTAATGAAACTACCAATCCTTGCCTACAAAAGTTATAGTTCCCCTCTTACTATCCCCATGCTATTTATTATTCTTACTATAAAATATTTCTTATTACGTAGTAAACATTTAATACTTATATTATTATGTCCTACAACTCAATTATTATTCCTCATTATCTAAACGAACAAAAATACAAGTTAAAGACAATAAAATTAATTTCCCCAGTCTGAAAATAGCAAAAAAGAGCTCGGGTCTCCCACCCCACTTGAAGTACGATCTCGAGACCCACCTTACCATTCGATGGTTAAAAAAAAAAAACTCTACGAACTTACCGAACAACCCGATAATTTCGTTTGAACGTAACCAACAAAAAGAAGTCTCGTAGGTTTGAATATGGAACAAACATGTTTGTGTGTCCACGTCGCGAAGCCTTTTTGTATCAGTAATCAGTAGTTGCGCATTCACGCGCGGCTGTAGGAGAGAGCACCCGTTCCTAGGATCTCGAAGGTTTCCAGGCTGGTCCTGGGGCCCGGGCAGGGATGTTACGTTGTAATTTCAGATAAGCGTGTCCCAGGAGACACGCATTGTGCCGGTGGCCGGCTGTTCACCGGCTTCCTTCGACGCGGAGAGTCGCGTGTCACAGAATGTTCCCGTGTGTGTGCGTGTATAACCACGCGCATACACGCACCTACGAACGTCTGTCACCCCTCGTTCATTACGTGGCGAATCGCGATATCTCGTACACGCCGCGACACCCTCCGGAGGTCCTCGAGATTTTCGGAGCTTGCCGCGACTGTCGAGGATTCCTTGCACTTTGACGCTCGTTGCTTACGTTTATTATTACAATACGAGGTGGTTTACATCGTAATTCACGCCACGATACGCCACTCTTCCCGTGTTACACACACACACACACGTATTGTCTTCTACAGTTTAATTAACGACGTACTTAACCCGTTGTCTTATAACAACTCGTGGTGACGATATCGAAATGAATTCAACAAACAGAAATATTATTCGTTTTCTTTGAGTCGAGGTGAAATAATAGTTTGATGATATTAATATTTAGATTGTAGAGTGAATGGACAATTGCGATAAGTACACGGTTTCGTTTTGTTTCTGGGGAATTATTGATGATACAGTCTGGAGACTGAAGACATCGAGGAAATCATAGGGCAAGGGGTTGAGCGCGAAAGGGGGTTGATAAGTGCATGGAAGGAAGGCTTCTTTGAAGGATCTTTTGAGGCTGTAGAAGGCCGAATTTTCAAAAATGATGATTATAAGTGAAATTTAATTAGTTGATTTAATTTATATAAAATCAGTAAGATATGGACTTTAGGATGAGATGCAGGATGAGAATATTAAAGACAGTTGAAGAAAGAGTTCTCTCGTAAGTTCTTGGTGATTCACGAGGATCCAATGGTTGTCATTATCGCCGTTTTATAATCACTGGTGTCTCTCGGCGGCACGGGGATCGAGGACAGGAAGAGAACGCGCGTGAACTCACCCTAAAACGCACGTCGAGGGACCGGGTTGATAAAGAGAGGGAGACACACGAAGAGAAAATGACGAACCGATGATCTTCCCTAGGGACGCCCACATGGGGACACGGCAGAATGGAAGTCTTAATTAATCTTTGCATTTCCATTAGGATTTACGTTATTGCTTTGGCTGCCCACCAAATAGATTCTACGGCGACAGGGAGATAAAAAGCGTTCCGCGTGTTGATACGCTGCCTTCCGAGTCGATTTCGTTCCACGCGTTGCGCGCACCTCGATATGATCGTGGGGCCCCTGCGCTCGAGAAAACGGAGCCGAAATTACATCGAACTTGACGATCGTCGGGTTGATTGACTCGAATAATAACTGGTTAACATTGTATCCGATGAATAGAAATACATAGTGACTAAGAGCACCATTCTGCGATTAGTTCGATTAAAATTTACTTAGACACGCGGGTTCAACAGTAAATATCAAAGTCTCTGTGTTTTGTTACTCATCGTTCTATCTTTAAAAACATTTACTTGTGAATATTCCGTGTAACCTGCCTGTTAACGTTCAGGTTGCAATGTGCCAATAATTGCTGACCCACAACATTCCTCGATCAGCAATGTACTAGTTTCATCGGTTGTTCTTGTAGTAGAATGCAGAGCTAGGCAAATTCATTATCCAGATAAAGAGTTTCGAATAACAAACAAAAGATATGAAAGTATTTCCTACTAATTGATTAAACCTGAAACGTCACATTTTTCTAATAAAATCATTTTTTCTCATCGATAAGATAAACCTTTGACAAACAATTATTTAATCACAAGTACTACTTTAATCTTAGATGCTACTATTTTTCACTATGTATCATTCGAAGAAAAATTGTGCCCAACTCTGTCGGAATTGTTACATTTTTGATGATACAGGAAGAAATACGACTTACGCGTCGGAACCATTTAAAACACAACACGTTGTCGCAAAGCCGATGGTGAGAGCATTGCTCGAAGACTCGACCATCGTGTAATTCCAGAAAAATTACAACCACGGTCTGGGTAGCCGGTATCAATTGACGGACCACTTAACACCCGTAAACGTCTACCACACTGTTTGACTTGCTCACGGCTTTTCGGTGGGCGTCGCGTGGGCGGCCCTCGTAGTAAGCTTCTTACTTATGCATTCTCGGTGCAACCCGCCGTGAAAATTAATGCGTACGTTTGGATCTCGAAAACTCTCTCGGTTCCGTGATCTGGGGGGTGAGCGTTTAATGTTTGTTGACTTATTCCACGGTCAGTACTGTCCGATACAAGATCACTGTACAGTAGTAGATTTTCTAACTATCTAAATCGAGGATTGTCGAATCATATCAACCACTTGGTGACGGAAGACAAGCATAGAAAATGTTAGGGAAATCCCTAGAACACGATGTCAAAGTAATAATCCAAATAACAAATCAATTTAATTGGGATCAGTGGTTGGCTAATCAACTTTCTTCAAAGAACCTGCATCGTCATTTCGAGCCCTCGTGTAACAGATTTGTGCGGATTTTATGCATTTATACTCTATAAAACTTTGCGAATTACTTCAATACAACTCTTAAACGAAGAAGGAAATTCCTACTTCTGTTCTTACATTTATGAATCACTTTATAAAATGTCATTTTGCATAAAGATGCGCAGTATAATCATCACATTCGCAGCGAAACTCCACGCGTATTCGATGAACTTTCGGTTAGTCCAGAAACTTTTAAGGTGGTCAAGACTTTGCGATATGTTTCAGGGAAATATCGACTGTCCCGATATTATACGTTCGTACGTACCACAGTTCCGTTCGGAGTACCACGAACGGGGCGTGACCAGTCGGTCGTTTAACCAGGAACATAATTAAGAGGACCTCCCATCCTCCTTCGGTTTTTATCCCGCGGGGCCGGAATGTGGGGCGTGAATTATCCTGCGATGTTGCTCGATAAATTTCACCTCGTTGATTACACGAAACGCGCCCCGACCACGGGTTCCGCGGGGAGGAAAAAGTTTACCCTGGTGTGCCGCGAGGCGTTCTCTCGGGTGTGTAAAAAGAAAAGAAAAAAAGAAACGAAGAAACTTGTGGCCGAGGGAGGGGAAGGGGAGGGGGATGAAAAACGACGAGAACGAAACACACCGGGGCAGAAAAGTACGACGCGCGAATAATATAAATTCAGGTTTACTCGTTCGAGGACGAGCGATCTTTTCGGCGAGCCGGTTCTGTTTGCTAACTCGAAGGATCTTTGTTCGACTCCATCGTTGCGTCGCGAACAATCACGTTGGAAATTCTCTCTCACCTCCCCCCCGGTGAAGTTTGAACAATTTCGATCCTCTTTATTCTACCATTAACCCCTTGACCCATTCGCGACCTCGTACGCTCGAATGCTTATAAATTCACCGTAGAATTCACGGATTGATCCCCTGACACGTTTCACCGTGGACACACGCACGCTCGAAAATTAACGAAGTTAATCCTTCATTAACACTTTGCTGGCGGGAGGGTTTTTGTGTCTGCAAATATACAAGTTCAGGTGGTCGAAAAATATCTAGAAACTACTATGTAACTTTTATTTTGTCCAACTTTGCATATAGGAAAAGCGATTTCTCCAAGTTTTTTTATTATTCTAGATATTATTTAAGAAATACGTATATCCACCGTTCTAGGCTTTTGTTTCTGAAAATATGTACTACTGTATCAATTACTCCCAGCTTTTCTTTTCGAACAGACGTACTACTACGTCATTCGATGTCAAAGTGTTAACTTCACGCGTCGCTGGAAGATCGTGGCAATAGATGGCGAAGAGGGTGGGGGTAAAAATATGCAAAGTGTTCAATTATTCCCATTGCACGTCTAAAAGCGGTCGAGCTGGCGCAATATATTACGGGTCTTAACGCACCTGCAGGACCACGGAGAAGTCGTAGGCGATCCTTGGCAAAGTGTGAGGCCACCGAGGCCCACCTATGAGGCCCACCTCTCTCTCTCTCATACTCGTATTTTTCTTTCCCTCTGGTTCGCGCGCGCACCAGGCCTCCAGGAATGCGGTCGAAAGGATTTTACTTTCTATTTTACAGTGACGTTTATCGACACTTATTTTAAGGACACACACCGACCCCTCCCGAGAACTTCCTGCACGATATTTTATAATTTTCATATTTTAACGGAAAATGAGGGTAACAGGCGCAAAGAACCTGTCGCTTTTAATCATCGCGTAATTATCTGTTGGAACAACGGTCGATTGATAGAAAAAAAAAAAAGAGGATTCATTCAATTTTCGTTGAACTCGAGGCGTCTGTAATAATAGTCGCGAATTTGATCATTTTGTCGCGACGGATATCGTTCGAGGTGAAAAGTTTCGGATTGGAATTCGACGGATCGCGAGAGTCAGAGCAGAACGAAAGGCGTCGGTGTATCGCCACACGGCCCGATACACCCCGTAAACAGGGGTGTTTTAGAATCCGAACGGTGGACAGGGGTTGGGGGTGGCGGCGGCAAACAACCCGTCAGACGTGCCACCCTCCCTTGCAATACGACCACTTCGGTGGCTCCCCGCATTTCATCCTCGAGAGGAATTTGGCCTCAAATTAAAAGATCTCGAGAGCCCGAGCCCCGAATGAAATCTCGTCCGCAACGGAGGGGTAGATACGTTCCCGAACTACGACCTACTATAATCTATACACAGGGTGTCTGGAAACTCTGCGAGCCTGCAGAGATTCGCGGACCGTCCGAAGAGAATCGTAGAAAACACATTGCTAGTAAAAATGGTGGATGATTGGGATACATATATATATATATTCGACAGATTTTGTTTAGCAACCCTTTGAGCCATAGGATTTTCTGTAGTTGCATTTGTCTTGGAATTATTCTTGCTTTCAGTAATTCATTTCGAACTTTCTTGGGTGAACCTGAAATTATAGATTTTAGGGGATACAGTTGAACTATAATTATTGTTCTATGTGACATAACAGATTAGGGGTTTCTTGATGAATATTTAACCGTAGCAGTATCGTGCATTTTATGAAACGTGAAATAAAACTGGTGGCTAAAGTCTACGAAGTAATATGCTCTAGAATATTGTCGCTCATCTAATTTCAAGTTTCCTATGCTATTGCACTTTCTGGAGTAATGGTACCGTAAATACGCGAATTCTATCGCCAGCTTTGTACTACAAAAACAGGTATAAATGATGCTTTCTGCAATAAAGGCAGTGTAAAAAAGCGAAACGTTCACCGTGTAGGTTCTGATTCTACGTTTAGGGGCTTCTATATTTTGTACACACCCTGTATATGGGAGCTGGGCGTACCGTAGACCGACTATCAGGCGTATTCACGGGCTTAATGCTACCAATATCCCAAAATTAAAACGCGACGGCGGCCCCGCAAATCATTCGCGCAACAACGTGGAGAAAATGTAACAATGCAATAGGAGGCTCCATTAGACTTTTTGCCTTTAGATGCCATATTCTAAAAGATTCGCCAAAGTATCATTCGCCTTTCAATTGTATTTTTCACATATTACAAACAAAATAATTAGCTGATCATATTAATCAAAGATTCAATTGAGTATTGAAAAAATAAAAGTCTACCAGGGTCAACAATAATGGCGAAGAACGAATTTTATCACTGCTTACCGGATTCCAATAACCGATGTTAACATTAATTAGATCGAGTCGTGGCCAAGAAACGGCTTACGACGGAAAATGGACCGTGTCTGGGAACGTGGTTGGTGAATAGCCGGCCTTGTTATACCGGAGCTTATCACATCGAGATTTTGGCGATCTACGGGAGCTTTATTACAATTTCAATTAAACGGATAGTCGGAAGAACAACGAGCAACCGATTCCTCGTATGTGAAATGGAATCAAACAAAGAAAATTCGCGAGAGTTCAATGCTTAGAGGCTTCGTTTTCGAGTTAACGATTAAAAATATACTACCGTGGTTTAAAAAAATACATGTTTACCTCGTAGCCAAAAAAGTGACACACATCACAAATCCACAAGGAAGACCACACTACCACACACGCACAGAATAAATACTAAATCTAATTTAGAAAACAAATAAATAAATACTAAACGTAAAACAAACGAATATTCACTATAATAAATAAATTGAATTAATACTAAATAAAACTTCGAGGTGTATTATGTATCGATTAGATGTGTTCGCGTTGACGTCTGTCACTGAACTGAGGAAACACAAATTCCACGCCAAAGGTAATAAAACTGTATACGCTCACGAATGGACCTGCAGATTTTGGGATTTTCCAAGGGGTAGGTACACGTCATTCAACTAAGAAGTTAGGATGTATTTTTTTCTTCAAAGGTCATTCACCGTTTATATAACCGATTCCTCGTACATAAATGATCAAACAAGGTAAATTCATGAGAGTTCACTGTATCACCCCGAG
This sequence comes from Dufourea novaeangliae, assembly GCF_001272555.1. Classification (NCBI taxonomy): domain Eukaryota; kingdom Metazoa; phylum Arthropoda; class Insecta; order Hymenoptera; family Halictidae; genus Dufourea; species Dufourea novaeangliae. The sequence continues at coordinate 185,624 of NW_015373937.1, forward strand.
AATTACAATGTCCAGGTTCTGTTGAAAAATAAAAATCAAATCCTTTTGTTATCGTGTAGAATTTTTTTTATCAATTCCCCGACGTTTCAATTCGAACGTAAATATTTTCGTGTACGCTTGGTACGTTGGCCACGGGCGTATCTGTTTGTCGGTGGTTGCACGCGAAAAAAAAATTTAATTACCCTTGTAACAGGGTGAACACGCAAAACCGAGAGTCAAAGACCATTAGTGTCCAGCCACGGCTGGTGGATCCGTGATTCTAAATAACGAAATCTCGAAGGGTAAACGAGAGAGTTCGTTCGTTTCGACCCTCGACACATACGTGGTCGGCTGGTGAGAGAGAGAGAGAGAGAGGGCTTAAGAATTTCAATCTGCGGTCAGAAGGGTGGCCTGCGATGAAGGGTGGATCGAGGAGAGAGAGACAACTCCCTTCTCGCGTGTCCCTATGGGGTGGCGACGTGATTTCATCGCGCCCCGTGCACGGGATCAAGCTTAAAAAATGATCCAACCGCCACGCCGCCACCGAACCGATCTGTCAATCCGCGAGCTAATCGAGAGATCAATCTCGCACGGTCGACTTGGTCTTTTTCAATCGAAGCGAAAGATAACGGGGCCGCGAGCTACGTTTCCGCATAGATCGTATCCAACCCCCCTGCCTCCTGGATAAATAGTCCACGCTGACGTTCTTCTATCGAAAAAAAAAAAATCATTATTCGCGTTCCGTAGACAGAGAGCGTTATTCATTAAGGAGATCGATTTTTAATTGACTTTGTAGGGGGACAGCTTTTATAGAGGATGAAACAAAACAAAGGGTTAGCACTTGTCAAATAATGGAAAGAAAGTTCTAATGAATATTTAATGGTTTCAAAGTTATAAATAATTTTCGGTTCCGGTTAAAGCTAGCGATTTTCATCGCTACGGGACAAGTATGGAAACAATGGATTATCATTTCTTTTTTTCCTGGTTATAGAAGATTTTCTACAATTTCTATTATTTATTTTTGCAATTCTCTTCATTGCGGTAGAAACAGAAAATTGTATATAACTCCGATAATATTAATTTTTCGACCCATGTTTATTGGAACTCTCTTTCATCATTTTACGAGTATTATTCATTCTAGAAGCAATGAACTCTTTTCTGTATGATCTTGTACATACAGATACGAGCTGTTTTCACGTATTTCCTCGGTATTATTCGGCGAACGTGTAAATCCCCCGTTGGAAAATGGTCCGACGGGAAGAAAAAGAATGGACCTTGGCTGGTCAGGACGATACCGGTTATCAGAGGCGACCAACCGGCCTGTTGCACGCTGACAAGCTGTATTTGCATTTCAAACTTTTCGCGTGTTCTCCACACGATGATTTTCAAACGCGTCTTCCCATTCAGAAGAATTTTTCGATGCAGTGTGTCTCGGTGTTGCTAGAGCGTAAACACGATTTCCGTGTGTCTGGGGTCGTTGTGCCAAAATTTTTCCATCGTCAGTCTTAACCCTCATCCGTCCCTTGTGTCGATTTGACACAGTTTATGCAGGTAAATTTAACTGAGGCTCCGTGATTTTTACATTAAAAAACTTGCAAACTTAGCTATTTATTGTATTGATTTTTACCACTGAGTCAAGTTGACACCGTGGGACAAATTAAGTCGAGAAAATGAGGGACGGATGAGTGTTAACGGAACGATTAGAAACGGGAAAAAAATTGATCCTTGTCGATCGTTCCGAATTTCAGATCGATTTTCTTCGTTCTTCGTTTCGTCGCGAGAACGCTCGAATGGAAGGGACCACGGGTTCACCTAAGCGGACTCTTTCGAGCTGCGATCGCCAAGGGCTGTAAATCGCGTGACCATGTCCACCATCGAATATTCCCTGCCCGATGCGAAAGCAATGACCGGGGCCCCGGTGAGACGTTCGCGTGTCACGGAGAACTCTCCTGTTTAACCACGACATCCTTTCACACGTGCCCGATCGTTGCGACGCGACGACGCCTCCGCGGTCCCGAATCTTCAACGTCGATGTTTGATCTTTTTTCTTTTTACTATACCATCGAGTCTTGTAATCATACCCTGTGAAAAAATCTTGGAAGTCTATCGACTCGAGTGTCCACGCGTTGACATGGATATTCTAAGCGAAATAAATGCCTTGGCAAGAAAAAAAAACAAAAAGACTTGCAAAAGCTGAAAGTCGAGGCGAAGGGGAATAATTCCCTTGGTATTTCACGTTCGAATGTCACCGTGCATTGTCTCGAGAATCATTCTTCTCTGTTGAGACCGGAGATAACGAAAGGAGAAACTTCTTTAGACTCCGAAGTCCTTAAAAAATAAACAGTGTGTTTGGTAAACGTGAACCAATCAAGACACCCATTTCCACCCCGCCATCGAGGCTTTTTTTATCGCGTTCCACATTCTCACCCACCCCCTTTCTTTCTTGCGAACGCTGCGAGGCGATCCACCTTAATTAATGAGTTTATCGGAAACTCCCCCGCGATGTTGGTTCTTGGACCACGGCAGCCCGGAGGGCAGAGAACAGCAAGCGGCTCGGGACCAGTCGCTCCGTCACTCCCCGCCATTTTAATTTCGCCAAGGAAACTTTCTAATTACGAACTTTTCTGATTAATCACAGTAATTAATTAGTAACCTTCCGCGTGGAAGGGGGAAGGAGGAATGCGAACCTCCTGGATGCAGCAACCCTGAATTCATCTAGCAACGTTCCTTCGCGAACCTTTCATCCCCCTTCGCCAGGGCTTCTTTCCAGATTCTCTTCCATTTTTTTCTGATCGTTTTAGACTCCCTCTCTAACCCCTCGTCTACGCTCCCCTTCCATTTTCATTATTTTTTCGAGATTCCCGATTTTTCCGTGATTTCTACTCCCGTTGATTTTCACGAAGGGGGTCGAAACTTTTCCTGGACTTTGAAAGATGCAACGGTATCCTTTAGCTATTAAGCAAGCACGGTGAGTTACGATAGTCTCTTATCTATAACGTTTTTTTCAAACAAAATTAATATACGCTGGGTCACGCCGTTAATTACGTTTATTGATCTCGCGGGCTTCGTAAGTCGGGAATGATGGCGGGTGATCGCGACGAACCCACCAGTTTACTCTCGGCTTCCAAACGAGATCCCGCGTTCGCGAGTATTTTCCCTTCTTTTTTTCTCTTTGTGTTTCTGTCTACCCCGGGGAGAATAGACGCGTCAGGAGACGGACGATAAGACGGAGCAACCGTTAATGATTAATATCTCGCTGCAACGAGCTACCATCAGCTGGGTAATTAATTCACGAAAATGTTCGGCGGTCTTATCTTTGGAAGTTCTTCGCCGGGGCCCTTTCGGTTCTTCGAAGTTTCGCCCCATTAACAGGGCTCAGCAGTTTTCGCTATCGCGAGAGAACGTCAGTTGCTTAGCGAAACGAAAATTTTTTTTTTTTCTTCGCGTACCAGTTTCTAAAAATATTCAGACAGTCTCTCGACAGGCTCATTGTTTCATGTAGACACTGCGAAAATATAATTATGTAGATTCTAGAAGATTAAAACAGACTGAGCTGGAATATTTTTTTGTTATTCCAAGAATTTCCTGCGTCCCTTTCGGAGTAGAATTTTCTAACTTCCACGGTGATTTCTATGTTTTATTTCTAGGAAATCCTCTAAAATAGCATGAGGTTGCATCGTAGATATCCCTTATCCCGTTCCCTACCTTCCATTTCGTCCTCCTAATAAGATGTTTTGATTGGCTTACCCGCTGGGCTTCGCACCTCGTGGCCGGTTCCTGCCAAGTTCCGACCAGGTAGCCGATGACTACGCAGGATCGGATGGGTGTACAGTATCTCCCGTAAATGAAATAAAATTCCACGGACGTTTCGGATTGCTCTGCACAACTAATCGGTTCTTTCGTCCTCGAAGACAGACTAATATCAATCTATTTCCCGTAAAATATTCAGATTGCTTTCGAAAGAAAATCAGGTTAACGACATTCGAAATGGAACTATCGAGTAGTATTGTTACCGACTCTGCACGAGACAGGCAACCCAAAACGGTCAGAATGACGCACCTGTGTTCAACTGCGTGACCAAATTTAATTTGGAAATTAGAGGTTCCTTTCACAGCTAGAATATCATTCTGGTTCGGTTCTGTTTTGAACCTTCAAGGGATTCGGGGTACTGATTGCTGCCTTGGATAATGTTCGAGTGCATCGGCCCTCGAGAAAGAATCTACAATCTTACAGACTTTGGCAATTGTGCTAATTGGTGGGTGTTGCCTTAGATTACGGCGAGAAGACTCTTGTAACCAAATGGGAAGATCTTTAACCCCTTTACGCGAAGATTTATATACTACATCTGCCTGGAAAAAAGCGTTAAATCTCATATGGCAAATTTCCCTAATGGCGATATTTCATTTTAAATTCTGTGCTTTTATGAAGAGTATTCTCTATGCAGAGTATTCGACTATTCGTGTCAGAAATGTCAAGGGCTGATTTGACGTGTCGAAATAAAACGAAAATCAAAAACTTCGGATCAGAAACGCCTGACAAATTCACGTATACGTCCTAGCTAAAAACGCACACGAATCTTTGCACGATATTAAACCTGGTTACTCGTTTAAATCCACAGGGAAAACCACAGCAGACACACTGAATAAATATTAAATAAACCAACTTAAAATAAACTAACACTCACTATAATAAATAAATTGAATTAATACAAAATAAAACTTCGAGTGGTATTTCGCGTCGATTAGATGTGCTCGCGTCGACGTCTAGCACTGAACTAACGAAATTCGAAATTCGGAAAGGAAGGTAATAAAAATCAGTAAACAACGAGTGGATAAATGACTACCTGCTCTTCGACGATCCCTTCGCGAATGACCTGCAGATGTTGCGTTTGCACCAAGGGCAAGGTAAATACGTATCACATGTCGGGTAATAAGTAAGGGCGTATTTATTTTCCAAGGATACCTTACTGTTTGTACATAAATTGCCTGGTTCCAGAAAATCGTTGACCAGATATTTTGCCAGTGACCAATGCCTCCAACATAATTTCATTGTCATTTCATTTTGACACGTAAAATCATCCCTCAACCAGTTAAGTGTGTTTGACGTGTATACACGTCGAACCAAATCTTTATTACGGTGCGTTCGACGTGTATACACGTCGTGAGAAATAAAAAATTACCATTGACTATAAAATCTCTAAATTTTAATGAAATCCAATAAGAATATTATTTGATGGAATGTTTCCTTTATATTACCAATAGAACTGCTGAGTATTTTATACAGAGGGGGTGGTGGGATGATAAATAAAAATGAAGTTCTTCCTCGTTTTTCATAAAACTTATAATAGGACCATTTTGCCCTGCGTTCGACGTGTATACACGTCATAGCCTGATTTTAATTCCGCACACGGTGGAGGGTTTTTAAAACTAAATTCCGCGCTTAACTGGTTAAATGACCGAAAACACCCTGTACAAAATTCACCTTTATTTCCATCCCCAAATCTAGCGCTTAATAAGTATCGTTGATACAGAAACACACTAAAAAGAAACGTTCTTCCTGGATGTGTGGCACGGTCGAAAGTGATATCACGCTTACGTTTTTCGAGGCTCGTCCGAGGCGGCAGAGGAACCGAAACTTCGTTGCATGCCATACCTATCATTCGTTCTCCTCCCTCTCAGTATCCGATCTTTCTTCCTCTGCCCCTGATCTCTCTTTCTTTCTCTCGCTCACGATCCAGGCCCAACGATCGTCGAGTCATCGTGTAATGACGTGCCGGCTGTCAGACCGCGAGGCGAGGCAGCACAATTCGAGCCACGAAACGATCGTTGCGCGCGGCACCGCTCTGGAACGCGCGGTGAACAGCGGGGTAAGGAGTGAGAAAGAAGATCCAGGCGGGAGCGAGAGAAAAAAAAATGGAAAAATTATAAACAACCGGGCAAAGAAAAAGAAAGGCAAGAACCTTGAAAAGGGGCAGCAGAATATAAAGAACGTGAATGGAAATAGGAAATTTTAATACAGCAACATTGTAAAGGATTATTATAGATCATTGCTGACGTAAGAACTATTCACCGTCGATCTAGTTCAGTGTTTCCCCAAGGTAGAGGCGTACGAAATTCGTTACCTCATCGAGGCAACAGTTTTACCTATGTGCCTTAGAGGCGGGCGAATTTATTATCTAGATAAAAAATTTCGAATAACGAACAAAAGATCTAATTTTTATTATAGAATAATATGTTTTCTTAAACGAGTACACACTTTACTATTCTGCTAGGGGGTCATTGATATCTTCGAGACGTCGAGGTGTGGCAATGATCTTAAATCTTTGGGAAACACTGAACCAGTTACAAATTCGATAAGAAAACGATTAGGTGACAGAACCTGTTCTAATCGAGGGAATCCAATCCATTCCAAGTAGTACAATTCCGTGGATAATGAGACCGTCAGCTGCCTGTTGTCGATTTCAATCGGGATCTAGCACACGGGGGACCAGTCTCGATAAAGACGGACGGAAAGGGGTGCACGTCGAAGGGGTTGAGAGGGGGATCGGACAGGTTCACGCGATAACAGGGCATAATTAACCGTGGCTCGGGAAGAAGGACGGAAACGGGTCGGAAACGGAGGGGATCTAATTTCGTCGAGGATCCTGACACCCAGACGGACATGGACGTGAGTCGCGGCGAGGCGTTATAGGCCGATGTCCATAATGGCGATGACGCGCGGACAATGGCGCGGTGGACATAAATACCACGATCGGGATCTCTCGACGGATACCACGCCTCCGATTAAATTAGGAACGCAAAAAAACGATTTAAGTGTTTAGACCGCTCGAGTGGATCTCTTTCTCTCTCTTTCTCAAGAGTTAACGATGCTTCAGTTGCGAGACGACCGTCGATATCGTCGTCGATTAATCTCTACGATACTTTCTACGTACTTGACCGTCTTGGGCGTTCGCGTTCGAGTCGATCGTTCCGAGATTCGAACATGAAAAACCGGGATCAATTATTCCGTTCGAAGGCAATCGCACAGAAGCACAGTGGATCAATATTGTAGGAAGAAGACTGAGGGATACAGACAAGTATGTGTTATATGTATAATCAAAGCCTGCTCCCCAAGTTTCCAGGACGAAACGAGCCAGAAAACGAATCGTTGGAAGACGCGTCGCGAGTCAAAGACCGGGGTCGAGGAGTCACGATAATTCGTGTGATCAAAGCGACCGACTCACGTTGGTGTCTCACCTTTAATAAAGCTATCTGGCATCTCTAATATCTCGTCTCCGTTTCTTCTCCCTTCCCACCCTCCGTACACCCGCGAAAAGAAGAGGAGCGGAGAAGGAGGAAGAAAGATGAAACGTGTTCGGAGACCCCGCGAGCAACTCGGAATAAGAGAGGAGAAAAGGTGGGAGAGAGATCCCTTTGCCACGAGAGACACCTTTCCACAACGAGGCCTTGTTCACCTGGAGAAAAGACACGTCAGACGTGTACGCGCCTCGTCTCTTCGGGGCCATCGATACGACGACGTGGATATACACCTTTTCGTTCTCATGGCTACGCCGTCTGACTGGGCTTTTCTTCCTACCCTCGCGAGTTCTTCACTTATTATAGTTACCATTCGCGAGCTCGATGGTTATCGACGACCGCCGTCAATTAAGCAATTATCGACACCTTCGACTGCGGGAAGCGAGGACCCAGAACACCGCGTCTCTGCTGGCTCATGGCCTCGAATCGCGCCACACGATCGATCGATCGAGAGATCCTGGCTTGTTTGTCGCCTCGTTGAAACTTTGTCCAGAACTTTTCTCTATTAACCTTCGATTATTTCGTGCGTTCGATGTAATAAGGAATAAGAGCAGCAGTAAACTAGTGAATTTGTAAAAGTTAACAATAAAGAATTTACAAAAATATTCGATTGAAAATCTTATACCTCAATTCCGAAATAACGGAATTTTATTCGGTTCCCAAGACATCCCCGTATTATTATATTAAACCTCTCTGCTTTCATTTCGATTAATTGTCGCTCGTTTCACGTTAAATACAATAGTAAATTTCGAAAGCTTTCGTCGTTTTCAGTTAACGTTAGCGCCATCGAGACGCTGGGATTCCCGGGGAGCTTCGAGCAGATTCTTATCCCCGGCTACCGGCAATTAAGCAATTATCGTCGTGTTCGGGAGAATCGAAAGACTCTCCCTGATACTCGACCGCGAACGCAAAGATACGGAAACGTTTCTATGGACTTAATTGACCGTGACCGTAGAACCGTCCTGCGAGCCCATTCGCCAGAGTTATCGAACGTCCACCAACCGCGTGGCTCATCAACAGACTCGTTAAAAGTTGATTAACCCCCGATGCAACTTCTTGCTCGGTTAATAAACGGGGGTGTGTGTAGATAAAACGGTGAAACATGCTCGGTTATTAATTTCCACGGTAACAATTGTCCGCGTGGAGGCTAAAGTAGATTACCCTCTCGTTGTCAGAGGGAGGTGGTAGCCTCCTTTCGCGGTTTCTTTTGTTTCACCTGGCACCACGCCGAACGAAAACGATTGTTCCGAGAGTCCATCAAATTTCTGGCGAATTCGGAGATTCGTCGACCGTTAGCTCTTTCGTTAATACAGAATCGAGATATAGAACAGCTTAATTATTTCGGCGAACTATGTTTGTATTTATTGGATCGTTTCGCTATTCGGAACGTTGTACCAAGGATGTTCGGAGGTTGATGAACGAAAATTAATCCAACCAATATTCTTAGAACTCAGCTACGATTTATAATTATTTACCATTTCTGTGAAATCCTCTGAGATCCTGTAAAATCGTGCTAGTACTCAAAGGTACCACAGATTTCAATAAAAAAAAGACTATATTTAAACAATTGTGAAGTATCTGAAATAAAAATTGCGATAAACAAAAATAACAATTTACATACGAATAACAAAATCGTACGTCTCTAAGAGTGAATCGTAAACGGTTTGAATGTTCTGCCATCGGAAAGAGAGGAGTTTACGTGCTCTAATCGATGAGTTTACAGATCCATCAAAATTTAATAGACCGCCGGAAACGTCAGCGAAGAATCTCGCCGGATAAACGGAGCGGCGAATCGGTTAATTGGCGCGGCGTCGGGTTTCCTTAAATCAAAAACTGTCACCGCGGCTCTCGGACGTTCCCCGTATATCAGATATCGATCTACCGTTATTTACCACGGCAACCGGATCGTGTCAACGTGTAACAGCTTCCAGGACATCGGTGTCCTGATCGCACGTACAACCGCGTGTCCCCTGCTGCGTTGTCCTTACAGGACTCGGTTTACGCCGGCCCAGTACACGCATATATGCGTGTAGCAATTTACCCGACCGAAGAGGGAGGCGTCGGGCCGCATAAATCAGGAAGACAACGCGTCAGCTTATTAACCACCGACGATTTATTTCCGCCGGTCGGTGCACGCGGCGGCACGCTCCCCTCTAACGCATCCACCCTGACGGAAATTTCGAAATTTACCCAAGAATCATCGAATTTTCAGAACTGCGTTGGATAACCAATACTTTCGCTCAATGAGTCTTTATCTCTGTCCTGAATAACTTACAAGGGAACGGAAGTGTCCCCCACCGATTTTGATGAAATTTCGTATGTCCGTTAAGCAGTGAAAAATAAGGAATACGTATTTTTATTTATCGGCTGAGACGCGATTTTAAGGGGTGAAACAACCCCTCGGAATTTTTAGCCGAAAACCTACGAAACGTTTAGCTTACAATAAGAGGGAACTTTAGAATAGAGTCTAAACTCTTACGCGTAATTGAATGAACTTTTTCAGGATTTTTTAAAAAGTGTTGCCCTGAATTCCGCGATTTGGGAGCCAGTTGGAAAATTTCAGCCTAGCCCGATTGATTGCTTCAAGTTCCTCCATCGTGTCTTCCGAGAACGACAAAACGTGTGCTTATAAACGAATCTCCGGACATAAATTCACCGACTTCCGTCCCCCCCATCCGGACATCGGTACATTGAACGTTTCCGGTTGTTCCAAGAACTTCTCTTCCACATTTCATCTGAACGATAACGCTATCAATTTAACGATTGTCGTATTGCTATCGGGCCAGAGTTCATAAAAATATTTTACACACGTCAGAAGTTACGTCGCTGTTACACGAGCGACACGTTTTAATGCTTGCGGAATACAATTTTCTCCCGGCTGGGGGCCCATGTGCGACTGCATAATTGAGTTCTTGGCTGCGATCGTTACGTAAGAAGGACGGTAAAAAAGGAGGTGGAGGTGCTGGAGGAGAAACGGTGCCGTATCAGGATCGCCAGGAAATATGGCGAGGGGTTAATCGCGTCTGGGTGGGGATCCGCTGCAATTAATCGAGGGAGGAGCACGTCGGATTTTAAGGACTCCTCCTGGCGTTGTAGGACCCACCGCGGGTCTCCTGTCTTCCGTTATTTATGTTCCTGGATACGTGGAGCTCGGGGGGTCCAGGAATGTCCACCGTTCGCCTCCAAAACGCGATTCGACCGCTACTATTAATTACTTCGGGCCCGTTCACGCCTAAGATCACTCCGACACCAAACAAACTACTCTGTGTTATCTGTACAGGACTTTTTACAAGAAAACAACAAAAAAAAATAAACTTACAATAAAACTTACTTTATCCATTTCCTACCGGCAGGCATCATTTCTTCATGGATCCTTTTGAATTCCAGATACTTCGACTCGAGTACCTAGAGAATTTTGCACAATGAACGGATAGGGTACAATTCATGTTTCACAAGGATTTTATTTATTCAACTGTATGTACATTTATTGCAGTTCTTCTTTTTTTTTTTTTTCTGTTCATCTGCGATTCTAGAGTTTCTTAAACGATTGTCACACGTTGCACCTCGCATGCCAGCCGTCTATCTACGATCGCGTATATTCCGACGGCATACGCGCACGCGTGGAATAATTAACGAGAAAAAACGTCAGAAAGAGGAAGAGAAGGACAGACGGTCTCGTACCACTGTCGGCGCTTCTCCTCGGTTCTTTCTGAATTTTAAACAGATATCTCGGGACCACTTTTTCTTTCTCGAGAAAACTTCGAAATCCTGTGTCTCGAGTCGCCTAACCATACTGTTTTCTTTTTTATTTTTTTTTTTGTTTCCCTTAAATACCAACCACGAGTTAGTTTCTCCTCTCAGAAATTTACGGGTTAAATCTTAATACGATCTGTACATACAAAGACAAACTGTGTGTGTGTGTGTGTGTGTGTGTGTGTGTGCATTTTTTTACGACTCGTCCTCGCGTACACGCGATGTGCGTAATATCTAAAACGACTCGAGGCTGTTTGTTCGCGCGGAAACTTTCGCTCGTTCTCGCCAGCGGATCACGGAACAGCGAAAATAAAGAGAGGGAAACAGAAGGGCGTCGTGAGACGCATGAATTATTCAACCGGTTGCCGGGGTCTTACCGCCCGGCCTGTTGATAATGATAATCATGGATCTTCGGTAATGATAACCCCGTTCGTCGATCTCGTACGTCGGACGGATGATAATAATAAACGACAATAATCACACGCTGTTCACCAAACGGACGACGCGAGACCGTTCAACGTGATTTCAATCGAGTCCTACCGATATCAATTCGATTCGATTCGATTTATCGCGTTCAGTTATTCATTCTGTGCCCTCTTCGCCTCCAGTGATTGGGCTGTCCTTGCGTGTAACAAGGAAGACCGAGTTAAACGTCCTCGTCAGCCCCTAGATCTCAAGACAACGAGGACCCTAGGCAATATTGGCTGGACGCTAGTCTGCGCACCTCTTCCGGGTACCGATACCTAAAACAGAAAGCACGCGTCAGTCTGGCATCAGTTCTACCAAAGGAAAAATACGCTAAAAATAAGCCACAACTTGACAATTTTATTTTTTCTTATATTCTTCGGAAAAATTTACAGGGGTCAGTTCGATCGTTTAACACGTTCGCTACCAAGCGACACATACACGTGTGACCCTTCAATTTCAAGATCATCAAAGTAGAATATGGTTTGCAATATTCATTTATATTTTATGTTTTCATTATCTCTGTTCTACGTACTTTTAATACCTAATCAAGAAGTGAAGAACATTCAGCACTGAACGAAATGATAGAGACCTACAGTCTTGGCAAAAGTATGGCAACAGAGTTCATGATTGACAGAACAGTATCTATATTATTCTGTTACTATATAATAAAAGTTAGGGAATCAGTACATACACGAATCATTTCCAATCAGTCTTAGTGAAATCTTTGTGGAATAATATTTCTCAGGCAATATATCATTTAAATGTAAACTATCTCAATGAAGTATTCTAACTATCCACTGTATTGAGCCTTGTCAATTCTAAATAAATAATATTTTCTTCCATCTTCAATTATCAGACTTCCATTCTTATACTAGTCTATAGACTGGTGCTCGACGAACCATTTCGAAGCCACATGTTGGTGTAATCAAACGTGTTAATTAACCCTTTTAGTGCCGGAGGCCGATATATCGGCTCTTGCTGCACTGGCGAGAAGTGCCAGAGCCGATATATCGGCCCGCGACTTATAGCGCTTTACTATTCGCATTGCGGGAGAACTCTATCTCAAAATAAATTATATAGTACGTTCTAAATGGTCTAATTTCATTACGAGAGAATTAAAAAAAATACAAAATTAAAAAATGTTGAATCATGTAAATATAGTTTCTTGTTTGGCTTTTATGACCATTTTCCCAAACCCTAGTAAAACCGTGAAATTCGGCCGGTTATTCTCGCATAGGCACCTCTTTTTCGCCTGCCACTAAAAGGGTTAAAAAAACGGATCTGCAACGTCCAAAATCACTCAATTCCCCGCGAATCGTGATCGTGTCCATCTCCATCCTTTCGCGTCCCCCCAAAAAAAAACTACTGGGAAAGTCTCTCGAGGCGGAAGAGGGGTCCAGGTAGACAGAGAGACGTTGATCTGCACCGTTGTGCACGTAGGGAGCACCACGTCGCTGTAGGTAAAACGTACCTACGGCATCCTGCTGCCCCCCTCCGTTCGCCCTTTTCCTGCCCCACCCCGAGTATCTGACCCACCGACGACGTTGGCAACGGCGGCGTGCATAACAGGGTGGACGTTTAACATATGACCGGCTACCAGTGTTATTAATGCGCCGGTAGCGTCGTGCTCGGTTTCGTTCCGAGCCCACGTACGGTGGCTACTACGATTCCAACGGCGGCCCCGGGTTGGGGCCACCCGCGGGTCCTCGACTGGCCCCACGACGGGCCCCCGTATCGCTGCGCGGAGGGAGCATCCCATGCACGATGGAGACCAAGACCGCTTGGGCACCTGGGGGAAACGATGGCGCGGCAGAGGACGAGACGGAGAGTAACACGACACTCGGAAACCGCTGCCGCGCGACCAACCCGTCGTCTCGCCCCTCTAACCCGTCCCCTAAACGAGTTATGTCTTCCTGCTGGCTACGGGTCTAATTAATATGTGTTTAGCCGAGTAGACACCGTACCTGCGCGCCTTCACCGGTAGATCCAAGGAGGGTAAAAGATTCCAGGGGACTCACGGGAGCGGTCTAACTGGGGCCCGTCCGTTCTCTCTGGGCTTTAGTAAAACGTCCCTCTTGTAAATTGGCCCGATCGAATCGCTGCCCCGCGGAGGATTGATGGGTACAAGCTGTATTCGAGTTCCTGGTCGGTCCAGGAACACAGATTTCTTAATTGCGGGACTAGCTAGGACGGGGTTTAGGATGGATTCAGGGATAGACGGATGATCGTTCATTGGGGAACATCAGTTTCTAGATACTTGTGTCGCTGCGAGGATTCTCTTTGGGTAGGAAACGGTGCTATACATGTTCCAGTCAGAGTCTTCTTATATCATCATCAAAACTAGCTTGCTGTTTCTGGATCTGTCAGACGCTAGGATGAAAACCATAAGAAGACTCCAACTGGGATAATTAAAATATCGTTTCGTGCTACTTTAGTCATCCTAGACAAAAAAAAAAAATAAACTCGAGTGGTACAAGAATCGCGGAAAATCATGAAGAAAGGGGTTAAAAAAATCATCGTGGGTGTGCCTATTCGTTCTGCCCCTCCACCCCGAATGGTGGAGGAAGCATACAGTGCGCGATGCTGCGCGAGGGCTATAGGCAAATATCTCCCGCTCAGCCAGGACATTAGGAGTTCCCCGGCGTCCGGAGGATTATAAATCCTTAATACAGATCGGCACGCGATGCCCGGCTCGTTAGGGTGATGCATGGCCGACTCTGGTGTCCCGGGGTGTACGGTAGCCGATACAAACACACACACACAAACAAATTCGAGGCTCTCTCGGTATCCCTGAAGCCTGGTTCCTGCGGGAACGGCTACACCCTCACACATGGCCAGCCACCAGGTAATAATGAGAGATCAGAGATACGGCCGATATTAATTGTGCGCATCGAGTGTGGCTGCTGCTTGCTGCATCTCCACTTCGGTGGTGTTGGGGAGAGAACTGACTGCTACCGGCTTACACCGATCCTTCGATGCGATATGTGCGATATACGATACAGGACCGTGGACCTGATCCCGCTGGTTCGCTCGGAGAACGCGCGAAAAATTCCACGTATGCGTCTGGTTCCTTGGAATTTCGTTGAGACTAACCTCACGTGGATTCTTATTAGTAATAAGATCTTCGATTGCCGTCGGGTTAATAGAATTCTAGAATTGAAATGATTTTAGATGAATATTATCATCTAATGTTCTCTAAATCGTTTCGAGGAGAGAAGTAAAAGACAAGAGCCCCGCCAATCCCGATCGTTCTGCCGCTGATTGAGACGAATCTGGAGAGCCCCTCCTTTTCGTCCTTCCATCCCGATTCCCCGAGCCAACCCACGCCCATGTCCCATTCCTCGTGGATACGACAGTCTCTCCCTCCACCCTATTCGACGTGGAGCCACTTTGAAGATACGATCTGGAAACAAATTACGAGCGTTGCTCCCGCTGTCCCGATCGTTTCCTCGTCCTTCGCAGCTGGACGGGAATAATCGCGGCCCGTTAGCGGGCCCGAGTGAGATCGCGTCTTTTTAAATCGAAGCGCGCGTATCGGTGCCTCCGCCCTCTCCCCTTCGTTCGCTCGAGACCGGGATTTATGAGCAGACAGAGTAATAAGTTCCCTCGGAATTAAAGTTCCACGCCCGGTACCAGTTCGTTCTGACAACGATCGAAGTCCAAGCAGAAGACCCTTCTTTCTCTTCCTGTTTCTTTACCACCGTTAGTAACAAGGAAAGGCACGGAAGTGACC
The DNA here is from genome assembly GCF_001272555.1 of Dufourea novaeangliae. Classification (NCBI taxonomy): domain Eukaryota; kingdom Metazoa; phylum Arthropoda; class Insecta; order Hymenoptera; family Halictidae; genus Dufourea; species Dufourea novaeangliae. The sequence continues at coordinate 200,852 of NW_015373937.1, forward strand.
CCTTCGATTTTTATGAAATTTCCTATGTCTGTTAAGCAGTAAAAAATAAGGGATATTCTTTTTTTGTCGATCCCTGTCTGCGATGGAAAATGTAGGTCGTAGTGGGTCAACGAAAAATATTCTGTACTGCAGGACAATCAAAGAACCTAGAGGATGTTTCGTCGACCCTAATTCGGTGTTCTTTAATCAATTCCCAGGAATTAAGACTTCAGAGGGTGTCGATACATCCACAATTCCAATGACCAAGGATATCTACTGTGGGAGAGCAATCCTTTCGATTTAATCCAAGCAGTTCGAGTCCATTTAAGGTTACCAGAGCCACGGAGAGAAACTGCCCCTACTTTCCATCCGGTCGTTATTTTCCTCGGGGAAAACCGAGGCGATCCTAATCCCTCGCCACTCAGAAACGGTCCACGACAGACGCAAGGAACAGGAAAACGTATAACCCCTCTGGTGCACAAACTGCCTCAGGTGTGTATGTGCATCTAGCTCTCTCTGGGACGTGGGGTCCCCGCGCGCGCCTCGTCTCGAATCCGGATTACGGTAACACCTGGCCGTCCGCAATTTTATCATCCTCCTTCCCGGAAGGATTCCAATTTTCTTTCTCCCAGGTTTGCGCCCGTCCTCCCTCTGGTCCTCTTATCCAGCCTCGTTTCTTCCGGCTGATTTTTTTTTTCTTTCTCTACCGTCTCTCCGAGAGAACTCAATCTGTGTCTCATCGTGGATTATTGGGATTTCGTCGGATAGGGGACGGAGGGTGGAAGAAGAAAGTGGAGGAAGTTGGCTGGTCTGGTTGCCTTGGGATTCGCAGGACCTCATTGACCAGGGCGCGAGCCTTTAATTCTTTTCCTCGTGAACCGTTCTCCAGCTCCGAAATAAGGAGTCGATCGGTGATTTCATCGAATTGTCCCTGTGCGGACAATTTACGTTCCTCCTGACACGTAAGTGGCACCGAGAACACGGACTTTTAAGTCTTCCTTTCTTCTGCCTTTTTCTTTCGGTTCGCTGTAACGGAAGCTCGACCGGCAGGATTTTTAATTCCGTCTTGTTCACCATGGTCTACTCTGCAGTTCCTTGGGAATGGCGAGTCTGCAAGGAGACCGCGAACCACCTTGTTCTTTTATTGCAAAAGGTGCTCGTATTGGCGATGTTCCGACGATTCGATAAATGTACTGGCAGCTCTACTTGCCTTCTCGCTTCAATAGGAATATACTGACTGGTGGAATATGTGAATGAACCATAAGATCGTATGTTAACTCACAAGGAACCCTAGAGAAGTGTCTACTATCATCAATATTCTTCTCATAAGACGAATCCCATTATTATGTCAGAAAATATTTTACACCCACAAGAATTCAAAGGAATCCAATATTTCTGGAAAAAATTCTAATTATTTATCTTTGAGCGAGGGTTCCACCACCTAAACCGAATATCCGCAGATATAAAAAAAATACGTGTGGCTTAATTTTCTGAATACTAGAACACATGTGAAAACGAAAAATATGAGAGGAGGAGACTTACTTAGGGTGCCTCGTCAATAATGACAATTCTTGTGACTGGAGATGGTCCAGCTAATTTGATTCGTCAACTCACGAATAAGGACTTAGTAAAATGTCCTTACAGTTCCAAGGTATACAAAAACCTCGGAACTCTTCGCGAGCTCACGAAGAAAAATCCTTTTACATCCCTCCGAAGACGGTACCAGTGGAATCGGGGGGGTGGAAAAAAAAAAGAGTCTGAGGAAAATCGCTATTAGGGAACCGCGAACACAACGATCCCCCATCGTCGCGAGATAATTGGCGTAAGGAGCTTACCTACGCACAGAGAGAAGTTACAAAAAAAAAAGAAAAAAGGAGAAGGAGGCTGACAGTTACATCAAAGGCTCCGTCGTCGGGCCGAACCCTCGCGGAGACCTTCTTTTTATCGTTTCTTCGCGAACCCAAGGGAGGAGGAACAGTATATATATCGACGATGCACGAAATCGATCCGCGATGATTAATTTTCAATCGCGGCTTAATTACGCCAGCCGGCTAAACCCGATTCAAGAGGTGTCCCCTGGACGGTGAAAGGGCGGTCTGGCGTTCACAAGGGGAAACGGGGTGATCCAGAAGAAAGGAAGGAGAAAGAGACTGAAAACGAGTTGTCGAAAAAAAAAAAAAAGTACGGAGGAAGCGTAAAGAGAAAGGAGACGAACGAGAGGAGGCCGTGTCCCTATGGTCCTCGGATAAAAGGGACACCCCCTTCGTCGCCTCTTTCGTCTCTTTCTCTGCCAGGATTGCGTCCAAGATGGCGGGGCCAGGGAGGGGTTCGGACGCAGGACACGATTGCCAGGAACACGTGATTAGATGGCCCTCCTTCCACGCGATTCTCCAGATTGGACACCCCCGCCCGCCGCCGGCGGAGGGACATAAAAAAATGCAATCGGCTCTTACCGTAATGAAAAAGATCCCCGACCCCGGGTAATTCGAACCAGCACGACACAGCGTGGCCCCGTCCTACGTGTGCATTTCCGTGAACCTTGTTCTCTGTTTTCAAGGCGAATCGACGTCGAGGGTGAAGAAGGGGTGGCCGAATATTGCCCCCATTCCTCGATGCAATTGCATCTGTCGCCATTCAGGATATATTTTAGCGGTATATTTTAGATCTGGTCGGTGTCTTTGTGGATGTAGCAATACGGACTCAGTTCCTGATCAGAACCCATATCCTGATCAGTTCAGTCTATAGATACTATATAATAAGTTTATGAGAATAAAGGGTTATTTCCGAAAAATAACTAAATAATTAACTTACTCTAAAGGTTAAATTATAATTTAATTGTATTACTATTTCTGCACTTTTGTTTATATTAAATTAACGATAAAGCACAGATTTATTCGAATAACAACGATTCTACTTATACGTTACAAAAACAGGCGATCAGGAACTGGGTCCATAACAGTAGTTGTACCGTGATAAATGAACGGGAGACGTTTCGAATTGTTCGTTGATTATGGCAAACAACGCGAGGATGTGTGCGTTTGTCTGAGCCGCTGAATTACGTTCGAAGATTCTCGCGAATACGAAGATACCGGCTCCACGCGGCGACCACAGCGAAGATCGTACGCTCGGCGAGGGCAAGAAGCCCATGATTCCCGTGATTCATGGCACTTTTTACGCTGGGTGGCCGGAATAATTCACCCTAATGCCCCTGCTAACTGCCTGGCGAGCGTGGCTGCGCGCGATTGTTTATTGCCAAGAAGCATCTCTTTAATATATATCGTCGCCTCGCGACCCGTTGGATCGTCTTCTCGTCCTGAAGGAAAAAAAAAAGAAAAAACAATGGCAAGAGAGAACCGTCGTCGTCCAGGTCCTCAACCGCGTAAACGAAACGAATGTTTCGAGAGATCTCTTTTTGCAAAACACCCCTGGACCACCCCTCTTTCGATGTTTACCCTGAATCGAATAAATACTATGGAAATCGGAGGTGATAGAAGATAAAAAAAAAAAAAAGTCGGAGGGAGTTTCTTATTATCGTCGGGGCAAATTCCGCGTGATTCGACGCCAAGGGCCTCGGAATTTCTATGGAACGATACTCCGCTCGTTGGGGGGTTGAATACGAGGTTCGAGATTAATGAGTGTCGATCATATTTCGACCGGATACGCCGGCTATGAAAACGTTTGATGGAGAGAGGGGTACAGTTTTTTCTGTTTTTTTTTCTTCTCATTTTTCGTTTGTCCCCCTTTTTCGATGTCGATGTGCGACAGACCCGTCGAGTATCAACCACGCGCGGCCGATTGCAAAACGATCACCACGGGACAGGAGTGTCCACCGTTAGACGTGTACATTAATAACACTCGACATTCGGAGTATTCTTCCAGCACCGCCAGACTGGGTTTCTCTATTTCTCTCCGGATAACTCTGCAGCGAGAGCCTGGTTACGATTTTTTTAAATGAAACTAAATATTGCAGGGATACTCATTCGTCCCTCGGATAATTATCTATCTCCTCTGCAAACAATTTATTATACTAATACGTACAAATTCTGTTTATTGGGTCAGTATTGTTAAATCTGTATAGTGATGGTCTAAAAAGTAAGGAAGGCTTATTATTCCAGTCTGTCAATTTTATCGGACGTCACAGTAAGATCTCAGGAATTCGAGATTTTAGGGAAAACTCACTCTGGTATCGTGTAATAATTTATATTATTTCGATGGTCTATCATCCACGAGAAGGCTGATGAAGGTACGCGGAGAGAGAGAGAGAGAGAGGGTTGAAAGCAGAGCGAAGCGGTCGGAGAGACGTGCGCGAAGAGAAGCGTATTAATTAGCGTCGGGAGAGAAAATTGCGACTGAGGATATGCCCGGGGGTTCGAAATCGTTATCGAGGGTCCGCCTAGCGGTTCTGATTTAGCCCCGGCCTACCGCCACGTCAATTCTAATTGCGTTTGACAGTAATTTGGCAAGGGGGAGAGGGCTGATTGACGCGGCCCCTGTCGCACTGAGGTGTTCCTCCCGTTCTTTTATCCACCAGACGTTCCATCTTTTTATTTTCGCAACAATACCTGCGCGACCATACCTCGTAAATATATATCTATCTGGTTCATGATACCGGATATCCTCCTCCCTTCGAGGTTTCGATTTCATCCATGCTAATTAAGACTAGAACGATAAGTTTCCTACCGGAATTTTTCGAAACTCTCTTTCTTCAGTTACTTCTCAGAAATTACGAGAATGTTCGGCAGTAGTTTCATAGTAGGGGAGACTGGGATAAAATCGGGATGAAACAAGACAGGAATCTCATCACCAAACGGATGGCTTATATCTAACTTTTTAGGAAAAGGAAAACAAAGCGAAATTAAATATAGTTTGCATGTACGATTTTACCCCGTGCACCATACTCGATACACACACTTTATCACAGTTTATTTACACTTTAATACACGACAGATAGCGTAATTTTTACTAAGAAAGTACTCACGAAAACACTGTCAGTAGTTGTGAAGCGTTAAAATTACCGAAAGTTAGATTTACAACAGACAAAGACACAGAACCATCACAATCCTAGTAAACACACATCCGTCGCGATCGACCTTTGCCGATGAACTGATTGCACATGACTGCGACGATGCGTGGGGAAATTTAAAACCGTTCTAAAACTAGGGGGTTGGTTATGGGTCCACTCAGGTAGGTAGGTACTCGGTTTTGGGCGGGTCACCCCTATTCTTATAACATATCAAAACAGTATACTGTAATGAAAATGAATAAATATTTTTTATACCCTATAAATGCGTGAACTCCTTTCTAACCATTACATAATAACAATATTCTTAGGAATCAATGTTCCATAGACAGAAAATAATAAACATTTAATTGCAAGGGTTGATCTAGATATATTTCTATAGTCTCCATTGATCACATGAATCGCTATAATATGCTCCGATTTTTGTCGTATCCGAGGTGTATTACGCTTTTCTACCAAATGAATTCAACCAATGATTAAGTAACCATCGACCCGACAAGAACACGTCCTCATCGTACGTTTTTTCTCTCCGCGAATGATTAAAATCCACCGGCGGATATCTCGTGGCGGGTCGTGTGTTCCGTCTGGAAAAAGTCGCAGAAGGAGGATACAGAGTCTGGGTTAGGTCTGGTTGTCAGGCGACGGTGATAGAAAGTGATTTCGACGGACGGTGTGTAATGCCACACGCTCGATTCATTTCATTAGACACGCGGCGTGGACGTGACACGGAGATCGGCTCGATCCTTTTGCAATCTGACAATTATACGATCGTTTCGACGCCATCGCCGTGTAAACCGTGACGAGGATGACGACGGTACGCCGCGGTTCTGGCCACACGCGCGCGTTAATTAAAGTACCACGCGGGTCGAGGATGCGCTCGTCTTGTTTTTCTGCTGGCGAAGAATGCTTCGTAAATTATTGATTGTAATCCGAATCGTTCTTGCAGGAAGTATAACTGGTTGGTCTTTCGCGTCGTTGATTACTTATTATCGACATATTTACCCCTTTACTCTCGTCGACTCGATGAATTCAACACAGCGGTGAATTTTTTTAGGAAAAACAAAAAAGTAAAAGAATTAGGCCCAAAGAACATCGACAGCGACGTCAAGATTTTATACGGATGTTCCTTGGTACCGTTTGTCAGTCGGGACATAACTCTGACAAAAATGTCGCGACGACATCGGGACAAATAATACGATATCGCCTTTTGTCTACTGGGGTAACAATGGCTGGAAATACGTATAAGGATCAATGGATATATTAATACCGCTGGAATGGGAGATACGTGATATTTCGATTTAAATACGCGCCCGTACAAATCAACCGGGCAACTGTAAGTAGGGCTCTACCCGGTGGCGAAATCGAGGCAGACCACGGGCGAAATTAATTAATCCGCGGGGCTGATATATTCTCGCTGGCCGGCTTATTAAATCGTTGATCGCTAATTATACCGAGCAGAATGCATCGGGAACGTTGCCCGTGCTGCATCATCAATCCCCCTGATTAAAGATAATCGCTCGGGACTTTTCGTTTTCCAATTCAATTCCCAACAAATTGCAAGATTTTTACCAACCCCTGTACAAGTACAGAAATCCAGCGACAGCAAAATTTCAAGACAATGTTCAACAAAGTCTCCACGGTTTTCAAACGGAATATCATCGAAATCGTGCGATACGATGCTGGAAATCGAACAAGACGTGGAAAGGGGATGAAACCACCCCCCGAAGGAACCACCGTCGTTCCTCCCTTCGGTCGAGAAATTCGGCAGAAACTCCAGGGGTCGAAATAAAACATCCTTCTTACCCCACCTCTACCCACGACGGACTGAAAAATCTCCGGGAAAAGAAATTACTTCCTCCTTTGTATTTTGGCAGGGCGCGCGCGCGCGCTCGACTTCGTACACGGAAGTCGAGGAGGGAGGGTTGAAGGGTGGTAGCTCGAGGAATTCGAAGAAGAAGATAGATACGGGAGGAAGAAACGAAGAAGAAACCCTTCGGGAGAAAGACAAGGGAAACTGGAGGAACGCGCGAGGGAGAGATTCGACGGGGGTGGGTGGGCCTACGATAAAGAGAAAATCCAGAGGGAGAAGAGGAAACCGTCGCGGCGAAGAATGAGGAGGGCAGAACTGGCTGGTGCATCGGTGGAAGAAGAGAAACTCCGTGGGAAAAGGAGAAGGGATCGGTGGCGGATGAGAAACAAGGGTGCAAAAGGAAAGGTTCGCGGAAAAAACTAGAGGGGGTGGGTGGATGAAGCGAAACGGAGCCGGAGGTGGGTTTATCTCGCTCATCCTCATTAAAACCCTTCGCCCACCCCCTCCCGCTTCTTCCTGCCTGGCAGCAGCTCGTTCCTTTTCCTCTCTTCGGCTTCTATCCTTTCTTCGGGCTCGAATCGCGGCCCTCTCTTCGCGCGTGTGCATCAACAGAGACGAGTTGGTGTGTTCCTCGTGTGTTGGCAACACAAACACACCATCCACGTTGATAACCACGACTTCGTATACGAATGTGTATACGTGTGAGTGTACGCGCGGAACGGTATACCCGGTAGGCATCCCCTGGCTCGTTGTAGCACGCTCTATTAATTAAAAAAATGGGGACTCCGGGGGAATGCTGGTCAGCGCGAGGAGGGGGGGGGGATGGAGAGCGCATCGACGCCTCGGTAATTGGAGAGGAGATGGAGGGAAGAATGAAGATTTCGTTGCTCTAACTACGCGCTCCTAATGATTCTTTAATCATTTCTTAATGTCGCTTCACGAGAGGATCCTCTCCACTTCGCCACAGGGGTGGTTTCCCCGACTTTCATTTATTGTCACCCTTAACGTGGGGTAGTGCACATTGATACGTGTTTTTCTCCGTGGAACTTTTTCCCTCTAAACCTGTTTGCACGTTTTCTTTGGAGTCTTTTTAAGACACCATGTGCCCCTCTTTCGATTCCTTTTAACCCTTATTCTCGACGAAGTTAGCACGCTACTTACCACCCTCTAATGGAATTTCTCAAGGCATCCAAATATCGATTTACTTCTTCGCAGAATGATCGTTTCTATGATCAAATAAACGATTTACTCTACTGGATTTTTTTTTTTTTTTTTTTTTTTTTTTTTTTAGAATTGAAAGGATTTCTATATCGGATAAGGGAGGTCAATTCACCTCCCAACCCCCGGGGGTTCCTGACGAGCCGGCTCGATTTTCTCTAAGCGCAGCCAGGAAAGAAATCTCCTCTCGAGAGCGTGCTCATCTTCCTGGGCTTCGGGTTAGGTACCTTCGATATAACGAAGGGTGGTGGCTAAAACAAAGGGCCGGTCGCGGGTTGGTCGATAGTCCACGGCCGCCAATCAGGCGAGACCTCTCCGGCAACCCTCGTCCTTGCAACTTGCTATCCGTCGAGGGTGGGTTACACCGCGGGGAGAGTTTGCTCATCCCCGTAGGAGAGTGGAACTCTCGGAGAGAGAGAGAGAGAGAGAGAGAGAGAGAGAATGAGAGAACGAGAGAGCCGAGACGATAGCCAGGGTGTCTCGTCGCCAGGGTTACGACTCGATGGCGAAGACCGGCTCCTTCTCTGTTCCTCGTTCTCTCTCCCCCGTCGACTGTGTTTACGCCTATGGGCTCTGTCTATATTTGTGTCTGCTTTCCTCGTGTTTGTCTTCTGCAGGGAAACGCCTCGAAAATGGTGAAACCGGAATGTCGCGAAAACGTCGAATGGGAGAACAGGGGGCACAAATACATTTTTCTCTTTTCTGTTACTTTTTAAATAATCGTCCAGGTGTGTTCTATTTTTCGTAGGAAAATATCCGCAGAAAGAATAGGGAGGGTACAACGTGAGATAAAGAAAGGGGTGGAGTCGAACGAGCGACAAAAAGATATCGGCGAACAGGACGAAGTAATTGCCGGCCTACCCTGTGTCTCAACGTATCTCGTTTATTCAACACTTACTGGTTTCTTTTATTTCATTATTATACATCCTTACGCGTAAGATCTACATAAAAACTTATTAAAACGAGCTTAATCATATGTTCATAACTGGTTCTGGGCTGGGGCAGCTTCGCGCGGTGCATCGGTGCACGGTGCTCCCGCTCTGAAACAAAAACGAGAGAACATACGCGCGTCAGTATTTAAATACCGTGTCGAGGGGGTTAGATAGAGACGGGTTTGTATCGAGAACGTCGTTAACGATATTTTACGAATATTAACAAGATTTATCTGTTAGAAAGTTACAGCGAGAGATCGAGTTATTTAAGCGATTCTACGCGTAAAACAGATTCAATTCTGAATGCGATACGAATAATGGAAGCAGTCGCGAAAGGGTGGCGGAATGAGGGGGTGAGTGGAGGGATCGAAGGAAAAGAGGGTTTCACTTTTGTGGAGCGGACAAACGAGAGGCAATCGCTCGATCGGTGATCAGGCCTTCAGTGGCACCCGTCGAGGTGGCAATATTAATTTATTCCTCGCAATGCTAGCATCCGCCAGGGAGAACCGAGCAGCGGAGGGAGGAGAAGAAATAAAAAAAAAAAAGGCAGTCTTCGCGATTCCGCGGATCGACGATCATTGATTGTTCCGGGGCGTCAGGGCAGAACGACCTCAGAAGCATTATTAACTCCGTCTGTCCCGTGGGACGCTACTTCTTCCTCCTCCTCGTCCCGTTTCCACGCGGACAGCACGTGTATCGTGTAATTAATAATTGCGAGTAATTACCCCTATCCCGTTCCCGGTGGCACGCTCCCTGTATCTGGGGGGTGGTGGTTACGATTTCCCCCGACAGCAGCGCTCGATACCGTCGTTCATTTCGCCTCAGAACCCACTAAACCGGTAATATCTTCCGATGGAATTATTGGAAATTTGGAATTGGAAGAAAACTTGGATACCGATGAACGGAAAGTTACATCTGTCTATTCATCGTACAAGGAACGACCTAATTCTGAAAATTGTACCTCGATATTTCTACAATATCCCAAATCTCTCTAAAATATATATACTGAGCTCTGTTCCTTCCTGAAGATCGGAAACAACGAATTGCATTGAAATAAATCGTTCTCAGACGCGAAGATAGAACAAGATGGAAACGAAGAGACACGGGGAGAGAGCATCATCTCCAAAGGCCCGTGACAAATGAATTTTTATTAAACCCCTCCGAAGCTTATCAGACGATCCGATTGGCACAATGGCGACCGATCGAGACCCGTAATATCCTGAATCCTCCCTTCCCCCCCCCCCCCCAACCCAACCCCCCCCCCGCCATACGAGGGTGAGAAGCCGACTGCCGGTGACAGGCCCCCGTTGGCCCACCACGGTCGGAGAGAACTAGCTGACGGAGACACGACGAGGATGGGAAACCAACGGACCGTTCCATTCGGCAGAGACACGAACCGGTGAACAGGTAGAGAGAGGTCCACCCCTTTTCTACGCTTTTTACGCTCCTCCGAAGGCGAGGGTGGAGGAGGTGGAGCCACGAGACAAAGATCCGTGTCATTGGCAGTGTCTCCGTTAACCACCGGAACTGACAGGCCCGTTGACACGCGGCTGGAAACACCTGTCCACCGAGCGGAAAATACGCGAAGACGTTTCCGCGGACTCGTTTCCACGTAATTCTAGACCGACCTTGGGTGAATCTGTTACGTGGTTCCGTGGACATCCTGCGAGAATGATGTACTTTATATAGAGATGGCGTCGACTTGGGCTTCGAACCAGGAATGTTACGTTTCTTTGATTTAAAATTATTTTTATGGTAGAAATATGAGGGTTTAGAGTTGATTCTACAGATGATGTACTTTATATAGAGATGGAGTCGACTGGAATATTGAACCAGGAATTTATCTTCTTCGATTTGGAATTATTTTTGTCTTGGAAATATGAGGATTTAGAGTTGATTCTCCAGATGATGTACTTTATATAGAGATGGAGTCGACTGGAATATCGAACCAGGAATTTATCTTCTTCGATTTGGAATTATTTTTGTGTTAGAAATATAAGGATTTAGAGTTGATTCTCCAGATGATGTACTTTATATAGAGATTGAGTCGACTGGGATTTCGAATCAGGAATTTGTCATCTTCGATTTGGAATTATTTTTGTGTTAGAAATATAAGGATTTAGAGTTGATTCTCCAGATGATGTATTTTATATAGAGATGGAGTCGACTGGGATTTCGAATCAGGAATTTGTCGTCTTCTATTTGGAATTATTTTTGTTAGAAGTATAAGGATTTAGAGTTGATTCTCCAGATGATGTATTTTATATAGAGATGGAGCCGACTGGGATTTCGAATCAGGAATTTGTCGTCTTCTATTTGGAATTATTTTTGTTAGAAGTATAAGGATTTAGAGTTGATTCTCCAGATGATGTATTTTATATAGAGATGGAGCCGACTGGGATTTCGAATCAGGAATTTGTCGTCTTCGATTTGGAATTATTTTTGTGTTAGAAATATGAGGGTTCTCTGGATTGAATTTGAAGCAGGAGGATGTGTTACTCCGATCCTGGCAGGATGATTTGGGCTTAGAAGAACGGAGAAGAGACGAGACCGAAGGATGACTCGGCGGGAACGTCCGTTCAGCCGAGTCGAGCGTGTTCTCGCTCTCCGGTTCAATTTCTGGCGTCAATTAAAAAGTGACGCGGACCGAGGAAAATCAGTAATTAACGAACCAGCCACCTTCGGGCTCTCCGCCTCCATTCCCCCCTCGGTCGTCTTCCACGGATTTTGCTACCACCCGTTTTCGCCACTCGTCTCTAATCGCTCGTCGATAAATCGTCCGTTGCCCCAGGCTCCCTCGATCAGAAACCATTTGGAATTTTCTGTAGAATAAATAAAACGAAAAAAAAAAAAAAAGAAAAACGTTGAGAGAACGAATTAAGGCGATTCAACGGTAAGCTTCAGTGGTACGAATCTACAATTTCCCCGACTTGGCACAGGATCAAGCTTTAATCTTCCTTTCCTTCGGCTCGAAGAATTCACTTCGAGGAACACGAACTTTCCCTGAACGTAGACGTTCGTTCACAGTTCTCTTCGGATACCCATAATGGTAGAATTATCCTTAACCAGTCAGAGATACCAGAAGATCGCAGGTATCGAGTCTGAAGCGTACAGAAAGCGCTCGTTAGAGAGCCTGTAACGCGAGGATCACCAGCAATAAAACAGTTTCAGGCCTCTCGATTCGTCAGAAAACAGAATAACACGGCATTAAAGAATCAAGGTGTAACCTCGTTCCGGAAGGAACGTCGCGCCGGGGTCGGGTATCGGGCGTTAATGACGCCTCATCCTGTGACAGGGCGAACGGTCCAGCCTCGGAGAGGGATTTGGCATCGCCTTCGATAAAAAGAGGGAGAAGAGCCTCGACAGAGTTCCGAGCTCAAGTTCGTTACACGCCGTGACTCGGCAGAGCCGGTGTTCACGAAGCAGCGACCAGTGAGAAGCCTCCCCTCCAGCATCCGACACCTTTTTTACAGCTCGCGCGAGTCGGGTCGCTCGTCATTAGCACTGGGCCAAGTAATTGCCAAATTCACGGGGCCCAAGGGGCCCACGCGGTCGCGCTTAATCGGCCGATTACACAGTTATCCCGGTGTATCGCGGGATCGCGATCGTTTCTGTCGATATAAACGACCCAGCCATTGTGCCCGACGACGATACACTCCGACTGTGTTTCGGGGATCGTAAGAGGTCGCGTCGGGAGTAATTAATTGGCTGTCGCTCGCGGCCAATCTTTGTCGGGTGATGCTAGTTCGATGTGGAACGAGGAAAACCGAATAGATTAGGGATTCCTCCAATGGTGGGGATGACGTCTGAACAGTCAGTAGCGAGGAGATTTGGAACACTCATCGATGATTTATTGTATTTTGGGGATTTCGAATACAGTGGGGAATGCTGCAGATGTTACAACTAACAAAGGCTATAGCGAACGAATGTCTATTGATTTTTAAATGTTTTAACTTGAGAAATGTAATGGAATAAAGATTGCAACTGAAATTTAGTATTGTTATGCAGAGAATCCAGAATTCTGCCCTCACTTAATTTTGTAGATATTAGTATCTGAAATTGTGAATACGATCCTCCATCCTGCCGATTGTTCTAGGTCGTCGTCACCATGACAAAGAAAGAATGGGATCTCTTAATCACAGTCGTGAACAGTATTAGAGCATGAGTCGATTTCTTGTGCTATTGTTTATAAAACTACATAGACAATATTTCAATGCTACTACGATCGAGGTGTTGGAACCAATTAGTTCGTTTCAACATCCCCACTGTATATATCCGTTTCGACGAACACTTCAGCATCGTGAAGAAGATACAAGAAGTTCTTTCGGGTGACTGTACAGCGAGCTGTCATCGTGGAAAATATTCCGAAGACACTTTAATAACCAATCCCTCGACTTCCAATTAATGACGATCGAGGAACACGACGAGAATGGAACAGGATCGAGAAGGGGGGCGTGGCTCGAAGAAATCGGGCCAGCATCGCGAGTACCTAACGCAAATATAGAGGGATGTGTGTATGCGTGTCCGCGAAATCGCGGGGAACAGGGGCACGTTTTTGCGAGCTCGACGAAGAAACAGGGGCCTCCGGCTAATTACCTGAAATAACCCATTAGTCCTGTGTATACTCGAGTAAATTACCGGGAAGGAAGCGAGACACCGTTGGATAGACGCGTCATCTCCGACAAGTTAATCTCGCCGAGGAGACCAAGCCGCCCCGTTTTCGCTCTTCGAAGGCGATACTCTCGCTGGTTGTTATGTCGGAGACGATCGTCCACATTCTGGCTGGGTCTTAACCTCGACGAATAGTTTTCAGGGCATTCGGATATACACGAATATAGTAATCATGGTCTGATAGGAAATTAAGAAAAATTGAATTGATCTTCGTGAGATTGCTCGACGTATCAACAGATGATATGGACATTCGACAGAAATTATTAATAATGTTACCGTATCGCCAGGAATTTCCGTAATACCAGTTTCGTAATATTTCCAAGGACCAATGAAGGGAGGGGGGGAGGGCTGCTGGTCGTGGATAAAGGGATGAAACGAGAGGAGCAATCACCAGCAATTTCATAGCTGTCGTTCTATGCTCTCCGAGCTCCGGAGGCTCGTTTCAAGGTTCCTGCGGTATCCAACGGGGGGATCCAAGGAATGACGAGGCGCATTCCCGACCCACCCCCCGAGCTTTCCCTTTCGAAAAAAATTCCGGATGACACCTCCCCCCTCCCCACGGATACCACCTTTCTCCAAAGCCCTAACAATTGATGTTTCAATTTTTAATAAAGTCTAGAAGTTAAACAGTTGCTCTATACATAAACGATGCTTAATTGTCTGACCCTGGACCGATTTATTGTCCTGATTTTATTTTAAAAAACGAGAAGCTATATGGCCCAGAGGAACAAATCGATTTTTTCCCCAACGAGAATGCTATTTTTCCCGTTTATATTCGCAACCAGTCGAAAGGTAGTATCGTTACAAAGTACGAAATCCATCGGTTTCGTATCGATTCGATCGAATATATCGACGGTTTATCGACGCGAACGATCGTCTAGTTTAGCCGAGCGGAACGAACGAACTCGCCGTGCAGATCGTGCTGTCACCGTGAAACTGGGGCAAAACACTCGATCGGCGACTTTAATCCGGCCCACGGGGAATCGGTCACGGCGTGAGATAGACCCTCCCGTGTATCGATCCGATCTTTCGATTGCTCGTCCCTTGAAATCACGCGACGTGGAACGTGTGTTACGGTGTGTCCAGGGTTTCGGGCCTTCGGATTGCTACCTCGAATCAATTAACTCGCGTGTAATTGCTTTCTCGATCGCCCAAAACTTGTCCCTCGTTAAAAAAAGCAAACAGAACAAAAAAAAAACAGAGGAACGTTTAGAACAAACGTGATCCGATCTCGTTCGAATTTCGTCGAGGAAGTCATTGGACTCGACACGATCCAATTACGCTAATATAAACAGGTTACGAAGTTTCAGGTAATTAACTTGGATCTAATAGTGACGCAAAGAGTAGATACAGAATCGACGATTTATATTACAAATTGATTACCTTTCGTTTCGACTGTAATTACGATCGCGACTATTAAATTAACAGAGGCAAAGGGTACTTGTCCACGGTAGATGATATTCCAACAATGTCACAATTAATTATCGTTCAAATCCTGTCGAAGGAGACCGCGACTCGAAGACAAACCCGTCCGATTATGTCCCGTGCAATTATAAGAGACACGATTAATAAGCAGGAATAGGGTTATCTAATCGCATGGAAAAGAGAAAGGACTCACCGCCAGGCGCGACACAATCAAGGAGCCTGATCCTTCGGTGCTGAAGAGGTTCGAGTTCCCCGTGCCGAAGGACGCTCACGTCGGCCAGGACTCTTGTACGCGCACGTTGCCCGTCGCGTTCCAGTCCCTGAAACACACACCACGACACGTCTGAGCGATCAGTCGAATCCTTTCGGATAGTCAGCGTGACCGTGAGACTGATATCTGGTGTCGAATTAGTGGTATATGCAACAAGAAGAAGAAGAAGAAGAAGAAAAAAAAAAAGGAAACTTCTTAGAATACACAAACGAGGTTCCGTAGTACATCACATTAGCCAAGAATCCTCTTCTTACCTGACCAACACCATGCGTATATCAGCCACTACGATCAACTTAATTATTCGACAGGGTAGGCGTTTCTCGATCGAGAAAGATCAAACGGTCACGGACGGAGGGAGAGAAATATCTTTTTTTCGAGGTGTTCGTGTTTTAAGTTTTAAAAATTCCTCCGGACCGTATCCCAGGCTCTCTTGTTATAGATCTTCGTCGAGGTGTGAAAATGACGGATGGCCGTAACGAGACGAGAGATAGAGAGAGAGAAGCACAGGCCAGAAACCTCCTCTCGTCGCCTTTCATTTACTCCGCTCTCGCAGACGTCACGCGAGAAGAAGTAATGAGCCGGCTTCGTTACTTAACGCCGCGATCGTTTCACGCCCACGCGCGAAACTACATCGAAAAGGGGCCCCCACGGATTGATTCGAGAATGACAGGCCACGTCGTCACGTGTCGCCGCTAATTTATCAACTCGATACCCTTCGAACGCAAAGTTCCTCGACTGTCAATGATTTGTTGAGAATTCGAAAGTGCGATCCTTGCGAAAATAAGGGAAGAAAATGTGTGCTTCTCGGACAAATTGCTTCATCTATACTCTTTTTCGAAATCAAAATCTTCGTCCGTCCTAAGACCAATGTTCAACCACTGTTCGCGTCAATTTGACTCGAAACCAATGTTTGATCCTTTTTTATACTCAATTTATTGGTACCCATGTCTATCAAAGAAGTATATTTGATTATATAAAGAGTTTCACTTCATACTGATTTGTATTACCTATGTTCCGAACTTGTGTAACATTTCCGATCGTGAATGAAATGAATCACGAGGCAACAGCAAGACGAAACAATATAGATAAAGGTTGCCGAGTTTGGGCCATCGCCTAAGTTGTACCACTTCTGTAACTTGATAGACAATATGTGTTGCTTAAATACTAAGTTAGTTAATGCAATCACCACTATCGTACACATGTGTTGTCTATCCATAAGTCTGCCAATTGCTTACGCACGACAAGTTGCAGTAGTAGGTCTAACCTTTGGCGATGGTCCGAATTCGGCAACCTTCCCCTCCACGTTGTTCTTACCAGGTGATTTTTAGAGACGCTAAAGAAAACGGTCCTTAACGAGTAGCCTTGCACGTCGAATTTCATCGGCGCAAGCTCGTCCCCGCGAGACAGCCGCGGGGTTCATCGATTCTTCGTGACAGCGAGTAACGATCCCGCTTCGTTAACGTCTCACTCGTACATCATCGTGTCGAACTCGGAACGGCCGAAGTGACGGTGTACATACGTGCAACCACGTCGAATTAATCGACGAAATAGTTGCCAAAAATCGTATCGAATTCGATGAAAAGAAATCGAAGGAACTCTTAGGGAATCAGAGAAAAATTGGATGAACGAAGAGGAAGAAAATAAGAGAGAAGACTGAAGAAGGAGGTGGAGGAATAAAGCTAAAGACGAGGCGGGTAGAGGTGCCTGAGAAGACGAGAGAAAAGGAAAACTGAAGAGAGGAGGATGCGCCTTTATCAGCCAGCCCAGAGACCAACCAGACTGGGGCCAGGCTAGCCAACCACAGGCATCCTTCAGCCACGGATTGCTCGTGCTGGTGTATACACTCGAGAAACGACGCGCACCGACGCCGTCGACGCCGACGGCTAATGAGCAGAACCCCTCAATGATACCCGACAAATGAAAAATCAGCTTCCCCTAATTACGGGATCCTTGGCAACGCGCGTCTTGATGACGCCAGGCTAGTTTTCGGTTGTGCCCTGGAATTTTATTCGTTTTTTTTTTCCTCCTCGACGAACGCGTTAATTACAGTTGATACACCTTGAATATTTTTCATCGAACATTCATTCGTCATCCAGGATTTTTGGATTTTCCAGACATCTCGAAGAGGATGAATGATACATTTCTCAGGAACCGAGGAATTTAGTAATTATTGGAATGTCTTGTGTATCAGGCCAATGTGAAATCCCTCGAAAATATCGTGTCCCGTCTGGATAGGGGAGAGATGGTGACTTTTTTCGCGACCAGTAGATTGGTTCGTGAATCCCATTAGCTTTCGATTTATACGCCGACACGGAATTGCGTCCAGTTGGGTGGGACTGACCGATGTGAAAAAAAAAAAAAAAAGAGGAGAGAGAAAATATACAGGATTGGGGGTGTTCACCCCTCCTCCGGCGACCACAACAGCCCGGTCCATTGTACGAAAAAAAATTAACTCTGGACTTTTATTTACTACCCTGGACCCCGCGGCGGTCGAGCTCGCGCCTCTGACCCTGACGAGACGACGACCGATCGATCGCGAAATTTACGTCTCTCCCCATCGCGAACGAAATAGAGTGCAACTCGCTAAATGGAGATCGCGGAAGATTATTTATTTAACGGGAAATATCCCTTCGGTATACATGTACAGGAAGGGAAATGGGATTAGAAAATAATAAAATGAAGAAAAAAGAAAACAAGTTACCTAGGGAATACGGAGATAACATTACTAAAAAACAGTCAAGTTGATCGCTACGCAAGTTAACATTCGCGATTAACCTATGTAAAGATCGCGACGATTCAAACTCATCTGATATATGATTTATAAAATATTTTCCTGTTCGTCAAAGTATGAACTATAAATTCATTGCTCTGAAATTCCAGTATCCAACGAGCTCACTTCTCCGACAGTATCCAGTTAACATTTAAAGAAGATTCATTTGTCTGCAGACCCGTGCAGAATTTCGAACTTCCGAGTCCCGAAAGTTCTGTAATACCTATGTCTGTACGGAGCCAAGCAAAAATTAGCTCTTTCCGGGAATGAATTTCGTGTTCTGGGAACGGAGGTTCGTCGACGACCAGCGTTTCCTCGCCTCCGTGGTGTTCCTACTGCTCTTCGGTGACGCTTTTCACCGTACATACCCACCCACCCCTGTTGAAACCGCTCGAGGGAGGGTTGGAACACGGGACAGAGCTCGTGGGGGCAAGAGAAAGAGAGATAGAAAGGTCCACGAACGATGGTCCGCTAGTTTTTATGAATTCCGGTGCGACGGAACTTCCGGCGAGCGACCTCATCTCCAAAACCGCTCCACCAGCCACGTTTTTACTCCCTCCTCGCCCACCCCCGTGGCTCGACCTCCGTCGATTCTCGATCGGCCGTAACATCGCCTGGGCTACATTAATAACTGACCACGTTACTCGTCGCCGCGGTTTTTATCGCTATCGATCCATCATTTCTCCTCTATTTTCAGCTAATCCCACTTGTCGTTGCTTTTTACCCCCTTTTTCCATCGGTCCGTCTCACCGATTCTATTCTCAATCGACGTTATCCCACCCCTTACACCCCCCCCCCTTTTTCTCATCATTCCCTGTGCCAAATTTCCTTTGTGTATTCTCGGTTTCTAGGCTCGTCTATCTACCCCACACTTGCCCGATTTCGAGGTGGTAGAATGAACTCACTCCGTTTCCAGGATACACGGTGACCCCCACCTTTCGACGCTATCTTTACCAGTGTACGTTTGTTGGCTCGTCAAACAGTACCAGGGACAATGTTAGATTTTTCTGAAGGGGAAAGACACACGAAGATCGTCTCGAACGCAATAACCCGACCGCCCGCCTCGTTCGACACTCATTACGCCGCGTTTCGCGAGCAATTAAAGCGAAGTGGCCGGGGCAAACATCGATCAGGAAGAGTAGTACGCGGAGGGAGGGGATCGGTGTACACACCGAGAGTCTCGTAGGCCCTTGGCCACCACGCGAATAGAAGGCAAACACCGCCACTCAAATATTTGCGGGAGCCGGGCAAACGGTCTCTCCGAGGGTATTGTTTCACGGCGCTACAATGTGTAAATTTAATCTGTCGAGGAGGAACCCCGAAACTAAACGAAGAGAGAGCTGCACGCGACTGCACGTGCAACGGTCGTCGATGGGATAGATCGTTAGCCGGTGATTTAAGTGTTCGATTCTGATTTTCGAACCTCCGTTCGAGAGTCACGTCCAAAGAAGTAGGAGAGATTGGTGGAAACCACCAGAAATGACCCCCTCGAAGCAATGAATTTTAAGTAATTTATCACTTCTGTAATGTTTTCTAATTTAACGGGCTTCTGTCCCGTGGAAATCAATTAATAATTTATTAAACCATTAAAAAAACAAAGTTGGCTTTTATATGACCTTTACGCGTCTACTCACGAAAAAACTAATAACATCAGAATATGCTCCACTCGATACCATTCAAGCCTTCGCTGAAACATTTTTTGCTACGAGTAACAATAGCGAGGAAATTAAGATGTCAAAATCGGGTGAGACACCCTGTACAATTATGTCTTAAATTATTATTACACATTTGTACACAAGTATATATTTGTATTATTAATTACGTACGATACTAGATCTGTAGAAAATTCATTGGTTCGAAGGGGGTCATTTCTGGCATCAGTGGACTGGACACAGAAGCGCCGCCCACGGTGTTAACTGGCCCTAAAGCGTCGGCCAAACAAATCGAGCAGAGAGTGACACCGCGGTGTTAACTGACCCGTGTACTCTTTCTCTCTTCCCCAACGGTCCCGTCTCAAGATCGAGGATACCCTTTTCGATGACCCCAAGAACGCGCCAGAGAGCTGGAAGATAACCGAAGCCTCGAGTGTCCAGGTGTGTCTCGCGATCGGCCCGACAAAGGGCTCGCTTGGCCAAGGCCTGTGTCCATGGAGGTGAGCATCGGAACTGGCCGAAGACGTGTGTCGGCAGAGTCATCCCAGGTTCTCTCTGCGCCACGAAGGGAGGGGAGGGGAAAAGGATTCAGACCCTTTTCGAGTCTGTGGTGGCTAGGAGAGAAGGGAGAAGATGAAGATGTCACCTTGGCCAGCCGCGGCGGTGACCTCCGGGGCCCGAGTCAGCGAATTCCTCCACGGTTGATCCACGATGACGACTTTATCCCTTTGACACCCTCTCCCAGGCCCTGACGGACGGGGGTTTATGAATGATCGATCGTACGGTTGTGAATAGAGTTTGTCTATGCGGACGCGACCGTGTTCGACCGTGATTAGTGATCGCTAAAGGGAGTGAAAGAGGTAATTAATCGTCGTTGCGACAGGTGTTGGGTCGTGGAGATTCGATGAATTTCCTCGGGTTACAATCGATTGTTTCACGGACGAAATAATCCGCGATATTTAAAGATTCTTCTATCGGGAATGTTTGTTGTTGAGAGCGAAATCTTTACAAGTCTGGAGATGGAAGATTAACGGATTCGGTAGGCAAGCTTGTAGGTTATTCTGACCGCGATAAATTCATCGAACGACGTGGAAACGAGCGGACAATCTCGGACACGGATTCCTCCAGGCACAGGTACACGTGGCACCGTGAGAGAAACCCATTCGTGAAGGCGGGAGGACGAAGATGGGGATCGTGAAGCGCGAAGGAATGCCATCATCGAAAGGGGCCAGGGTACACCTAGGAACGTAGCTAATGGGCCCACTTAACGTCTCAACCATCTCACGAAGACACGTACACCATTTCACCCGCTTCATCTCTGCCTGTTCGCCGCTGTTAATAATCGCCAATATTTATTCCGGATTGGTCACGGCTCGGTCCGGAGACCGATGAGGAGCTAGCTGACGAATGAGACGAGGATCGGGGAGGCCCTCGGTGCATTGTAACGGACGAGATTAATATGTACACCGTTCACTTTCGTCGCCCTGGTTCTGCGGGCCAACGGAACTCTTTTCGTGGCTTTTCTTTCGATCGTGAGGGACGACGCCCGTGATTCTTCGTAGGTCCTAAAGCGTTCTAGATTGAGGGGTGCATGCCACGATATTATAAATTTCGGTAACAACTACTTTCAGGAAAAATAAGATTAAAACTTATTGATGGTACAAAAAGCCAATATAGATCAATATCTTCGGACAAATGATTGCTCAACGGAGGAAATAATTGTTCCACCATGTTC
The DNA here is from genome assembly GCF_001272555.1 of Dufourea novaeangliae. Taxonomy (NCBI): domain Eukaryota; kingdom Metazoa; phylum Arthropoda; class Insecta; order Hymenoptera; family Halictidae; genus Dufourea; species Dufourea novaeangliae. Next base: position 222,335 of record NW_015373937.1, read on the forward strand.
TCCACCGTTCGACGACGGGACCAGCCAATGATCTCCGATGTCAAGGGGCCGAAAGGACGATAAAGTTATTACCGGGAATTAGCTTAAAGGCGATTACCGACTGTCGACAGGTTCGCCTAGCGACTAACGGGGCCCGTGTACCATGCCCGACAACTCTTAATGATTTGTCTCTCTGGCTAATGAGCGTCGGGGACTTAACGGCAGATTAGTGACCTAATCCTTCTGACGAGCGATTCGCGTGTTGGCCACGCGGTGCGACTCGGTGTACGCGTACCTTACGCGTATAATAGGCAATGCATACCGTGGCCATCAAAGCGACAGGTGCCGCTCATAGGGGTAAACAAATAATGTAATTGTGAACGCCATTGAAATTCTGCCTCTCTTTCGTGTCACTTGACTTTTTCAATTGAACGACCGCGAACCAAGGAATGCCTCTCAGACTCAGTCGTTTCCGCTTCCTGTACAGGCGATTACCACCCGCAAGTCGAATGTTCTTTTTAAGATGCTCTCAAGATTCTTTTTAAGTAACATAGATAGGTATCTCTTATATTTTCAGGACAAGCTCAATATTGTTTTTTTGTTGGTAAATTGATTACAAAAGTGTAGACGAATCCATAAAGAAAAGTGAATTAGATTTACTTCAACCGATCTTCGGTATCTCTTATAGGGTAATACGAGCAATCTTTTCAGGATAAGCTCAATATTTTTTTTTTTTTGGTAATTTCATTACAAAAGTGTAGACGAATCCATAAAGAAAAGTGAATTAGATTTACTTCAACCGATCTTCGGTATCTCTTATAGGGTAATACGAGCAATCTTTTCAGGACAAGCTCAATATTGTTTTTTTGTTGGTAATTTGATTACAAAAGTGTAGAGGAATCCATGAGAAAAATAATGAATTGGATTTTTGTGACCCGATTTTTGACATCGGTTGAAGGGTAATATAGATGATCTATTTTTGTTCGACGAGTAGCGTGATTAGAAGATTTGGAATATTTTCGTTCCGGTTTCGGGACGACGAATAAATCAGACAGCCTTGGCGAAAAAGCGCGGCGCGTCCAGTCGGTTAATTTCTTCCGAGTTACAGTTTCCAGGATGAAAGGGCCGGCGACGGGGGTTCGGAATGGGCGGAGGTGATACGGTGTGTCGCTTATATGGGACGCCGTGTCCTGCGAACGCACAAAAGGGCGAGGATGAATCGCCTCCGGAGAGCCGCAGGACAAATGGGGACATTAAGTCGCTTTTGCGACCTGGTACCAGAGCTACCGGGGTTCTATGCAGCCCTTCCTTCCCGTCCACGTGTCCGCGAGTCCCTGGAAGCATTTTACATGCTGGTGTGTACGTGAATCGCGTTTCTTGCGTGCTATTCAAATTGTACCCGTCCCCCAATAGAGAAGTTTTCCAGCGATTCTGCCGTCTAGAAGCTGGATCAGAAGATTCGATCGATGATTACGATTAACTTCGAGATAGGGACATAGGGATAAATGAAGTCATCAAGAATCTTCAACAAGCTTTCAGTTGTTAATTATGATTCGCCTGAGGATGAAACTACCCATGATGGTAAGTTATTACGAACCACTGGGAAGGTTTAACGCAGAAAACAGGCGAGAAAGGAGTACCAGCAAACGTTACCCGGTTGATTTATATCGAAATGGAAGGCCCGCGTGTGTCTGTGTGCCCGCCGGACACTGCAGTGGCTATTCGATTGCTATCGAGTTCCGGCGGAAAGAAGGAAGCGCCGCAACGAGCTACCCGGTCGGTCTCTCTGATCTATCTTTCCTGTGTTGAAAACTCCACCGACGACATTATCCTTCTACAAGGTATCGTTTCGGGCTCAAAGTCGACCGTTTCGACCATTGACGATCTATTGCACACATTTCCAGATGATGTTTCCTGTTAAACTTCCTACAACCTTCTTCAAGAATCCGTCTTCTGACCAAAAGAAACGATGAAACGACTCTATGAAACGTTGGAAACTGACCGAAGTTCAATTACTTAATCACGATTGGAACGATCGAGTTTCGTCGGTGGTACCGATTCTCCGATCGATCGTACAGTCTCCGTGATCGTTTCGTATCGAGGGTGGTGATCAAAAAATTCCAGGACACCCGTTGGATAGTAGCGCAGTGCCATAGGATGGTTTTCTCGGGGGTAGGAGCGAGGACCTGTCACATTACGGAGTGGAATTTATGTCCGATGCCCAGCGGCGTGACAAGTTGCCGCTGATGAACGGCCCCACCGCGAACTCTTGGCCCTCCTTAAGGATACGAACGAAGAAGCTGGAGAAGGACGAGACAGGAGAGAGAAAGAGAGTCCTTACTTCGTTCGTCCGTCCTTGGCCTCTCCGCCGAATTTCTAGGAACTTTTCCAGCGACTTCGATCGTCGATTCTTTCGCTTCGTCTGTATCGGAACAACCCTTAATCCCCAATTGCTCTCCAACAGATACACGAAATCCTTCGTATCAGCATTATGGAAAGGATCATCTTTAAGATGGAGGTCTCAAAAATAAAAAACATCGTTTCAGTACCTCTACTTAATTAACACCGGTTTATCAGTAAAGGTGGAGAAACAGAATCGTGACACACGACTTTCTGCGAACCCAGCGATGACGTGGGTGGTGGTGGTAGGTCGGAAAGAACGATCGACGAAGGGCAGGAGGGACAAGAGAAGCCGGACGGGAGGTCCTTGTGGCCGCGGGGGCATTTAAAAAAGTCCCATATGATTTTAACGCCCCACGCAAGAAGTCGTTCCCCGTGCTAACGCCGCCGGCCGTGCACGGCCTGCCGGTGATAAACACGCCAAGTTACGATTTCTCGGAGCTAAGACGGTTGTGTGCGTCGGCGTGCGTGTCCGTCGCGAGCGCGGCATAGTATCGCGTGCTGCTGCCCGGTTAAAGCGACGAAATTCGGGAGGATGGCCGATCCAATTTCCGTTCGAGATTTGTAAAACCAATTTAATTTTTTTACTCCGGACTAAGACTTCAAGCTAAATATTCAGATATACTCGTTACATATGTATCTTTGTAGACCTGTCACCTATATAATGTAATATTTTTGTAAATTAATGGGCTTTGTCCCGTGGAAATGAATAAATATTAAAACAATATTTAAACGCCCCCATGTCTCCTCAGAGCCCACTTTAGGGACCTAAGCAATAATGGAACTCTCGAGTGTTTCTGATAGACGATATATGGCTGTTATCCTGACAAGGTTCGGTCACCACTGATCCAAAGCGTTGAATGCTAATTACAGAAGAACTCCGACAGAGACTCTATAGAGAGGACTTTACAGATCTCTGAAAAGAGGACATATATATATGTCATAGAAATCATCAGACACTCGACACGATTGCGCTAAACGTTTCTTCTGTTCCCACGAAACGAAAAAGAAGGATCGTTCCGCGTCCATGGACCTCGTGAAGTCCAATGACTCGGGCCAGAAATCGCAAAGCAGACCGTGTCGCGAGCCAAAAACTCTCTTTACATTGTGCCAGGCCGGAGTAGAGACGCGGAACAAATTTCTCGGCGGTCCACTCGCGAATATCCCCTTACGGTTTCGGTTCCAGGAAAGCTTTCGTTTCGCGAGAAACGTCACCGTTTGCGTCGTTCCCGCCGCGTCGCGCGACCGTGCACACGTGCACACCGAGCCTCTTTGCATTCTGCATCCTCGCTCGTGTTTCACCGCGCCACTGGACACGCCGCAACATTTGCATTCTGGAAAATCTCTCGTCTTTCCGGGTCGTCGATATTTCCGGAATAACACTGTGGAACCGCGCCTGGGCCGCCGAAGAAAGTGGAGATTCGTCAGCATTTCCGGAAAACTCACGTCCATACGTATTTTCTTTACCCAGTTATCTCGAGAAATTTCTGTCTATTCTATCTTTGGCGAACGCTGACAGATTTTCGTCGATTTTCGAACATTTTTCGATATATAATAGGTCCTCGAAAATGTTCCCATGCATGTTCAGAGTATAATTCCGATGGAAATTCTTTATCAGATAGGAAAACAAGCTCGAAATACTTGTCATCGAGCGTCATTCTGTCGCAATTGATGTCGCGAATATTTACGGCGATTTCGATCAGCAAACATAGCTGCTCCAGCACGGAGAATTATTCTCGCGTTTCCTGGCTCGAGGATAGATTAGAAATAACGATTAGAAATATTCCGTTCCCACGGCGGAGCACGCGAAGTAATTAGCGACGTTATAGATACCATGTGTCTCCTATGTCCGAATGGAAATACGTACTGAAACTACTGAAAAAGAATATGAAAATCAAGGTCTATTCCGTAAAACGATACAAGTCTATTAAAATTTGTAGGGCCTGGGGCTATTAAACTTTCGATGGTCCCCCAGGTGCAAAATTGTGGGATAACAAATTGTTCGTAATAAAACATACAATAAGATACATAAATGTCCAAAAATTGAAATTAACTTTAAATAAAATTAAATACCATTTAATCATAACGAAACGCAAGGGTTACAAAGGAGCTCCTTCTGAGACTTCACGCAACGGTCCAACCATACTCAAATCTGTACGATATCATAATCCTAGTCGAACCTTCTCTCACCTGTTAAAAAACCACCGCAGAATCGTTCGGAGCGTAACGTAACGAGGGATCCATTGCGAAATAAATTTCGCGGCACAACAAAGCTGCCCATGTAAATCGAGCAAACGAAACGAAACAAAACCGCTTTTCCCCAATGGGAAGGGGGATCGAGTGCGCGTCATTTTTACGACTTGCGGTAGCGATCGAAGTTACGACCGCGGGAAGAATCGAGCCGACCGGACGTGAAAACGTACTTCGATAACGAGCCATCGGAACACGATAACTAGTCCAGAAGAGAGACAGAGAGAGTTGGGCCTGTAAACCATCGCCGTCAGATACCAGGCAAGCGTAAACTTTCCGATGTCCATTCGGCAACGACGATCTGACCGATTTCACTGACAGATAACACGGCCTCAAGCGCGTTTGTCTGAGAGAAGGGGGACCGGATGGTGGCCCAGGAACACGGTTTTCAGGGTGGTACATCGAGAAGTCCAGTAGACGAGGAGACACTTTCCCGTTGCTGGTGAATTGTAGTTGGTTCGCGTGGTTCCCTGTGTCCCTCTGTGCACACACAGCCACTCAGAGTATCGATCGCCGGAAGTTGGCCACCGACTAGCTCCTGGACACTTGGAGGACCGGTGTTCGAACGAATTTGACGGAGGAAGTGGGTTCTGTTCCGAGGGATGATGTTTTTTACGATAATGTTGGATTCGGAGTCGCAGACTGAGTGCAATAAAAAAAAATCTTGAAGAGATTTGATCAATTACAGGTAACAGAGGGTCGTACGAGACTAATTCGACGCAATAGTTCGTAATTGTTCCATCTCCTCTAGTTTACGAAGTTTAATTTTATAGAAACAGTATCATCTACTGAATAGCTTTGAATATAATGAATATAAAAATGATAATTGTTGTTAGTATTTGAAGGTACAATTCAGAAAAAGAAACTTTCAAGGTTTCGGAATTAGAACTTGAAAGATTATTTGTTTAGGTTCAATATATATTATGGTGAATTTGTATTCTTTGGACCAATCAGACGCACATGGATTGATTAGTTAAATTTTGTTGAAAAGTGGAGGTAGAACAGTTAAGAACTCGGGCGACTTATTGTAAACTAAACATCTCGGAGTTCTCAAGTATCTGTCTGAATTAGGTCTGAGCTATTTATGAAATTCCACAGCAACTATTCATAGAGTGGATCAAAGTAAAGAGGTTGATCACCCAACAATAATAGTAGTTAGTAATATACAGTAGATTTTCAATCGAGAAATGAAGATGCTGGGGTATTTGGTTCTCGAAGAATTTAGGATACACCGAGACAAAGCGTCGAGTTTCTTCCACGCGAAAGTGGCAATGGAATTTCAAAGGTTTCTTCACCGTGTTACGGAGTATGTCCTGGAGCATTTGGATCGTGGATTCATGTGAAGCCGGAAATGCAAATGCAACGTCGTAAATTTCGCAACGGCGAGAAATCGCGCGACGGGGAAAGCCGCGAAAGGAAAGTCCGAAAATTTATGTTCGCCCGATTTCCCAAACGGAGTTGAGCATCTCTGCGTCGTTCGAAGGGTTTCTGTTTGTGTTGCCAGTTTACTCAAAACAGTCTCATCCTCTCGTTAACCCCAGTGCCCATTGTTTTAGGCAGTTTTCATAGGCGGCTAAGTATCGCTGCGGTTTCGAAGACACAAAACGCCCCATCGTCAGGCAATCGACTCTAAACCGGAACCGACAAAGACCGTCAAACAGTCTTGGTCGTCGAGACAAGACAGAGAGTCAATTTGTCTTCGCAGCCCTTTCCTTATCTTTTCGCTGATACTTCGTTTAGGCTAATTTCCCCTTGTCCCTCGACGATTCTTTAAACCGAGCAATTTGTCACCAACTTCGTACCGACTTCGGTGGACATCCCGTTGCGTAAGTCGACGGAGCTTCCGTTGTGCAACTTGCGGTTTCGATTTCCATAACTTTTCTTCTCGAACGCATTGTTCCCGGAACAGTAACCTTTCCATTGTGCTTGGGGAAACGTTCACTGTGAACTCGAATTCGAAATGATCTAAAAGTTCTCGTGAATGTTCCTTAATTCTGGTCTATTTTAAGGACCAGAATTCAGAACACCTGGCGAATGAATCAGGATGCTCGCGAAAAGGATTTCCTTCGTTTTACACGCGAGTAAATTAGCAAACCGGTAGGTTCAAAGGGTCGAAGGATCACGATTACTCGTGCATCTGCTGGTCAAATCACGCGGCCACACGAATCACAAAAGTGACGACACGAGATGACAATCCGTCGCGTTTAGGATTAACGGCAATTAGTCAGGACTCGGAGGGATTCTCGTAGGCGTGTCGTGGTCCTGTCGTCACGCTGCTCGAGGCAACTTCGACGACCAGCGAAGCACTACAAGGACGGGGAGGAAAAAAGCGAGAAGAAACGGGGGACACGAAAGGACGAAAACCGAGGTGAGCAGGACGCGTTGGGTGCAAAGAGAAGGAGGTTGGAGAACCGGAGGAATCAAGAAAGAGAGAGAGAAAGAGTCCTTGTCGATTACCTGCTCGTTCCCCCGGGTGTTCCTGGCACGGTGGCCATAAACCAAGCATCGAGCATCAGGGTGGACACTTTTATGGTCGGCAGCTTTGTCTAGCTACGGACCTGGCCACGTTATGGTCGTAGTATCCTTCGCAATATAGCCCTTTGCGAGGAGAAGCGGGAACCAGGGGGGGAGGAGGCAGAGGAACGCGCACCGCAGGACTGGCAGGACGTCGCCCAGGATACTACCTTCGCTGGACACCAGGAGGGTGGACGGAACGAAAGAAGGAACTCATAACGTTTCCACCAACCGGCTCGATTGCCCCAATCGATCACCCCGCCGCCTTTTTTCTCGGGGTCTCTCCATGAACGGGACACACCGAGAGAACCCCACCAGCTCGTAAAAAATACCAGGGCCACCATACGATTTGTAAGTTCACCGGTTCTCGCGTGATCCCGAGGAATGTAACAGGAAAAACGGAGACACGAACGGGGTGGCGAAGGAGATCATCGTAGGGACACTAAGGTGGAATTCGGATGGACACAGACCGCGTGTGCCAGTCGTCGTCCACTTACCGCGCGTGTGGAATGCAATAAACGCGGGATTTAGCGAAGACGCATCGACGCGGAAAGGTCAAACGGTTCGCGAGGAATGCGTCAGGACGCGTCAGACACGCGTGCAGTTGCGACACTCATGATGGCTCGAGCTGTTCACGCAAGGCAGAGACCTCCTCTCGAAAGGGAGCCTCGACTGGGAAGATCGATGTGTCCGTAATCACACCGACGAAGGTCGCGGGACGAGCAGGTGAGAGATAGAGATGAAGGGAAAAAAAAGATGGAAGGAAGGACTGCGGCGGAGGCGTCTAATCTGTCGGCAGTGATCAGGACCCGGTATCGATGATGAAGTCTCCGGCTTCTTTGAAGTCCGCCGTGGTTCGCGACGGGGGAGCCGAGAAGAGCCGGTCGAATCCCTCGATTCCTCCTGATCCTGATCCTTGGACGGCAGGACCACTCCGGGTCTGTCCGGGGCCCCCGTCAGGGTCGTTCCTCGTCTGTCTTAATGCTCGTCAGAAATTAAAGCGAGGGAACGGGGGATCGATCGGAATGCTAATGACATCGATACTTGTCAATATATCTGGCAGAAAGGAATAAGACGAGTCCGCGATGGATGGAATCCAGGGGGTGGGAAGACTAATGTGCCCGAGTCGAATATAACTTTGTAACCTACTAACACTCGACCGGTTCAGTTCGATTTATACGTAGCAAATTACGCGAAATATTAAACGATGATTGGATGTCTCGATGATAAAACTAGTTAGCAGAGACTCGGGACGAATGGAATAATTTTAAAATAGATGTCAATTGGTCACGGAATCGTCTACTTCCTGTTGTATATATCTATTCCGTGTGTCCTCTACCTTTCAACCATCTTATTGGAATATACAGTGAATCCTCGGACAATGTTCGAAGGCTCTTGGACACTGAATATTAAATATTTTATAAACTTATTTCCAGGTTCTGTCACTGTGCAAAATGTTATTAAAAAGTCAGCGTTACACCCGGGGACCTCTTCTTGTCAGTGACGAGTAGCCTTCTATCACTCATCAAGGATTTACTGTATACTAAAAGGAAGTTTGTCACAAAATCTTTTGACATTTTTTGTATCGTATTACGTTTATATGTTCCTGTCTATCTATAGAATAAATGAAAATATAATGTAAAAGTGTGTTTTCCAATTAGAATGAATACCAATTAAGACTCTTAAAAAATCGTAAAGTTTCAGACTCTAAAAACGTTACAAATTGTTACGTTTATCCCTGATCTTCCCTATGTTGAAAAAATATCCTAGAAACTTTTAAACCCTTGATTCGTAATTACGATCGAGAAGGGAGAGACAGGGATTTCGATCGTACGGGATTCGTGTAAAAGTTATCAGTCCCGTAAGATTCTTACGTCAACTTTTCTGTATATACACGGTATTCATCGGAGTTCCCAGGCAGTCAGCTATCGTCGACAATGAAAATTGACAGTATAACGTATTCAGGACCTGAACGAAATCCGGCGAACCGCGAAACCGTGTCAAAACCGGGAAAGCTGAAAGGCCGTCGTTTAAACTTCGCACGCAATCTCTCCTCCTCGAACCGTTTCCGACCGCACCGCCAACGACTTCTCTCTCTCTCTCTCTTTCTCCCTCTCTCTAGCGAGAGTTCCAGTCCGAAGACTTCCTAGAACGTAATTGCTCGTCGAACCGCAGCTCGCACGCGGAAATAAGGAAACCGAGCAGAAGTTAAGGGGAATGGGGAGGCTGGGTGGGACAAGTTCTGCCGCGAGTGCTCTTCGTTCGAGTTACAAGAAGAAGCAGACGAAGAAGAAGAAGAAGACGAAGAAGAAGAGAACGAAGAAGATGGGGAAAGTTTTCATTTGCGACGGGGAACGGAGGTCGGGGCCAATGGCGGGTTTAAATCGTTCGCAATTGAGAGGCGTCGTTTCTCCCCTCCCCACCAAACGATCCTCTTTCTCTGGCGAAGACTCGCCGGAAGTCGGCCGGTCGAGGAACAACCTGTTGACCGGCTCTTACGAACGTGAAATCCTGCGAACGGTGGGCTCGTAAACCGCTTAATCGTTAACCTATTTGCAGGTGTCTCGTTATTATATCGCGATGAAATACGCGGTCCTGAATCTCCTTCGGTCTAACTATCTCTGGTCTCCACCTTGTGCAATATTGATATCACCTAACGTGTGTAATAAATGAAAGATTCGATCTTTATTATTTAAACGAACTAGTATGTGATTCTGCATAAAGTAAAGATCTCTCGATTCCTCGACAGAATAAATCTGATGTGACAAATGTTGAAAAATGAGAAGATTCGAGTGAAATTCGGAACGGTCGAAAATGCGATAAACGATCGAACTAAGAGATTAGTCGATCGTAATCCACGTCTGTCATCGACAGGTTTATCGTTCGAACAGGGGGGCATTAAGACGTCCCTGACGGAGAAACGGAAACGGAGGCGGGTTCGGCGCGAAACAAGGGTTAAATTTTCGTCAACAACAAATTGTTCTCTGGCGCTGCGTCTAATCGGCTTAGGAGACACCTGTAGCCTCCCGAAAGAGCTTACCCGGATAAGGTGCTTCTGTCCTTGAGGAGGGTTAACGTTCTTGGAAGCGTGTACACGAAATTTAGGCACCTGCGACAGGTAGCCCTCGAGTATTTGGACTGCAATATAACCTGTCGTTTTTCCTCTAGTGCACCATGGACTACAAGACATCATAAACCGGCTGTATATTCAATCTTTGAACGAATAAATATCCTGAGAACTACAAATTATTGTTCATTGATTCGTTTTTCGATATCAAATTCAACATACATTCACGTTGATTAATTTATGAACCCAGTGCAGCTGGCCCACTGCAAAACACCCAAGTTTTCGCCCCTTTTGTATCTCCGCTGTCCCGTCTCCAATCGCTCGTCGTTCCCCCGATTCCGCAAGTCAATACCGAACACTTTGAGGAATCGCCGATTGTAACGAGCTTTTAAGGCGGCGTGCAATTCCGTGAAAAATCTTCGCACCTTTCCACAGGATGACGGTGCAGCTCTTCGAGGGAGGGCTCTCTCTCTCTCTCTCCCTTTCTCTCTCTTTATCGTTGCACCGGGCTGCAACGGAGACTCGTTTGGGTACACAAACGAGGCGTTCCCGGCGCGGCGTGAACAAGGCCCGCGCGAGTGTACCTGTTTTTCTCGGCGCGTAACGAAACAATGGATCGGCGGGGCCCTCGGCCTCGATATGTTACGGACGAAAATCGATGATTTTCCGGTTGCGATCTTTTTGCCCCCAACGGCGGATTCCCGCCCCCTCGATACATAATTCGCGGGGATACGTCTTCATTCCGCGCTTGTGTTTTTTCCTCAAGGGTGGTTCGTGATTAAAATGGCTGCGCTTGGATTTTAATGGGAATTACCCTGGATCTCGTTCGATAAAAACAACAGATTTCATTTAAAATCGTATACCTCGACTGCGACAAATTGAAGGATATTCTTCAAGGATCCTTACGATAAAAGTAGAGGCTTGATGTAACCCTTTGATTGCGATCGGCGTCTTTAGACGTACTTCATTCGTTGTAATAAGAAATTCGGAAATGATCACTTTTGAATCTGTCGTTCGTTTGTATGAATAATTGGATAATTTTTAAATTATTAACGAACTACAAAGTGAGCGTCCTGCTACCGAATGGTCCGAGTCCAAGGGTTAATAAATCATTAGACCGCCGAAGTTTATGCAAAGTTACAACTTTGGACATTAATCTGTAAGAGACAGAATTACACAGAATATTCTTTCTGATACTAAAGATTTTACTATGTTAACAATAACACAGAAATGCTACTAAATTATACTAGATTATTTATTTTTCTGTTGCCAGTCAGGAGTCGCTATAAATACACGAACATCAACAATCTATATTGATACATGATTGTCCTGAAGAGAAAGAAGTACTACAATATTAATCGAAGCACCCATCCCGTGGAAATCTAATTTTTACTTCGATTTCTACGTTAACGATTCTTCTTCCACCGAACAAACTCACGATTTTCCCAGCGTCTTTCGTCCAGAGCGTTCGCGTTCGAAGCATCGGCACGGAAAGAAATCGCCGAGCAAGATTTTTATCAGGTTCGCGACACATCGCTGCCGGCCATTTACCGTTCAGGTAGCGCGGAAAACGCTCGCGCTCGCGTGTAGGATGCACTGAATCGTAGACACTCACCCGTTCAGTTTCGCATAAGAGAGAGAGAGAGAGTGGAGAGACAGTCAGGAATATTCACGTGCACAAGCGGCCGGGGAGCACTCGAATGAACCCGTCGGCCACTCGAAACCAGCGGAACTGGCGATATTCCAACGTATGCGCATGCATGGAAGGTCGAGTGTACGCTTTTCCCTCCCTGCCCCACCCCTCTTCGGTTTTTCCCCTTTTCTTTCTTTATATTTCATCGACCTGCCGCGAAAATATCGCGGTCCGATCGTACCGTTTCTTCCGTGCGATAAATCATCGCAGGCCACGGTCGATCGATCTCTGCAAGAGTACCGCCGCGGTATTCTGCTCGAATTTTATAAACAAAGGCCGTACCTGGGTAACATGTAACTGATGAGAGAAAAATAAACTCGATAAGTTGTCCTGATATTTATGGAGGGGAGTGTATTTTAGGCCATGTCTATTAGATGAAATTATTAGGTTCTGTTATTGTTTCAAGAAACTAACTGTTTTAATGCTAACTAATTCATCTGCTAAATCACTTGATGAACCATCAAGTAAATCACTCACAACACAACGTACAGTATCTTCTCTTGCTCTCAAATAAACTTTAATAAGATGAAAGTAGTATGAACGTTGTTTATCTAGCTTTACTGTCCCCTAAACAATATTTACTTCAGACTTTCAGTGATTTTTAAATGCCTTGCATAGAGCCAGGGGGTACTTTCCCCTCCCTTAGACGAAAAAAGTAGCGTTTGCCCTACCCTAGAAGAGAAAAATTAGATTTTCTTCCCACCCATTCGCATGACTGATAACCTGGCTATGTCCATGATGCTTTGTAATATTTACTGCATACCTATTAAGTGTCCTAACACTTATGAACGAGAGAAAATGCTTCGTGTTAAAGAGAATCGTCTGGAAATAATCTAAATCTGTTTATCCCGATGGTCTTTTCCACTCGACGCCGCTGAAACTCTCACGAAACTCGCGAGTACTATAAGTATATCTGCGAGGGCCACGAGATAAATGGAAATATACGGAACCGGTGAAAAAGCCGATGCTGTCGTGGGACAGAGAGGCGCGATAATTATCAGCCACCCACGCAACGGTTAAGAGTAAACCTCGTTATCCGAACGCGAAAGAGCTGTGGAAAACTCTCGAGATCTCTCGTGCCGTCAGTTTGTTACTCCCCGTTCGTCTGGAAAAATGGCAAATGGTTTGGCCTCGCGATTCCCAGAAGTTCGAGAAATTATCGTCGGTCTACGACACGCCGGAAATATTCCAACACTTCTGGGACGTGTTTGGTTTAATTGATCGTCGAATGGAAATTTAAAAAATACCTAAAACGACTGATCTTCGAGATGAAATTTTATTTACAGTAAATCCCCGGTGAGAGTTCCAAGTCTTTTCGATGCTGACAAGGATAGGTCCCCAGATGTAACGTTGACTTTTTAATGGAGTTTAGCACAATGATAGAACTTGAAATTCTGAAACTAAGTATTTAATATTCAGTGCCCAAAAACCTTCGAACATTCGTCGAGGATTTACTGTATAACCGATAAGGAGGCTAATGAATTACCATCCTAGATGGAGGACGCGAAATAGAGTTCCATGCAGCGTATGAATCGATTTCCAATCGATGATAAGGTCTGTTCACACCTGCGAAAATCGTGCCCGTGATCCCCCACGCGGTGTGTCCAGCCTGGAAACTGATAAATTGCAACTTCCGCCCGCGCGTTTCGATCGTGCCACGTAATTTCCTGCGGAGTAGTCGGCCTATGATGGAGGAAGAGAGGGGACATGCTGTGGAAGCCAGCGGCGATCGGAAATTGGCCCGATGACATTGATTAAAGCGTTTACCGACGGCGACAATGTCGTAATTATTAATCGGTGACGACGCCCGCGCCAAGATTCCTGATCTCGATCGAGCCTGTCCCTCTCGATCAGAGTTGGGCACAATTTTATTCGAATAATTCAGTGGTGAAAAGCAGCAATATCTAAGATTCCTGACTTTGAAACAGTTAATAATTGTTTGTCAAGTGTTTACTCATTCGAGAAGAAATATGATTCTATTATACAAATTGGAACGTCCACTTTTAATCAATTATGAATGGCTAAATACTTTTTTTTATCTTTTATTAGATACTAGAATAAATTTCATATCACCGATATAATTCCTATTTTTTCAATGGCGCTTCGACGTTTTCGCCAATCTACTCGTCGAGAAGAAATGTATTCTATTGTATAGGAATAAATTCGTCGGCTCGTAGCATCGTTAAATAGTGCCTTTTAGGATCGATGAACGGTTCGATTAGGAACGGCTGCGGCGGTCCGAGAAATTAATTATGGTAGCGGGCAGGGTAATTAATACGGGCCACGATACTTTTCGATATACAGTCTCCGTTTCTAATCTCTAACAGAAATATAATCGATCCCGCGCGGCCGCGTGGAACATAATGGCGAGAGAGGAAGAACCGGCGAAAAAATAAAGGAGAACGAAAGAAGGAAAAAAAGGAAGCTGCCGAGTCACCGGGCAAACGAGCCGATATTTTCGCACCTCCAGCCGACTGATGCAGGTAGTTCGCTACAACGAATCTCGTGCTACTTGACGCGTCTCGGAGGTGCGAGGAGAGGAACAGCCTCGAAGAGTCTGCAGCGAGCAATCCCATGACAGAAATTTTGTCGAAAAAGTGTTTGCTAATCTTTTTTTACTCAAAGATCTAGATCCCCCCTAGCATAATAATAATAAACCAAGTTCTGAAACAGTTTAATAGCTGCTTTAAATAAGAAAGGCACATATATAGGTAGAACTGTTGTCAACGAGGTGATTTGTTAATTGCCCCCTAAAATATTCATATTACGTACGCCCCACGTTGGAAAACACTGGACCAGAAGATCTACAACGCAACACTGACGCATCCAGAATACTATTTCTGAACGATTTACCCTTTCAGACGACCAAATTACGTAGCCTCTAAATTTTCCTGCTGTAGATCTATCATATCTATGGGAGGAATTGTTTTCGTTACAAACAAAATTCTCCGAACAGTCGACGACTCGTTACGAAGACAAAGGGAGACGACCATCGATTCCGCTTGACGTGGACCAGCTCTCTTAAAACGAGACGATTGGGAAGGGAGAGGCTGGGAATTTCAAAGAAAAGCCGTCCAAGCTGTCTACTCGATTTTCCGCGAGATCGCACCGCGGCTTCTTCGGTTCCGAGGGAACATATTTTTCAGGACGCAACCAGGCCTGGTCGTCGTTCGTTCGAAACACGTCCTGCAATTTCCTCGCTTCCTCCTCCTCTTGGACTGGTCGGTGCGCGCTTAATTAAGCCGAGCCACTTAGTACCGTTGAATGCTCCTTGATTGGCAGACGAGGTAGCCGACGACGAGGCGAAGCTCAGGTACGCGGAGCTATCCGCGCCTATCTGCCAGCTCCGCGAGTCGGCCACTCAGTCAACATCAGACGAATGCTGAGTTATGTCGAGGGTCCGAGCTCTTTTAAACTCGCCAATAAATCGGTTGCTTCTCTCTGCGAAGCTCCTTCTTCTCCTCCATGTCGCTCTTTCGGATGGTTCCCGTCTTCTTCGACGAAACTCGCGCGGCGTTGCATACTATCCTCGACACGTTTTCAGGACGGAAGCCTTCCTCGAGGATTTTAATACTTTTAACTTCGTCTAACTCTATTGAAGATTTTTTAGACGATGTGTAGTACTTTGGAAGCTGATAGTATCGATTTGAGAAGTCTTGAAGTCTCAGATCAGAGACTTCCCTGATTATTCAGACGATTGTATTTAATCTAATTACGGCACCGTTTCGTTTGTGGGCGTTCTCTAAATTTTCAGTAGGGTCTTGGGTAACGACCATCGTTCCTGCGTTTTATCCGTTTAACCGCAACGTAACGCGCCGTGTCATTCGATTCCCCGCAATAAAATCGAATGACGAGCCAATAAAATATTTATAGAAGAATCGTATGCAAGGACCAAGGAGATCGTCCCCTCGCTGTTTCCACGATGGTTACACGATGTTTACCCCTCGGCAACCCCCGAAGGGTTGTTCCCGCGGTCCCCTGTAGATCTATACACACACGTGCAGCGTATTGCAACCAGAATGATCACCGTGAATCTGCTCTAATCGAATCCCATCGCGTGGTCGGTCCTATTAACACCCTTTTTTCCATCTTCGACCACACTCTCGAGATCTTTCTTTTCGTTTTCTTCCATTCACTGTTCTGTTCCACGCTCGTCCCGATGATCCTGATCCTCTTGGCCACGGACAATCTTTTTCTCCCGTCGTCGAAAGTGTCAAAGCACGACAACGGGCACGCGTTGATGCTGTACCGTACACCAACGGCGAATTAATAATCCCAGCCGGTGCAGGCGTTGAAGAATATCCTATTCAGCGGATCGCGATTAGGACACCGGGGCCTCTACCGTCGACACGCCGTGTTGCGTGATTGCGTCGACCGTGAAAGGTGTTGAATTACCCTTTGCGTGCGCCTCCGTTGCTCGACTGGACGAAGACGGGTAGTTTTCATTTATTACACCCCTCCCTCAAGGATAATCGAAGTGCATCGGTACCCGTTCATTTCTAATTTCAGTAATTCGTCAAAAATCGGTCCAGCTTCCACCGACGCGTTCGACGATTTCACCATTTCCCTTTCACCTGTTCCCGCCAATCGCTCGTCCCGATCGCGGCCGATTCGCTCCGCGGGTCCCGAACCACGTCGAAGGTCGACTCCGAGTCGAATCGAAGGCCCCGATCGACGTTCGTTCGACACGCGTACGATCGTTTCTAGATCCCCAGTGACACCGATGACCCTGTTTCGCAGCTGGGACCCAACCGTGCGCACCCCACTCCCCCCTCTCCTGCCCCTTTATTTCGCGCAGCTGCGCCTCGTCGTTCTTTGCGCAACGGCATCCCTTCACCGAAGCTAATCGAGAGGCCACGCACAGACCTCTCTCGATTTTTATCGTCCCAGGGACACGTAATCCTTTCCCGATCGAATTCGCTCCGCGCTTTGTCGGGGGTGTATTAAAACGTCGTCAGGCGGGGAAGGGTGAAGAATAGTTTTTGGGAGGAACCGGCCCCGTGGACCTGTTAAGGATCGTTTCTCGATGGCCTGAATTGAAATGGGAGACGCAATGCCTCTCGATGACACTTTTCAGTCTTGTATGACTTGGTACTCTAACTCTTCTACGGCTAACTTGATTCGATTTGTATATATTCATGTTACAGAAGAAGACAGTATTAGCAATCGTAAATTAATTCGATACACTTCACGTTAGACGGAGTATTTTGCACCCAAAGACAAACACTAGTAGTATTCCCATGAGATTGTATGACACGTTGTTAAAGGGGTATTCGTTGCATAAGAATGTTTTCGAAAATCGAGAGTACACGTTCGACGGGGACCTCTCTAAATCAGGCGTCATAATCAAGTTACCACCAGGATTCCATCCTAAATTCGGGGCCATTATACGCGGGACTCCCATAAATACGTGCATCTCGAAGACGAACATTCTCGGAAGGATAAAATCTAATGTATGCAAATCCCCGTAGAGGGCCGAGTTCGAGAAAGCGACTGAAACAGAGGTTTCGCGGAATCGAACCATAACTTTTGCGACCCTCTGCGTGTCATCGGGGACTGTCTGGGCTCTATTGGATTAACTAGGCGAAATATTCTTATTTCCTATAGAATACCTATGCGTTCCATGTTTTGTTT
The DNA here is from genome assembly GCF_001272555.1 of Dufourea novaeangliae. Taxonomy (NCBI): domain Eukaryota; kingdom Metazoa; phylum Arthropoda; class Insecta; order Hymenoptera; family Halictidae; genus Dufourea; species Dufourea novaeangliae. The sequence continues at coordinate 239,872 of NW_015373937.1, forward strand.
TATTACGGAAGTACTTGAAGGAAGGAAAGAAAGAAGATATGGAATTGGGAAAAGTCAAAGCCTCGAAATTAATTCACCGAACGCGAATCTCTCGGATCAAACGAACCACCAATTAAACCCTTCCAGTCGCGTCCTCGCTGCCTCAAAGGACCAGAACGAAAGACACAGAGAAGCAGGCAAAAACGAAAGGTCCAAAAGGAACGTGGGCTCGTGCGCACTCAGTTTGTTTTGCTTATCTCGGACAAATTTGCTGTCTTGTAAGCGACACCGAAGGGTCGTCTTGACAAACTAGGGTGCTCCCGGCCCAAGCCGTCCATGTAAGGGCACACTTTTAGCCGCGTTGTCGAAGGATCTCTCGGTCGGACTACGTTCTGAAACACCAAAACTCTTCCCTCCTGTTTTTTCCATCGTAAAACTTGCCCAATATTTTCTTAACCGTGACTTCCCCTCCTCCATGGAAGTTGGAGAAGTCACAGAAAAGTCGAACGGAAAATAGGTTATTTATTCCGACATCGATGTTCTGTATTTGATAGTCTCCTGTAAGCAATATTTAGTCGACAATTTAATTTCACAAAGTGAGCATTTTATTCGAAAGATCAATAATGTTCTTTTATCGTATCCAGTCTCCTTTGAATGGTCCAGTGAAGATTTCAACACCGAACTTTCTCTTCAAACACCTCTCAGTTTTAATAGGTTCCCATTTGGAACCACCCCCTCCCCTCCCCTGAACAGAAATCCCAGGAATAGGAGGACCAAAGTCTTGGGGACGTTAATCGAGCCGTTTATTGGCGCAAGTTTCCGGGACCATAGAGAATCGTCCCGATAAATCACGCGGGCTCCCTTAACGCAGGAAGAATTCAATCGGCCATTTATTCCCCTCCCGTGGTAATTAATTATTAATTAGGATTACAGCCTCGACCCCGGGGCGGCCTCTCGACGACGTAACGACTTCCTTCTTCTCTCCCCCCCCCCCACTCCGGTGGTAAGATAAACGAGTGAGTCTGGAAGCCTGGCTAAGTAACTCCATGAATTTTCCTGCACCCTCCCGAGCAGGGCTCGTGCGCCTCGGGGGTGTAGCTTCTAATCATCCCTATCTCCTGGCCACACCCTCGAAGCCTGACCACGAGAAGTCTTCTTTTTTCTCCTTCCTTTTGCTATCGCTTGTCTGTCTTCGTTCCACGTATTTCAGAACAGACCATTCTTCGCGGAACTACTTTTCTCGTAGACGAAGACTTTCCACCCCATCCTCGCGAGCTAATGCGACGTCGAGACGATGTTACCGCGAAGGGTGGGTGTGACACGACTGGGGGCTTAACGAATCTCGAAATACCTTCAGACACGTATGTCCGGCCGCGTGTCGCACGCGAACTCTCGCGAACAATCGATCTTTACGCCGTTCGATAATGAGTGCTTCCTTCCTCCCTTGCGGAATATGCATCGTGAAAGAGTAATCGGATGAAAACGTGTATAGTTCATTTTCGATAAAAAAAGATCTACCATCTACTACTGGAAAGTACCAGTCCTACAATTCTTAGAATGTCAAATATCCTTCCTCTCTTGTTAAAGGGTAATTAAATGAAAATTATATAGATCTTCGATAAAAAGGGGTCTACACCACCGAGCACGAGAACCTGATGGTCCTAGAATTCCTGACTAATGTTCAATGTGTTCTTTTTAAGTCGCTAATAAATGAAATAAAAATTGAATCGCCGCGTACCTAGAACCGGTCGCAACGCGGCAGGAAACGAAGGGCGCGAAAGGAGGGAAGCGGAAGTAAATCATGCAGCCCCCGTGACGGCGGCGTCGCGGGGCGATGACAAACGAGCACGTCGACGTCATCGTGCAAGAAACGCCGGCGACATCTGATAACGACCTTAATCGCATTAAGGGCCAACTCCACCCCCCAGTCCGCGAGCGCCAACGATCCTTCTCTCTCTCCAGACTGGTGATCGTGTCCCTAATGTCCCGGGAAAAGCGCTGCGCCGCGATTGCGGATAAATCGCCCCCTGACAAACTCTCCTAATATATTTCCTTCGCCGTCTACCATTCGTCCGCTGTCGTCCACGAACAAATGAAGACGGGGCCCGTACCCCCGTCACGAAACTCACGACGAGAAATCCTTCCTTCAGAGCCTACCCTCTTTACAGATTCTCACGAAAGAATTATCTTCTGGACAGTTTTACGATAATATTCCTGGAAACTAGAACTATGGGACACTATATTATTATTTTAAATAAGATAAAAAGTAAGAAGCCAGAGTGTTTAAAACTATCGGTGTTAAATATATTCAAAGTTAAATCGTGTAATACAATATTGATTATTGATAGTATAATATAATATAGAGAGTACAATAAATTGAACGTTAACACAAATTTCGGTGAAACCATCTTTAGGGTTTCAATAATTAATATTCGGTAGCCAGGGTTCAGTAGTTCCAGCGTTCAAGTTTCAATCGTAATCAGTAGGGAGGAAGGTAAGAAAAAGCACCCCTTTCGCTCTCTCAATACGTTACACCACCGGAAACCGGCCTCGAAAAAAGGAACAGAAGATTCTAAAGGAAGGTGGAGAGAGAAAGAGAGGGGGGGGGACAACGGAGGAGTGGCGAAATCGCAACCCCTTCGCGGACAATGCGACATTTCATTATTAACCCTTCCAGGCAACGCACGCGCGCGCACGTTTGCGGCATGAAGTCGAGTGCCGAGCCGTGGTTCAAATTAAACGCGCAAATATTTGGGCATTTTATTTCCGGCTGGTACTCTCGGCCAGCAGCGGACAGAGGCGAGCGTTTTGTTACCTATTCGCGGGCGGCGGCGAGTTTAATTCGTTTCGTTATAAATACATCAGGCCGGCCGGGTAGCCGGGAAATTACCTTTGCGCGGCGCATAATGGAGGGGAAGGGGAGTGGACGAGGGGGAGGAAAAACAAGGAACGTGGAAATAACGGCCGCCGCGAGGTGGATTGAATTTTACGCCCGGCCGCGGGCTGAATTATGAAAAATCGGCTCGATATTTCGAGTTGGGAGGAGAGGGGTGGCTGACCACCGTTCGTTAAAATTCATTCGCCCAATTTGGACCGAATCGGCGGTCCCTTGTTTGTTTCCTTGCGAAGCATATTTACGGGCAGACATACCGATTTTCCTGTTTTTCCGAGGGAAAGAACTGGCCTGGCTCTGGATAACGCCCGATTCCACCCCCGAAATTATTGTTCGATTAAGCCGAAACCGTATAAGTCAACCGTGCTTGAAAGGCCCGGGCTGGTAATGATTGAATGTAAATAACGAACTCGGAAATGCGTTTTCCAGTCAGCACGATCGTTCTGTCCTCTCTGCTCTGTGATGGCCGAGCATTCTGGGGGATGAAAGGGAACAGAGGACGACCGATTCTAATAGTCCTGCACGGCGATATCTCCAATTTCGAGTTTTTGCTGGTTTAAATATTAATATTTTAATATTCAACGTCAACAACTATTTGGATCGTACAGTAAAGTCCCTGAGAAGTATCCCTGAATTTTTTCAGACATTTTGGAAGCCCATAAGATAAAAGAAAATAGGTCTAGACATAAAAGACCCAGGGGGATGACGGAAACATTAAAAATAACGGAGGTTAGGGAGGGTTAAAAAAACCCTTGTGTGCTCACTTACTGTTCTCGTGTCGTTAGAATTCCAAGCAGGTGCAACGTTTAATAAGGAAAATCACGCAGCTCCTTAGTCTTATCAATCAGTATCAACTAGTGCACCAGCGCATCGTGCTATTACCTTAAACAGTCTCTCGTTCAGGGGATATTCCTGGAGCAACGCTCCTAATGACGGGATTAAAATACACTCCATTTCAATTACAGTGCGTGCAGGACATGGGCGTGAGAGTGCACTTGCACACGAGATGCACGCGACTGCACTTAGAGAAGTCGACGTAGACGGGAATAGGTAATGTTCCTATTCATGTTACCGAACGAACGATAAATATGTGTAACGTTGATAAATCGAGGGTATTATCTTCTTTTTTTTTTCTTTTTTTTGGAGAAATTCTTAAGACCAAGAATATTAGTCGCGACTCAATTTTCTCGACGTCCTTGGCTCACCGAACGCGTTCTCGGCTATCAAGCTAATATTAAAGTCTCGATGTAATAGTAACTGCCGTAATAATACGGTAATATCGCGATAATGTGGGATGTGGTTTCAATATTGGAGGATTATTTCAATAAAATCAGTGGGGGTTGGGGGGGGGGGTGGATACAAGAAACCGGGAAATAAAAGCAAGTTAAGCGGCCGATTATCTGAAAGGTACGCTCGTAGCAGGCCGCGTAACACGTCGTCGTACACAGGGCGATTTGTACTTAATTAAGATTACGCGTTGATGAGAACACACGCGGCACGCGAGCCAAGATATTCCAGGGAGATTAGAGCGCGCCCGGCCATCGTCGATTCGAGCTTGTAGGTGGCGTTACGGCCCGATTTATACGTCCCGTAAATTATACGCTAACGCTGATTTCTCTTATTCTTGTTTTTTTTTTATTCTTTTTTATTTGATCGAGCCACTCACCATGCCCGTACGGATTCCGAGTAGCAGCCGGTTTCTGGATTCAACATTTTACGGTCACTCTCCGACCTGAAACAGAAAAGAATCCCTTGTCTTGCGGTGAAACTGCCGAGATAGATACACAGATTATTTAAACATTTCACGCCCAGACCCTTAAATTGCCATTTAACAATTACGAGACTGATATATACTTGTATCTTGTTATTTTGAAGTCGAAAGAATCAATATTAAAGAGACCTATTATTTACACCTTGTATTTATTTTTGGAAAGAATAGATGAATTTCTGTATTAATAAACGTGGAGATCCACGTCACATCAGTGAAACTATGGATGCTTACTGAAAAATGTTAATATACTAACACGTGAATGTTTTTGATACACTTTTAAAATGAGTGTTGCATCGGTACAACATTGGTAGAGGGTTGGAATGGAAGGTAGTGCCCCAATAAGAATAAAGTAAAACTTTCATGAAAAAAAAATTCGATCCCATGTAAAAATGATAGGATTCTCTGAAAAATACATACATTCAGCCACGAAGGTAACTAGTCCGACAACCGGTCATTATCGGTCCGACAAAGTCGAGTGGACGCATTGAACGGTAGACAAAGACGATGACAAGGTGTAACCGTGCGCGAGCTCTCGTCGCCGAGCGGGACGTGTGTCGATAAATTTGTTTTGCATCGTGGTCGTTTTATAATAAAACGTGTCGCTGCTTTCGTCGGCCATTCACGCCGGACGATACATTATCCGTGGGACGCGGGAAATTTATTTGACTCTTTTCTCCTCCCTTCTCGCCTCTACTCTCGTTTACCTTTTTACGATTATTTTTCGTCTCTCTCTCTCTCTCTCTCTCTCTCTCTTCCTCCGTTCTTCCCACCGAACACGACAAACGCACACAGTTTCGTGTCATTGTCGTTGGTGCATCGTCGATTAAACGCGTGTCAAGCCGACACACTCTCTTTCCACGGGGCAGAAACGTGTTTCCGTGTTGCGGAGAGATAAAAATATGACGACTGTCCTCCTCCCCTGGCTTCGAGTCGGGACACGAGATTGAAAGACGCGTTTCGTTCGGAAATTTCAGGGGCAACTTTTCGACCCTCTTTGTCTGTCGAACAACTGGTGAACACATACGCGAGAGTTTCCTTTTATTTCCACTGTAATCGAGGAAATATTTAACATACGTTCTCCACCCCATGAACCAATTCAATTATACCAATCTGTAACAACCCCAAAGTTCCAAGCGACCACTTCATCTGATCGGTATAAATATTTTATTAAATTAAATCGAGCGCGTCAGGGGACAGGTCTCTCTGTTTGCTCGGTATCATCTCTCTTCTCCCCCGTCTACGTCCCGCTCCTCCTTCTGTTCCCGGCGCGAAACCACCCCCTTCGGGCACCGCGAGAGGAACACGAGTAATCCTTTGATTTTTCAATCGGCCGCGGGCCATTGTTTGCGTGTTGTGACAGCGAACATTATCGGGGCCCGATTATGAGCGGCATTAAGGGCAGGAACTCGTGAGAACCCCATCTGGTCGTGGAAAGGGGGGACGACGCCGCCCCCCGGCCGAGGGTGGAAATCACTGTCCGCAGGCATTAGGCATTCATGCAGGCAGGTTGCGTGACTCCTCTCCTTTCGCGTAATTCGCGTGTCTTCGCATACAGTCCAACGCAACATGTCCCTTTTTCCCTTTCAACAAACAGCCCTATCTAATTCCAAGCTGTTCACGCCAGCATAAATTTGCTGTTCGAATGAAAATTAATAACTAACACTTGTTGCTGTATCTGTAATTTTATTCTTTCACGATCCGGTGGAAAACCACCGACGGAATTTATTTCAGATAACATTCACCCTCCGGTGAATTAATTATCGTAGCCCTCGGAAACACCAAGGTTTTTCTGATATTCATCCAAGGTTCATCCAGAATCTCGAGATTCAAATAAAGAGGATTTATTGCCAAGGGAAAAAAAAACGCAATTATTGCACGCGACTGTACCGCCCACCGGTTCACCGGTGTGTGCGTATGGGAATGGCGGTTTCGACGCGGTACCACGTAGCAATGCGGAGGGTTCCGAGCCAGGAATGTGATTTTTGGCGTAGAGGGTGAACCGCCCCCTCTAACGCGCGGTTTGCGGGTGACGTTACTCGACCATTCAGGGGGTGGCTGATTCCTTGTGGTTTTTTTTTTATTTCTCAATATCAATGTCATCGAAATATTTCTCCCCACGCGAAATTGTTATACCGTGAAAATCGTCGATCCACAATAAAGGGAGCGAACTGTACTTTCATCCCTGATTCGAGTGACGCAATCTTCCTCCCGAGATCGAATTCTTTTCGCGAAACGAAACCAGGGAATCAATTTATGAACAACCGTCGTACCACATGTCGAATTTCGAATGGTGTCTCGAGAAAAAAACCGCTGATACATGGTGCTCGACGGTGTTCGCGGAAGACGTTGGAACGCGACGAGCGTAATTCCGTAACCGGAGAACGTGGAGTATAGGAACATCGCGTTTACACGGGCAAACGGATCGCGTTTCGATTCGTCGACATGTGTAATAATGCTCGCGACCGAAACGTCCCCTCCACGATTTAAATTATGCAACAGTGGATAAAATTCACCGTCCTGATCGTTGATGATCGCGTGGCGAATGAAAATAGGTGTTTAAACGAAAATCAATCGGTGGGTTTGCTTTCAACGATGGAAAAGTAATTAGACGTTGCATGATTAAAGAGACTGGCTTGGGTAGGTACCTTGAATAGATTCAATTAACTATTCATACTTCATTAACAATTGAGAAACACAGATACTTTGACAATAACTATAAAATCACTGTGAAATTTTCTCTCCATAAGAGAGAGATAATACTTCCTAGGAAAAAGTGGTTCGTTTTTATCTTAACCACAATACATAAGGATTACAAATGTTTGAGTTTTTTATAGGTGTGCAACGCAGTGTATACGACACAATTGATGAGAAATTTTCTTAGGGCTGCTATTTTTTTCTGTGATTCAATTAAATGGATATTTTATGGTCTCACGACGTTTTAGTTGGTCTTTAAGTGCATTTCTTTTCTGGAGTCATCGTCGTTGCATTTAATAAACTCGAGCCCCGGTAATTTGTCAAGCCTGTCGATGTTTAATGACTAATCGTCGTCAGGGGTGTCGGTTCCTCCTGTCTTCGAGGGCCTCGTGAGAGACAAGCAGGTGGAGAAAGGGACGAGAATGAAGGTAGAAGGGACGAAAAATTTAAGGAACTAGAGGATTCGCGTTTCAACGTTGCCTGGTACCTTTCGTTCTCCAACCATTTGTCAAGGTGACAAGGCAATCTCACCCCTCGACGCTATCACCTCCCCCCCGTTCAACCACCTCGAACACTCGTCGCCGGTTGCGCGATGTCATCGATCATAGTTATTTCGAAGATTGGCTGCACGCTGTCCTTGCCTCGAATCGTCGTTAATTTTCCTAATTTTTCTGTCATTACGATAAAGTCATTACACGGTTGGGGGGGGGGGGAGAATTTATCGCGAATCTGATAAATTCTCTAAAAAATTTCAAATTATATTCTTTACAGTATATTGTTATCCAGCAAGAAATTCCGTCGATCACGATCGTCGGAGATATATCGTCATGTACTCGAAGTTCCGGACCAATCTACCGGCAATCCGGTTAAAAGTCGTCGACCACGAGTATCCCTCGCGACACGTAATCGTTACACTCACCAAGAGTGGATATGCTTCATCCGTCTAAGCAGCAAACACCTCTAGTTCCATTAAATCCACGAAAGAAAAATTTAAAAAAAAAAAAAGAAAAAAAAGAGAGAAAAATTTTCCTCAGCACAAAAGACATTATGTAAAAAATGAAAATAGAAATTTCGTCGATGATAACCAAAACCCGTGGAAAATGGACGAAGTTGCAGAGGATTCAGCGGCCCGATTTTTACTCCCGGATTTCCACAGGAACTTTTTTTTGTTTTTTCGAGGGAGAGGAAAGAGTCGAATCGATCCATGTTAATAATCGTCGAGTGCTACGCAAGCACCGTGTCCCCAGTCACGTAATCACTGTACTTAAGGGGAGTGCTCGCTCCACCCGTGACCGGGTTCCCACAACCTCGCCGTCATTAAACGACCAGGCGAATCACGTCGGTCTCCTTGGTCCCATGCGATCGACCGTTTTGGCAGGTGGTGTGTTCACGGATTTCCCATAAAACCGCGGTACCGTGTTCCCGGGGCCGCTTTAATTAATCCCGCTACCCCTCCCTTTGATCCACCACCCCCGCGAAATTCCCATACCGTCGACTGGAAACTCTCATGGCACTCGAACCGATCGATACGCTGTAATTATTTATTTGTTCCATTCACGAGAACGTATATCCATGCCTTTATCGAGTGTAGACGAGATGGTGTCGAAACTGTGAAGGGATCGAGAGACGTTGAAAAAGAATGAAATTTCAAAGGTAGAATATCGAAAAGGGATTCGTAAATGGAAGATCTAAGCTATGTATCACCTGTACCACGAAATGTTGGTTAATTTATCAAAGTATATCGATTTTCAGATTTTAATGAGACCAATTCTAGGTATCTATTCGTCGCTTTACAATTTGTATGTACTCAAAGATGGTAGATGAAAACCGAAAGATAAGTAAAAAGTAAAAAATTGCAATAGTGCACGATCATTCGTTATTATTTTCATTCTATGACAGTGATGGCTACACCTTCTCAGGATAGAAGCCATATAATAATCCCAGGTCTAATATGAATAATTACTAATTTTAAATCCTACAAAACTAGACATATTGTTGATTAAAACATCGTGGAGCCAGCAACCGAACGATCCACATAAACTTTTACACGAGTCAGTACAAACGATGCGTAGCGCGATTTTTCCAGCGTCCAGCCGAACCCAAGGGGAGGGGGGGTTGTCCCCTAATGACGACCCTGGGCCGAAGTCAACGAGCCGGTACGTTTCATCAGCGGGTAATCAGTGCGAGCCAGCACTGTCCGGCACGTCGTCGGTCGCCTAGGTTCCGCACCCTTCCGGTTCCGGTGTTCCGGTAGGCTTGACCCTCTCTCTCTCTCTCTCTCTCTCTGCGGGGGAACCCATGGTTTCCGGTTTTCAGGTGGGATACACGCTCAGGCGAGCCCCGTCGCGTTTCGGATCCATGAATCCATGGATCCTCCTTCCTCCGACCGTCTCTCTCCCACCTTCCAACCAACAACCACCGCTACAATCACCGTCCATCTCGCTCTCCCCATGCGATCGATCCGACCCTCAGATTCGTTTTCGTTCGTGCTTCCGGTAGCGGCGCGACGCAATTTGCGTTTTGCCCCGCGTGCGCCATCGCGTTTCACCATCTACGACAGGCCCCCGTAAAATTAATTCCTCGAAGGTTCCCAGAGTCTATTAATTTACGGAAATTTCAATGAGAAATTTTGTGGTGACGATATTACGTGTAGAGACGAAGGAATGGATATATTGGAGGAGAACAAATTCATATAGTACCTGCTACCTTTTTTAATACAGTATCAGGTCATCCTATAAGTGAGGCGAATTTTCTTCGATGTTTGTGGAAGGGAAACTGGAAATTGGTATTAAAATGTGAGTATAGAAAATAGCGAAATATTTGGAAAATGAGAAAGATCGAAGACAATTCGCATTACTTATGGGATGAACTGATAATTATCTACCATGTGACAAAATGATGCAGAATATTCTTAAATTCAATGGGTTTGATAGGTTTCGAAACACAAGTATCATTAATTTCTAGAGATCGTTTCAACAGGCGTGTTAGAAATTTTGTAAAATTCACGGCGTGTCTGTCCGGTCATTAATACGTCACGGTTCCACGCGACAATGGAGGGGGTCACATGTTCTCTTTTTTTAGGCTCGGCCGATGGGAAAAAGCGATCGCGTCCGGAAGTGGAAGTGGAAGTGGAAATTGAGGCAATGAGAGCGTTGCCCGGCGTGGTTCTTATCGAGATATCGCCGGTTTCTCGTTTCCGCAATTTCCTATCTGCCTGGAGCTCCGCACGACCGCCAATAAAAATATATATTATATTTCGACTGGGTCGTTCCCGCGAAATCTGCTCATTGATCGGAATTCCGTGGAGACATTACAACCAGTTCGGACGATAAGGTTTTTTGACCGATTTGGTAATTTTGCGGAAAGCAGCATTCACACGTACAAACAGAGAATTTCAATCGAATGAAATTGAACATTTCGATTGATCAGATTTCAATCAAACTTCGACTCGAGTAAACGTACGCGTGAGATTTGAATTTCTCGGTGAAGATACGGAATCTGCTTTATCATCGATTCGACAAAAGTACCGAATCGGTAAAAAAAAACCTGTATAGTCTCAACCGACTGTTTCGAGAATTTGCAATTTCGAGAATTCGTCACTTCATCAACCAAGAAGAGAAATATCGTTCTCGCGAGACGGTTAGACGTGTTGTCGAATGAAAATTCACCGATGCCCGGTTGTTTTCACGGTTAGCGGCGGCTCGTATTAAAATTAACGATCATTAATTCGTTTGTGCATCACTATGATTCCCGCGTGTACAGTTAGACGCATTAAGTCGTTCCGCGTGCAACATTGTTGAGAGGCCTCCGGGAATCGCGGTTCCGTGTTCCCTGTGATTAAGATGCAACGAGAGGGAGAGAACTGCAATTTTCTAGACAATCTGCGCACCCCGTTTTTTTCCCCCGGTTTACGAGGTTGAAGAAACTTTTCTGCACGGGAAAACACGTTTCGTTACGTTCACAATAAAACGTTGTGGCTTCTTTACAAACTCTCGACTCTATATACCGGTAGCAAAGTGAAGATAGAAAAAATACTGTAAATCCAAAACCACCGGCCCCCTCCCGATTATTAACATATTTTCCATCCAGATATCGATGTTAGTAACGAGAAAAATTGAATCGGAATATTCACCTGGAGAGCACGTACAGGGGAACACGCATCGACGCAAAATCGTCCTTTCGATCGAGGCCTACGCAGGCGAGACGCGCTCGAACGGAGGAACAGAGTAGGGGGTGAGAAGGGAGGGACGAGGGGAATCGGTGATGCAGGAGAGAGAGAGAGAGATAGAGAGAGAAATTCACCCTTGCGGCAACATTGCGAGAGAGCACACCTGGCCGCAGCCGTGCAGCTGCAGCTACAGCCCCCCCTGTCCACCCCACCGGCAGGGGGATGAAAAGGGGAGGGAAAAACGAGCGCACCGGAGGGTCGTTGCGGGGCATCACGGGTTCCAGTGGCCCCGGTCGAGGGGGTAGGGGGAGGGAGGGTGGCATGGATGCTGAGATTTCAGTTACGCATTCGCTCGCCAACGATTTCCAGACTCCACCGAGCCAGCAAAAATGAAAACGGCGACATTGTTTTCAGGCTCTCCGCCGATTCGAGGCTGCGGAGATTTTTTGGGGGTGGCTGAAGGGGGTGAAAACGCTATCGAGACACTCTTCCGAACGACACGTTCAAACGCGGACGATCCTTTTGAGGCGGTCCTTGTGGTCGATATATTTACGAAGATTATTCTACAGGACTAGGAAGCATAGTTCTACGATTGGGGTGATTGCGTTAAACCTAAGTGGCAGTTTTGATAACACTTAAGAAATTTTGATATGATAATAATATCAATAGATATTTATCACATGGAAGCCAGATTTTTTAATAACTGTACCTTCTTATAACGTACAGATTTAAATTTGAAAAATTGGAAAAATGTAATTTATTTCAAATAAAAGGAGAACATACACATTTCACCGATGGTATTTATTCCCTAAATACGTAAAGTGTTGTCTGTCTCGACCCTTGTTTCGACCCTTGTAATCTTCTAAATCACTGAACACGGTTCGTGAAAGTATTTCAACAGTTCCTTTACTGTGTGCAAGATCGTGTATCAATAATTTCACCGGGTAAGGGGTATTAGTTACTTATAAGTACTGAAATCGAAGGATCAGAAAAAATTTTGCTTCGAAATTAGTACCGCTTGATCGATCGAAAGGGCTCCTCTCTCTCGATCCTCTCGTCTCCCGCGTATCACGAGCGCTGTGCAGGTGAATTTATTCAAATGCCGATCAATTCAGGAGGATGGCACTCATCGACACCACGGCGGTACCCACAGAGCACTTTTGCCTCTCCTTTTGTTTCCCTCCTTTGTCATCCGTGTTACGATCCTTTTGTGCGGACGCCTCAGAAGGGACGGCCCACGGAACAATGACCCCGCGATATATATATATATACGATTCGAGAGAATTTGTTTATAAATGCCGACGGCGACGTCTTTCGAGGATATCCGTCCGTCGATGGAGAGGATATATCAGTGGTTTCGACCCTGTTTTCGGGTCGACAGGTTCATTCGCATTATCTTGTCCGTGCAAAGGTATTTAAGACGTGTCAACGAGAACGTCGATCGGCCACGACAAGCTTATAAACGAATACAGAGATTGACGGAGGAAGAAAGACACTGGACAAAGCGATTTTCATTGTCGTGTCTCCTATGGCGTAACAATGTAAAACAAATTGAACGATATTTACTGACTGTATTTGATACCATGTGACACGAATGGGGGACCGGAGAGTCTCTAGCGTTGTATAAAGATCCGATGAACAATAGAATTGGGCAGGTAGACAAATTCAAATAAATAGAACATGAAACAGTTATGTGTACAGAAACGAAAATCATGATAAAGTGTTAGAGGCTTCTTTTTCAAGTTTGTTAAGACACGAAAATTCAGAAAGCAGACAATCCACGTAATATAAAATACACTTTTACCTCGTAACCAAAAAGGTGATTTGTAACGACTGCATGCGAGCCTGGACTATTCTTCTTGAGAAAGTTCGTAAAACAAAGCAGACACGAATCGTTGCACGATATTAAACCTGGTTACTCGTTTGAATACGCAAGAGAGATCACGGCACAGAGAATAAACGTCGAAGAAACTAATTTAAACTAAACTATAAGTACACTACGATAAATTAAATTGATACTATAAGAAAATACAGATTCTTATTCGAGTACTATATCGCGCGGACTAGATGTGCTCGCGACGATGATCGGCATCGAACTAAGGAAACTTTACTCGAATCCCATGTAAAGGTGAGTCAAGTAATAAAAACAAAAGGTGCCAGCTGGCACCTTTGTTAAGAATAACATCATAAGAACACGTGAACTAGCGGTAGGTAGCGGGTCCGAAAACAGTGGGGGGTATTTCTGACCTCGATTTTCGATTCTTGATAACTTCTAAACAAAGTATCCAACACAATTTCGTCATTCACACGATTGTCATATTATTTCGAATGAACCGAACCACTTTTAGACGCACACATTAACCTCTTAGCTGCGAACGACGAGTATACTCGTCATGAAGAAATTGACAATTCTTTTTGTAATCGTCATGGAAGAAACGTAATTATTATGCGTTATTTGAAGTAAAATTTCTGTGAACACTAAAACATATTTGTACATTTCAGACATTTTCAAATATTTTTACCCAACGTAGATACACTCTTTTAAAAAGCGACACCACAGCTAAGAGGACAAACATAAAAAAATCTCCTTCAGTCTCCTGGCCTTCTGATTTCTGAATCCTCGCCACTTATACAGCGTTTGAGCCCTATCATTTCCGTCGATGATAAAGACGCATTATTATTCCAACAGTCTCGAGGAACCCCCGCGATCCCATTCACCCAATTATCACCGTGGTGGAGGGAACCACGAAGGGGAGAGGGGGGAGGGATGAAAAATGTTTGCCTGGCTCCCTCGGCATTAGTCCAGAGACAAAGGAGCAGCAATTACAAAAGAAGAAGTGTGTCCGCCTCGAGGAAGAAGATCCGGAAGCCTAAGTTTATTTACATCACAGTGCCGCGTCGGCCAGTCTCCTCGCTCCTTTTGTCGACCACGGGCGCCGGTAATGCATATTAATAGGAAATAATCCCCGAGAAAGAGGGGTGGAGAGGGGGTGGGTTGCGGGTGGCCGCGGAACGTAACGTAGGAGCTCGGAGAAAGCCCAGGAGGAGGAACAGTTCCGGGCAGATACAACGTCCTGGTTTCGAGTCGCGCACAAATTTCCCACCAATTCCCCGTCCCTTGGATAAATATTCATGGGGGAAGGGGTCCGACAGAACTGTATTTTTATGGCTGAAAAATCACCGATTTCCCTAGGGAAGACAGGTTAAAGTCTTTAGATACAGTAAATCATCGATGAGTGTCCGAAGGCTTCTCGGTAATTGAACATTATATATTTCGTCAACCAATGGTCCTATCCGACTAAAATAAATACTATTGATAACCTCATTAAAAAGTTACCCGGGGACATTCATCGAGGATTTACTGTACACAGCACCGACCAGAAAATGACTTTTTACTTCCTCTAAGTTTGTTCCTCTGTCACCTTCGAGAAGAAAGAATGGTGTATAAGCTTTCCCTCTAACTCTGATCGTTTATGTCTAGAACGGTCCCTTTACGTTTAATTAATGCGTGAATTAAGTTACCAACTGGACACAGCGGGTTATTGTCTCGTGGTCACCAGGGAAGAGGCGGGAAATTCGGAAAAAAAAGAGAGGAATTGGGTCGGCCGGAAAGACGGGACGACGACGCAGGCGGAGCCTCTGGGTGAATGAAAGGAAGCTGGTAAATCCTGGGAAGCATGAACGGGAAAATCGCTGAGCCAGCCACACCAGCTCCTCTTCTCGTCGGTTACGAACCGCGCTCGCCTGGCCAGAAGAAATCCTACTTCCGAGAATTTCAGCCAGAGAAGCAACTTTCCTTTTTTTGTCCTTCTTCAGCCACACCGGCCGGATTATCTTCCCACGGGACTTTGGTCCGGGGAACAATTACCCTCCCCCCCTGAACCTCTCGAAAATCCACGGCGAAAGAGTTCCTCTCCTGTGGACAGTCTTTCGAGAGAATACGGGAAATTCGATGGAAAGCCTCCATCTGAACGATTTTATTCGCTGAGATTCCTGATTAAATCAAACCGTTGTTTACAAGTAGGATCGGAAAACGTAGAATCGGCAATAACGCTGGAGAAAGAGACCACCAGTGAGGATGGACGATGGCGTTTTCTCGGCTCGTGGCCTCTGTCGTTCGACTACCTATACCTGGACACACGTCCAAGCTCGAAACAACTCTCTGTTCAAATATTAACACGGGAAACAGAGATTCTTCCAGACCTCGGGTTGGTTTCGTAACACCGGTAGCCGAGTTTACACGTTTCACCCGAGGTTATCTGTTACGAGGTGTTTGCCGACACCTCGGCGTACAGAACCGGCGTGTAAGTTACCGGCCCTCACCCACGCGCACGTTCGCCAGGCAATCCATAGGTGGGTTACGTCAGGAAAAACGGTTGCATCCTCGACGTTTCGTGTGTCTCCGGTCGCGGTAGAGAAACCTGGATCGTACAATGTATATAACGTTGTTTGTTCCGTGATTACTAGAACGGCCAGATAGACCCCAATTTCGTTTGCTACCTCTGCCAGACGAAAATAACGCGATTCGTTGAATGAGATCGTTGGACCACTAACGACAACATTGTGGCCAGACGTTACTTTGTTAAGACCTATACGAACACGGAGCTCCAATTTTGGATACCACACGCAGATCGACAGAATCCTCGACTTTCTGCAATTACGAAAATAACCAGACACACTAACAACATTATAGGGGACTCTGGATCCCTAAACTCCGCCGACTGATCGAGAGCCACTGGGGATTCGGTCAGGTACCCGTTAAGAATCATGGACGAAATCGCCGCTCCACCGACGCGTACACTCGAAAGAAGGATCGGCAGACAGTTGGGCGCCCCGAATGCTTGTACCGGGAAGGTCCTGGCGTGAGAGGACCTCAGGTAGTAGCCGTGTGTCCCTAGCTCCGTTTCTGGGTCCCCTTCCTTCGTGTTTCTTCGCAGTTAGAGGCTGAGCGGGGGGACAGGGGATGATCAAGGGAGGGCCCCTTCGTCTATCCCTGAACACCCTGATCTCTGCCCTCCCCTCCCCACGATCCTCGACACAACGAGCGCACCTGGTCGCACAGCCTGATCCTGGTCAGGGCTCGCTGGATGCTTGGACTCGATATTCTCTTGCTCTCGATATCGAATTCGACTCTCTCAGCTTCGAACTACCACGAAATGTTACGCAACAGTTATCCTAATGACTGCAATTATTGCATTATTATTACTGGTTTGTTGTTCACTCTATTACCTGAGTGTTCACAGATGACTGTTGAACCTCTAACCTAGTCCTAGTCCTAAACCCTAGTCCTAGAGTCCTATTGCTAGAATTCTAGGTGTCCTATTCCTAGAGTCCTAATCCTAGAGTTCCATTCATAGTGTTCTATTCCTGGAGTTCTATTCCTAGAATTCTATTCTTGGAGTTTTATTCCTAGAGTTCTGTTCCTGGAGTTCTGTTCCTAGAGTTCTATTCCTAGAGTTCTGTTCCTAGAGTTCTATTCCTAGAGTTCTATTCCTGGAGTTCTATTCATACAGTTCTATTCCTGGAATTCTATTCCTAGAATTCTATTCTTGGAGTTTTATTCCTAGAGTTCTATTCCTAGAGTTCTATTCCTGGAGTTCTATTCATACAGTTCTATTCCTGGAATTCTATTCCTAGAGTTCTATTCCTGGAGTTCTATTCCTAGAATTCTATTGTTGGAGTTTTATTCCTAGAGTTCTGTTCCTGGAGTTCTGTTCCTAGAGTTCTATTCCTAGAGTTCTATTCCTGGAGTTCTATTCCTAGAATTCTATTGTTGGAGTTTTATTCCTAGAGTTCTGTTCCTGGAATTCTGTTCCTAGAGTTCTATTCCTAGAGTTTTATTCCTAGAGTTCTATTCCTGGAGTTCTATTCATACAGTTCTATTCCTGGAATTCTATTCCTGGAGTTCTGTTCCTAGAGTTCTGTTCCAAGAATTCTATTCCTAGAGTCCTAGTCATAGAATTCTATTCCTGGAGAGCTAGTCCTACAGTCTAGGATCACGTAACACGCGTAATCCACCTACAGCTAGTTTATTTATTCGGGACTATCCAAGAACGTATTCAATTCTCCCACGAATGTCGCATACATCCCGATCACTGTCTAGCCTGTAGAGATCTAGAGAAGAGGTGCCTACTGTTCCGAACCACCGGTTGTCAAGTCGAATTTATTTGAGCGACTACGCTGAGGCTGACGACGCCTCGTACCTGGTAACCTGAAATTGGTAATTATACACCGGGGTACAAACCGGCACAGCCTCGTTCCCGAGCGGGTGGCGCACAGAGAGACGTTAGGGGAGGTAGAGAACGAGATGGAGAGGAGGGGGGGAGGGGTGGTGGTTTCTCGTTACAGAGCTTCCTGTATGGAAATCACAGAATACCAGCCCGTCTCCCCCTTCCAACTCGTCTCTCCTGGCACGAGGCATCGTGTCTGCCGGAATGATCTCAGATTTAAATCAAATCTAGCCTATATAACCGTCTCTCCCTTCTCGTTTGGCCAGACTCGTCTTCCGGAACAAGCCTATCCGCGGATCGATGAACCTAGGTAATCGATTCTCGAGCCAATCCCCCGCTACGAGTTCACGAAATAAAATTCGTACGACATGTTGCACGTCCAACCGACTGACGGTGCCTCGGTAGATTTTTCAACGAATTCCAGTGCATTTTCGTGCGGCTCGATTCGATTTCGATAATCTTTCGGACGGTCCAGAGAGAGTCGATCGACGGTCGCGAATCGAATTAATTAACACGGAATCGTTTTTTTTTTTTTGTTGTTGGCCGTACGGAGATTTTGTGTGTGTGCGCTGCACGCACGGCTGAAAAGGAGAAACTTTGTTTCGATTCACGAGCGACAGGGGGTCCCGGTCGAGAGAGCTGGAACTCGTCTGCAGGTCGTCTACGACGAACAATTACTTTCCACTTGTCATGCTAATCGTACGTGCGTGTGAGAGCACCGGGCGAATTCCGCTTTGTGCGTGACCGAGCTTTTTTTCTTTTTCGTGACCGCGTCGCGCAAACGTCGGGTTTAACATTCGAATCGCAACCGAGTTGACCGCACGTGTGCTTTTTTGTGTTTTTTAAACTTGATTGGGCAGGACATCTAGACAATTCTCTTTAATGATTAAAATGCATCTCGAAAAGGGCAATGTCGGAGTCAAAAAATACCAGTGCACACTAGGCAAACATTAAAAGTATTTCTGACCCAAAATCTCGCAAATCTTGGATATTCTTCTACAGATAAGAATTTAAAAAAGTGGTCCCCTCTTTCTTGTTCCCTATCGAGTCCACCATTTTTAATTTACAATTGTTACCATCAGATTCGGAATCAGCGATCCCAAAAATATCTAGGGTTCGTGTTTCCAAAAAGACTAGATAACTTTATTAATTAGGCTACTTCTTCGGGTCTCCTGATGCAGTGATTAGTTAGAGGAAGAGAAAAACTGCTCGAAAGGAAGAAAGCAACAAGAGTCCAAGTGTCAGGGGTGCTTTCGAGGACGGAATAATCGAAGTCCTCGACGAGATGGCTCCGTTTCCTCTGTGGCAGCATCCCGAGGGGGGAAAAAAGGCCCGATCATTCCTGTAACTTAGCTTGGCTCGGAATGAAAAACAGTCGTGTAGCGCGCGCGCGCACACACACGGGCCCACACGGTGGTTTGCGTGTCCTCCCGGTATCTTGATAGCCATGCAAATGGCCCGGTGTCAGATCCTATCGTGGAGCCGCATAATCAAAAGCGGAGGCACGCAAGCGCGCGAACCCATCTGCCCCCTCCTCGACCTTCGTTCCCCTGTCATTCTCTCTCTCTTGCCTACCGTGTGTTTTTCGATTAGAAGAGATCGAAAAGCTCCAACCTCCGTGACTGTCCTCCGCCTACTGAATTAAGCGTAGTCGCGAGGCACGTCCGCGGGTCTGGCCTCGCCCAGAATCGACGCATGCGCTTTCTGTGATACAGATTTCCTGCTATAGATCCACGAGGAACGATCTACGGGGGAGTTCGACGGTGGCCTGTGTAGCTCTCTTTGAATTCTCTCAAGGAAAGCTTCACCGTGTCTTCGTTGGTTCAACTCGTTTCTTCGAAAACGATATTTCTTTTTTTTTTTTTTAGACGAGTTAGAGGGATGGACAGCAATTGAGGGGCACGTAGCAACAATATTATAAATTTATACAACTATTTTTAGGATAACTAATCTTAGAGTTTGTTGATGGTACTAAAAAAATCGATATAAATGTAGGCTTTCTCCACCGAGTCCCTCAATTGTATTTACAGGAATCCTGAGTGTAAGTTTGACTTTTCAGTGAAGTTTCGCACAATGGTAAAGCTCGAAATTCCGAACCCAATGATATTTGTTTCAGTCGAATATGGGAATTAGTTTATGAAATATTTAATGTTCAGTGTCGAGGAGCCTTCGGACATTCATTCAACATTTACTGTACATTCTACGCGGGATGACATTCAGAACAAAGCGTTTTATTTCTCGAGTCGACATCACGTCGTTCGATAATGAAGCAATTACGGACAATAAAACTGACAATTTCCCCAGGGCGGTGTGTGTGAGTGCTCGAAATGTTGCGTCACTGATTTTCCCCGGACGCAAAGTAAGACGATTATTCCGCGTGTACGGTGACGAATACAGCCGGAGAACCGCCGCGTTTCCCCGCGGAACGAGCTGGAAATTTCGTTTGGTTGCAGCGTTATGGGGGCTGGAGGAACGGGTTTGCAAAAGGGTTCGAAGCGCCACGTAAAATGGAGTTTCGTTTCGAAGGGGGTGTGTGGGTGAAAGAGGCCGTCTCGCCGGAAACAAAACCGCATTAACCCGGGCGATTTGCGGGCGAAAAAGTGGAGAGGAACGTAAAACGAGAGGAAGAGTGTGTAAGAGGAAATCATGGAAGTACGTGGAAGCCGATAAACCAGAAAAATCCTGAACGGAGTTCTCTGGCTTTTGAAGCTCGCGTACGTTGGTCTAACAGAAACAGAAGATAGAAGAATAACCAGAAGAACTAGACGGATACACCTTCGCCCTTTCCCCCCCCCCCCTTCGCTTTCGTCCACCTACGTTCCCACTCTCTGATGGTACAGTTCTTTTTTCTCTCCTCTCGTTTGGCCCAGCATCCAGACGCGGAGAGATATTCCGGGTGAGTTGCGCCTCCTCTCTGGCTATCGGTGGGCCAGATCAAATGGCGGGTCTAAGAACCAGCCGAGGGGGCGAGGCGGGAAGAAGAAGAAGCGTACACCGTGGGGAGGGAAAGGGAGTGTGTGTAGCCAGGGGTGAAATCCGGTAGCCACGAGCACGTCGACCCACGTTTGTGTTCGACGGGGCGCAAAACGGTCGGGACGCCACCGCGACGCGCGCGGATCTCGATGAACGGGGACGTTCGAAAAATCGTCGTTGACCCTCCTGATCCCCTACCCGCCCTTCCGAGTACTGGACTTTTTTTTTTAATTGGGTGCTCCACAGATGGGCGGTGTTCAAGGTTCCACTTATCGATTCTGGACCGTTCTTGGACGTGGAAACGGTAGATCGTAATTTGTGCAGGCAGAAGAATTTTAGGGGATGATGG
Source organism: Dufourea novaeangliae (assembly GCF_001272555.1). Lineage (NCBI taxonomy): Eukaryota > Metazoa > Arthropoda > Insecta > Hymenoptera > Halictidae > Dufourea > Dufourea novaeangliae. The sequence continues at coordinate 260,929 of NW_015373937.1, forward strand.
AGATCCTGGATTGTTCGGAGAGTAAAATTGTTTTGAGAAAAATATGTTGCAGGTGAGTCGTTCTTTTATGGAATATTTCGAGATACTACTGGTGCAGAGGGAAGATAAACCAGAACGCGAAAGGGTGTAATCGTGAGGGGATGTGGGTGTGCACTGCACAAGATAAAGAGCAGGAGAGATACGTCTCTCGTCGACGAGTAGTAATTTCCAGGCTGTCACAGTCACCTCGTGTCCCTGACTAGGCGGTGTACTAGATCGTCTCCGATTCTGTTAACTCTATGATTTAAATAATTCTATCGGTCTCGATCTCCGGCCTACCTAACTGACTGTCAATTTTAAGAACCATTGCGGTTCATAATCGTTGGACTGTGGAATAAGTAAACTGCGGATGTTTACGAAATCTTACAATTTTTAGCAAATTGGACAGAATTTAGGGATTTTAATATGTTAATAATAATGCATGAATATTATTCAATTTTATTAGAATTTTTATATTTCGTCTAGGTCTACGTTTCGCAAATCAACGGATGCTTTAAACGCACAAACATCCGCAGTCTAGTACTAAGTCGTCGAGTATAAAAAAGGAATTTTTAAAATCACACTTTGTTGCACCTCTCGCGACATAATTCCACGTAACACGAGACTTACGACTCGCGTGTGCCATGGACCAGGACACGGTAATTACTGGGGCGCGATTCATTACGCAGAGAAACGTATAAAAAAAGTCGACAGTCCCAAGATACATGGGCTTTCGACCGACTTGACAAACGGAGAAAAAATTTTACTATTACTTGGTTCAGGAAATTCTGAATAGGAAAAAATGAAAATCGCCGCTATCACTCTAGGACCTAGAGTCCAGGACCTGGTCTTCTCGGAACGTCGAGTCGGAGAGATGAGAAGCCGCCCACGTGAGAATTACGTGACGGGACCTACGAAGGGAACCGATTTCCCTGTAATCATCGACTCCCGTTTCCTGTACGACGTACGGCACGTGGCCGTTTTCGTGTAATTTCCCTTCGCCGTTGGGCCTCCGCGCGCCTCGGTCTACGTGCCCCGATCCGACCGACACGATCACTTACGATCGTTTAATTAATGCGCCGCGCCACGTGGCACGCATTGGCTTTCGTCTCACGCGCATCGATACCTTCCTTTTCCCGATAATTCGAAATGAAGGGGAAAATGCGGACCACGCGCGCCTCTTACTCATTCGTCCACGCGCGTACCGCGGTGTACACCACACGGCTACTTTCCTATGCACGCTGAATAATCGTGCGTGATTCCAGGAGGAGACCCGCTAAATAAAGTAAATACACGGTCGAACGCCGACAAAGTCGCCGAATGGGTATTGCTCCACGGAATTTCAACCAGCCCGCCTTGAAAAATCGGTGGTTTGTTTTTGGAAAACCATTGGTCCCACTCCATTTCGTATGAAACCAGAGACGAGATATAAGAATAGTCCTAACATCTTATGGGACTTGGTGTCCCACGAAAATCACGCTGGTTAGAGCGCACCTCGACAGAAAAGTTTCCGATATCAGGAATTACATACACACATTATTACCCCGGTTTCGGTAGCAAGGAATGGAATTCTGAAATGGGCTTCTGACGCCCCCGAAGCATGGAACAGAAAATTACGTTGCATGTTAGGTCTACCCTTATATCTCGTCTGTGATGAAACTTAGAGAACAGTGGATAAGATGAATTCTATCCAGGGGAAGATCGTCGAATTTGGATTACTGTAACTTGTATGTAAGCAAATTCGGAAACCTACCCCCAGATCAATCGAGGATACAGTTTCCATTCGATATATAAAATCAATCATTGCAATCTCTCGTATCGAGAATTCCTACGTTAAGTGCCACCAGCGCGATTAACACCGGAACCACCAAATCAGTCGAAACGAACATTTTCGAAGACACGAACATTCCACATCCAGTCGCAAGAATGAAAGAAGTTACAGTAGAATCGATCGAAGACTGGATCAATTAGTCTGCGGCGAGGCTCGACTTACGGCGGTTCCAAATAATAATGCCTGCCGGAGGGGGTCGTCGCGCGTACAACGAGAAAGACGCTCGGTAGCTTGCACCCCCCCCCTCCGTTAGACCACCCCCAGGACCAGCGGCTGTGTGCGTCAAAACCGGCGCAGAGTTTCTTGCCGTAACTAACTACTCGTGAATTTATCGAGGCACCCGAGACTCGAGTTTCTCGCCTGCCAACCGCGTCTGTGTAGGCGGCAAGGTAACCGTACGAAACTTTCCAACAGTTTCTCCCCCGCGGCACACGAGACGGGGACCACCGCCTGCAGGGGTTTGGCGAGGCAAGGAGAACGTCGTTGGCCGACGAGGGACGAACTTGTAGTTTATGAATTTATAGCGGCGGAAAGCGGCAAAGGCGAGCAGCGAGTTACGCGCGCGCGCGCGTTCCAGTTTATTCCGTCTCACCTCCAAGATTTTACCTTCCATTGAAATTCCAGCCGCGCCGACCCCCGCCCCTAACATCCCGCTGGTAAATTTTCTCTCTCTCTCTCTCTCTTTCACCCTGGGAAATAGTCGCGATCCATTAACGAGAGAACCGCCAGCTGCAATCGCGGTGACGGAACGATAACTTTTGCGCGGATCGACTTGTATAGTTGACGGAAAGTTTCGAGGATTTTTCCAGTTTACGCCTGAGGGTGTTTTCCTGTCGATGAGACCTGCTTTCAGAAAATTCGGGGATGATATTGTAGATGGAAGAAATAGTTTGGGCGTTTAGCCGAAGATTTACCTCCAGATACACGCGTGGGATTGGTTACTTAGATCGAGGCACTCTTTTCAGGGGAAGATTGTGGCCTGAAGAAATCTTCGGGGTTCAGCGGAAGATTTCTCAGTCCACACCTAAGACAATTTTTAACAATGTCTTCTATTCGAAAATTCAGATGTAAGATCGTAGCTTGAACAAATCTTCAGGGTTCAGCGGAAAATTTCCACATCTAAGAAGAGTTACGTTAAGGTGTTCTTTGAAAAAATTGCGTGACAACATCGCAGAGAGGGGAAATTTTCTGAGTTCGATCGATCATTTCTCGAGATACATACACGATATCACAGATATTCTCGTGAGACGAGTTACATACGTCGAGGAACGCCCGCGATTAAACACGATACACGGGACCGCGAAATTCTAAACCCGTTCCCGTCCCTTCCCTGCACGTAATTGCATCGTTCCGAAGGGGGCAGCGTTCCGCGGGACGGGCTAGGCGCAGCGCACGGAAACCGATGTAACTGCATATGCAGTGTCGTATATACCTCTTCGTACACCTGTTCCGTTTCCTGCGAAAACACGCCGAGTTCCAGTTACACAATGGGACACACCACCGAGAGACACGGACGACGCGATCGCCGGGTCTCGCGTCGGCTTGCACGACTTGCACGCGTGTGGCGGTGGCGCTTGCAGGTGCAAACAGGTGATCAGCCCCTGCGGCCCGTTGTAAATACATTGGCTTTTCACACGACTGTCAATGACATTTTTGTATTTCCACTTTGAGAGCTACCGTATGTATAATTAATTATATTGCGATTTAAGAAGGCATTCCGTTCTAGCAGTTGCATATCCATCTTTCAGAATTATTTGCGGGCAATCAAAGTAAGTATAGTGCACAAAGTTTGTTTTAATGACTTAATCAGACTTTGAACGGTATTTATTAATTTTTTTTATCGGGTACAAATAGGTGTAAGATGTCAGTATGAAGGTACGAAGATCGAGCGGTCTCCCACGTTAAATGGAATTACATTATTACGAAAGTTTCTTAAAATTTACTACTATAAGAAAACCCTTGTGTAACTCGAAGAAATAATATTTGTATACTTCATATCATGTTTGTTATTCAAGAATTTTGTACTTCGAGATCGTATTTTTTACAACACTTTCGTATTACAGAGTGAAAGTGTGGTGGTAATCGATCGGTGTGTAGGTGGGTATCAGGAAAAGACGCTTTTCGACCACCTTCCGATTTCCCACCGGTCACGAGGGTCGAGGGCGACGCGTCGGCAACGCATGACACCGGTGGTGTCCGGGTTTCACAGATTCAGATTCGGTCACGGTGCCCGACGCCCTGCTCTCGCGACACTCGGGGGGCACCCACCGTGTCTCCGCACCGACACACGCGTGCATTTATATACACGTTGCATGACACGGGTGTGTCGGCTCTCCTAGGATCGCCGAGCGTCACCGATACTTCTCACTTCCTTTCGCCTCCGGTTTCCGTAAAATCGTGGATACACCGTGTGCCCCAGGCTATCGATATCATTCGCGAATTACTTGTAATTTTACCCCTGCAGCCACATTCCCACGAACCATGTTTCACCACGTTTCACCACGTTCGAAATTATTTATTTATCTAATATATATATATATATATATATATATATATATATATATATATTATGACTCGGTGTTGCTGGTAGGTCGTATTAAAAATTGCTCGGAGTGCAAAGGGTTGAAATTGTTCTGCGTGTGTACCTACGTATGATTTTCCCCAAGCTATTTGACAGTTTCTCCGTACTGATCACTAGTGCATCTCATTTCCATGCTTCTGTGCATAAAGTTCGTCACTGAGTCATTCTTGTAATTATTGTCCAAAAGGACTATGCTCGTATAATATATATATATATAATATATATATATACGAGCATAGTCCTTTTGGACAATAATTACAACAATGACTCAGTGACGAACTTTGTGCACAGAAGCATGAAAATGAGATGCACTAGTGATCAGTACGGAGAAACTGTCAAATAGCTTGGGGAAAATCATACGTAGATATACACGCAGAACAGTTTCAACCCTTTGCACTCCGAGCAATTTTTAATACGACCTACCAGCAACACCGAGTCATTTTTACTATGAGCAACCAGCTACTCCAGGACTATTTTACATTGGCGCGATTGAAAATCTTGCTTTGTCATTAAAAAAAAAACGTATACTTTTTAAAATTATGTTTTAAAGTTAGAGGTTATCTTACAATGTCGCCACAGCGACGACATCGGAGTGCAAAGAGTTACCGATTGAAACAAGCTACCGATCTTCCGGTTCCGTTTCTCTCAGTCCGTTCGTTGTTTCTGATAAGTAGAATTGCAAATTACAAGTAAGGGGAAGATTGATGTTTGAAAGGTGCAGGTTTTATGCACCAGGGTGGCCACTTTTCGGGGCCAATATTTGATGAATAATGTCAATAACCTCGCTCACGACACTCGACACTCTGCGCGTCCCTTCTCGCGCGTGTTCACGCGCTCGCGCGCGCCCCGGAGAACACGCCAGGTTTTGTTGGCCGAACATGTGCATCGTGACTGGGCAGTTAACACCTCGACGACCTGAGTCATCGATGAACCGTGGAATCGATCCTTCTACGAACCGAAGTGCCGGTCGAAATATTCCTTTAAAGTTTGATGCCCTCGGTCTCTGATTGGAAGACCGCCTTGTATTTCAGTCCCTTTCGATCGTGATCTCGAATATATTTTTATGACAGACAGCTAGGAGGACCATATGGTTATAGGAAATTCGGGGAAGTTGTTACTTTTCAATGGAGCAATTATCGGCGATGTAATGTAGCTTGAATAGTCGACGAAATAATTTTAAGGGGCACCGTTTCTCATGGTTTTCGGTAACCTACTCGCCTCGACCGACGAATTTGCCGGTCGGTTAGAGAAAAGGGTCGCAGAACTAGCGTCTCGCGATGCTGCGAACACGTAATCGAGGAGCAGAAGCGAGAACCTTGTCCGGTGAAACTCGAAACTCCCAGCTACGTCTCTGATGTCGCTGTTTTGCTCTCCGAACAGGCAAGCCCACAGTCTTATCGTTCTTAATTCACGGAGAAAATCGGATTCTAAGTATAGCTTGCGTGTTCGTTCATCACAGGACAAGATTCCATCCCGTTAATACGGACATGTCGAATCGAAGGGCATTTTTGCTAAAAAAAAAAAAAAGGATCGATAGAACGTGATCAACGAACCATTTATATAAAGATTGTTTCTGGTATGATCGAGGAGGGACAGAAGGATCGAGCCGCGAGCATGAGTAATCCAAAAATTCATCCGTCCTACGGGCTGGAAATCTTAGACGTTAAGTAATGGACGAACCATTAGCTCCCATATCGCCAGACCGCACGATATCGTGTTGCAGGAACATTACGAGACTCGTCGCGTCCCATTTAATGTCAGTATCACTCTGGTATGACAAGTGGAAGAGGCTCAACATTAATTTCTTCTGACAGAGGAATATTTCGAATCCTTTTCCGCGTAAACGGGAACGCCCTACCCTCCTAGTTCCCGATCTGAATGAACAATGTGGGTCTCTGTTTGGGGAACAAACGAAACCGAGGGGAACATACTAATTCAGATCCCTACCAAACTGCATTACCTCCTGATACGTAAAAAATTATGTTTTAATAATAATGATTATCAATATCTACAAGATACGTACGATTAAAAAAATAAATAATCTATTATCTCTTGCAAAATCCAATCGACACTCTACCGATTTGGCAATACTCACCATTGTTCCCCACCACTAAATCATTTCTATCGAATGACCACGACGTAATAGATCGAATAAAAAATGAATTCGTAGGATCGTTACACGCTCGCTTAACACGTTGAGCGCCACGCGTATTTCTAAGACAATCCCGTTCAGGCCACAAAACAAATTTTATAGTTCTCATGTTACACGCTGTCAGCCACCGATGGGTGACGCGGCCTAAACGGAAAGTCTAGTGTCAGCCACCGATGGCTGACATGGCGCTCAACGTGTTAAACATCCCACGGGCTTCTCCGTTTGCACAGTCAAAGGATAATAATTCGAGCGATTCGCGAACCAGGGCGGGTGCAAACGATCGTTTTTTTTCTTTTTATTTCCCCCGCGAGACGCAGCCTGTCGAACCATTTAACCAAGGCAGCCTCCTCTCGCGGCTGGATCGGAGTCGACGATCAGCCGCCCGCGATTTACCGCCGCGTCGGATTAATTCTCGGCCGCCATTCAAGCATTAAGCAGCGTTAATTCGTTCCAGTAACTTCTCCCTCGCGGCACTTCACGTCTGAATACACGGTGCAGAGCCTGGGAGTAGGGTGAGGAGGCGGAGGCGGGTTGCAGAACCCACGAAGACAAGCCAGGATATCGCTCCCTTGAACCGAGGAGAGCGACAGATGCGCGCGGCTCCCGTTAATTAATTAGAAGCGACGGTGACACTTGTTACTCGGTGATTTCACCGTGAGCTTGTGCCATACACGCGTGTGTACCAGCCAAACGGTTTCTGTTCTCGCGGCCCGAAAGAGGCAAGAGGGCCTCGAGAGCGACGGTCGATCCTCCTCTGGCGACGTGTTTGTTTAATGCACGGGAAAAAAGAGGGTGTGTCTGTGTGCGTATTCACCGTCGTCCCGTATCGTGGTTTTTCGCCGATTGTCACGGAAATTTACCGGTGGAAAAAACGGTCTTCCCCTCCACTCGAGCGCAATCGTGGAATTAAGGTCGATCCGACTGGCTTCTCCCACGATTCGGAAAAACGCTTTTTCCTCGACGGTTCTGCGTCCTCGCGGTAAATCGTCTCGATCTCCGTGGACGTGTTCGATATAATGTAAATTAATAATATAAATTTCTTTAAGGGAAGTCCCTTTTGTTACGGTCGTTCGCAAAACAATTTGGTACAATGATCTTAAAAGTCTCCTTGAATCATGATATACCAGCTAAAAGAAATGTTCGATCGAACAGCTAGCAGTAGAATCTTGTATAGTTACAGTAGGATAAATGTTAAAGGAATATTGTAAAGCTTCGAATAGTAGTATCGAAACAGTACTTTATAGATACAGAATTATAAAGTCTCAGAAAGAATGAAATGAACAAATATCTTTGTAGGGACGCAAAATTTTATCGATTTTTCTGTTTTCCCATCGCGGGAACGATTCCTTCGATCCGTAAATCGTTGCACGCGCACCTTCACGGGACGCCGATTCGCGTCTCATTGTCCGTCGACGCACTGGAAACGTGTCACCGCTACGAAACCCAGGGAGCCCCTCTATTAACGGGTACGCATACAATTTCCACGACGAAGATCGACAAAGACCTCGAGATTACAAATTCAAATTCACCCAGTCGTTTACGCGGCACGTGTGTGTCACGTAAGCACAGAGTTTCTTTTCACCGGGTGAGCCACCTGTAAAGTTACCTGAGACGTGGCACTCCGCCCACGAATACAAAAAAAAAAAAAAAAAAAAAGAACACAAGATTCGCGAACGGTGATGAAAGGAAAAGAAAAAAAAAAGAAGTTGATCGGGAAACAATACGTTAAAGAATCTGGTTCCCGTTCGTTTTTTTTTTTCTGGTATAGATCAATAGCCCTGACGTTCGCTCGATACAATGGATCCTACAATTACTTCCTTTTTACAAATAATTATCGAAGACAATGTAGAACGTTCATGGTCGTACAAGACAGAGGCTAGAAAATCTCTACAATTATTATTAATTTCTACAATTTTGCAAACGAATACACAGAGCACAGTAGCGTAATGATGTTTGCGTTGGAGGACGGTTTCCCGGAAACGCAATTAAAAGTAGACGAGGGTGGTAGGGATTCCGTTTCGACATTTTCTCCAGAGGCACCCAGGAGGATTCTGCCCGGTTCTATGAATAATTAAAGAAATTCCCGTCCATCTTCGTGCGTTTCGAGCGTTTCCCTGTGTAAATTCGCGGGCCGACTACTGCTGCGTTTCGAGAGTATCCTCGGGAGCTACTCGAGCGGACTCTCCACCCACGTACCTTCGCGAGAATTTACAACCTACACGCGAGCATTCAGAAACGGACCCTGCTACGGAACACATAATTTAGCGCGTTAGAAATCCGCGGGGACTACCTCGTCTCGTCCCTCGAAAACACCGCCAAACGACGACGGCTTCTTCCTGCCGGTTGCCACCGAAATTCCAAGACTATCGACGCCCCGTTACATCTTTGATAACGGATACCAGTGGGTCCAGATTAGTGATGGGGAATGATTTGAATTGTATCGATATTTTCTATCGATTATTGATACCCAGAGTATCGCTATATCGGGAATAAAATATCGATATTATCGGCGTCGATACTTGCAATTTCATCAGAAGTAATAAAATCGAAAAATGAAACTAAATCGTTTATTTAAGCAGACATTTACCAAGGTAGAATCTCAGGTAACAGTGTCGAAAAGAAATCGACCAATCGTAAACTTTATGGGAAGCTCGCCATTGGTCCATTTTCTTTACGACCTGTTACGTTACGGCGAATGCAGCGATTTTATCGAAATATCGATATTTATGGGTTAAGTATCGCTACTGGAATATATCGTCATATTAAATATCGATACAAAATATGGATATTTGCATTGAAAATTATGGATATTCGAAATATCGGTACTGTATCGTCCATCACTAGTCCAGGTAGTCAGCTCAAGAATAAAACAGGAATAAAATCTCAATGCATCGAATTTCGTTTACAATCGTATCTAACTTCCGACGATTTCGAGAAATTTTCTAGTCGATTACACGATATTCTACCTATCAAACATAATTCTTTGAGAATTGAAATTTTTTACTAATATTACTGACGACTGTATTTTCATCGTATCTAACTTCTGTCGATTTCTACAGTATTCTGTTGCAACCTACTTACGAACGAATATCAGTGACAGCTGTATTCCGTAGCGTCCACGAAAAAAAATGAATCGCAGAGGAACGGGTGATGGTATCTTCTCTTCCGCCAACGCAACCGATATCGCGCGAGCAAGGAAGATCGTAGGAAGGAAAAAAACCCCGAGAAGGTAGAGGGGAGTGAGGCTAAAAAGCATCGAGCAAAGAAGAACGCGAATTCGCCGTTCTCCGTTTAACAGTCCCCCAAGCTGATTCGCCATCCGACTGCTGCGTTTCGAGTGATCCTCGAAAGCTACTCGAGCGGGCCCCCCCGGCCGCGAATGTGCCGGACGGTGCGCGAAACTTACGACCGTTCCGCAAACACGCGCGAACCAAAGCAGACGCACGGCCACCGGGAGCCCACTCGAGGAATACTTAAAAACCCGTGTGTCGAGCTTAATTAGGGGTATGCCTGGATAAAGAGAGAGAGCAGAGTGGTCGATGCAACGCGTTTTGCCCACCGCCACGTGCTTTTTTCTCTCGCGGTAGCCGGCCGAACCGTCGTCGAACGACGACGAACGAGTGTTTGCCGTGTCGTTTCGTGTTCCAATGTGCTTCCACCCTCACGATCGCCGACGGTGTTTGATCGCCACTGGGCTTCGAGAGGCCGAGTGTTTGCTCTCGTTCCTCCCGCCTCCACGGGGCTCGTGGAGTTGGTACCCCGAGGTCATCGATAAAGACGATGACCAGGGTCCCCTAGAGTTGGTTTGAACTGATTTTAAATCACCTAGTATACTTTATAATTACCATATGATCGATAGATTTGGTTCATTTCTACGTTCATCCTGCGAGACTCGAAATACAGAGTCCTCCCGATTATTGTCCAGCTTGTTCTACACGATTATTGTCCAGGCGTCAACGTAACACCAGAGGGGACGCCGTGTAACTTATCGAGCGCATACTTTGTTGCCGAGGCTGAAACTTCCGGCAAAAGATGAAGTTACAAGGGTCTGAAGCGTTTCTCCCTATAACGATTATTGTCCCGGCGCAGACTCGATTTCGGGACGATAATCGAGAGGAGTCTGTACGAAGTTTTCGACATTGAAATGTAAAATGATACCTCGTGGAAACCTATGGAAGGATAAGGTCGATGAACGGATTGTCACGAGACTATTATTGCAAAATCAAAGCCAGGTAATTTATTAAACGTAGCGAGTGACCACGGGATAATGCATGTTTTTTTCCACTGGTAACGATCCGACAAGTATCATCGTTGAAAAGAACAGTTGCCAAGCGAAAAGAACTGTCGAACTGGACACAGGTGAATGGACATCGCGCGCGCGTAGATAGTAAAAGCGGGATGAAGAGTCGGTCCGGAAATCGCGTACAAACGGGTCGTCACTTAAAAAGGACACACACACACACATATATATATCACCGATAAACCATCGCGCGCCACGGGACAGCGTCGAATTACCATTGAAAAACGGGTCGAAATACTCTCTAACGAACGAAATAGACATCGGTCGACGCGGCGTGTTCACCATCGATACGCGGCACAAAGTATCGATGAAAATGATCACACCGGGGACACGCGTGTTTCGTAAAACCGAAAAATGAATGGAGGTAAAACGAAACCTTTGTGCACACTGGGACACGAAAATTCCACCTCCACTTCGAGCTGTGTAATCGGGGGAGAGCCGTATCGGCGCTGGTAAACGACAGAATTAACCCTTTGCGATTGGCATATTCTTCTAGTGGCAGTACAATAACATCGTACAATAACACATCGTCTCTCTAGTTCTATCTCCGCTAGTTTTTACACTGCAAAAAATTTTAAAGTTTACGAAGTTTAATATTATCGTTATGATTAGAATAATTGAACACACTATAATATTATCTACTGAACAGCTATCTATTACAATATTTAACCAAATTTTATCTTATGATCAACATAAATTTTTAACTGTTTTTAGTATTTGGTGGTACAACCATTAAGAAAAGAAAACTTTCAAAGTTTGGGAGACAGGACTTAAAAGAACAGTTGTTACTTTCTAGGTTGAATTTTCTTTATATTATGGTGAATGCGTATTCTTTGGACCAATGAGGCGCACATGAATTGATCGAGTAAATTTTGTTGAAAACTGGAGTAAGAACAGTTAAGAACTCGGGCAACGACACAATGACACGGACGCCTTTGGAAGCAAATTTTAAATGGTGGCATCAATCGCAAATGTTTAAAAAAGCACTTCCTATTGGAAAACTCTCAGGGACGAAATTATAGCTTATCCAGTGGACAGGTGATCGGAGAGCCGGCGAATTAAGTTGGAAAAGCGACAGACTGGAGTGAATCGGTGGGAAAAATAAAAAATGGGAGGGAACACTGGCGACTCTGTTCAAATAGGTCGGTGGCTGGCCAAAAAGGAATTTATTAGCGGGCGCTGGAGTACATTCGCAATAAACCGTATGTCATGGTAGGTTACGGGTGTGAGGTTGGTTATGGCGATCCCTGGCAACTGCCAGCCACCAGCTCTCTGGATTGTGGAACGAGCAACAGCCACCGTTGCTGCTGCTGCCGTTCCTGGTAGGAACGAGCGAGAAAGACAGAGAGAGAGAGAGAGACTCGGATGATTTAATGCCGTGGCTGCCCCACCCTGGAATGCCGTCGTTTGCGCGAGATTTTCAAAAATAATATCGGCCCACCCGACAGAGAGAGACAGCAGGAGAGAGAGAGAGAGAGAGAGGGAGTCGCGTTCTCCTCGCAGGAGCCGGCTGCTGGCCCAGACCAGCTGAATTAACGGGGATTAATTACTTTTTCCGGAGGGTGCGATACTTACAGGGAAATAAATAAACATGAAATCGCTTGGAACAAGATCAGAACGTTTGTGGTTAATGAGAGATAACGAAAAAGCCTAAAATTTTCAATTTTTATGTATTGCGGTTAAAAGGAAAACGAAGCAAGTATGTCGTGTCTGAAATCGTGTTGAGAAATAATGTTTCTGATAGATTGTACTTCCTAGAAAAAATAGTGGCTTGTTTTTATTTTAACCACAATACATATAAGGATTGGAAATTTTAGGGTGGTTTTATAGTTATGCCTTCAGTGAAAGAACTTTAGCTTCTCCTGCAAGATCTGTACAATTTGTATTCGATGACTATCATCGATCGATATCGATCTTGTACCACAGATGAGGCCGTCGATGAAATAATATTGCGAGGGTGCACGGTCTAATAAAAATCGTTAATCAAAATCGACCCCATACCATGGCTAACAAATTTTTTCACGCGTATCCGGAGCACGTGACACGGCCTCGTATATCAGAAAACACGATGCCCGATAAACTCGCCACCATTTATTAGCGATGATCATCCAGTGCACACAGTTGGAAAATAATAAATAGGCGTTAAAGGGAGGATGTAACGCGTGGTACGTTTAGGGGCCACTATTTCTTCCTTCTTGTTGCTTCTCACCTGTCGTTGGCCACGCGCGAGTAAATCTACGCTCGCTCGCGCACGCTCGGAACCGACACGATTTTTTCGTTTCTATCGTACTGGAAAACAGGCTCCACGCCTATATCGACCACGTACACACGCGTTATCGCGATCTACGATCGAGTAGATCCTGCGATATCTGGTTGGATCGCCTTGTGCTTGATCCCTCGGGCACACGAAAGATTCCTGGACGATTTTTCGTCCTTGGTACGCAAGGGGAGGGGAACTATTTAGTAATTGCGGTGTCACGGGCAGAACCAACTGGAAAATTTGCTTCTGGGAATTCTCCTCGAGTCGATGTCACGTCGACTTGCCTGTGATTCAGGTGAAAATACCATTTAACCGGGAGTTCGTAAGTAAACGATGAAAGAGCCACGGGGCAACCGCGAAACAGGTTGCTGATCTAGATGAAAGACCGAGGTATCACCATATAGACATACATTACCGGCCAAAAGTATGGGACCAGAGTTCACGATCGATGGAACAGAAACTCATTATTCTGTCACGATATAATCAAACTTACGGAATCAGTACGTATACAAATTATTTCAAATTAATTTTAACGCATTATCTTTATCAAATCTTTGTCTTTTTTTTCATTAGCAGACCTGGTCCCATACTTCTAGCAGGTAGTGTATATATAAAGGTTCAGGTCCCAACGGCAGGCTATTGGTTACGTCCGGACGTGTCACATTAGGGTACACCAGGAGCCTGAGATTCCGATCCTTCTCCAGCTTCCAACGACTCTGACCACGTTCCAGAAGCAACAGGAATATTCAGAAATCGAGAAACTTTATCATATACGCACACCTTTGGAATATAATTTCAAACAAAGCACGATACCATTCTTCTTCCACTAAATTTTGCAAAACTAGTCGTCGGATTAACCGTGTTGATTTATCACCTACCAGGGAATCGCATACACGCGAGGCCATATCGAGCTCTATATCAACGTTCGAAAAATTCGCAACTAACCAAACACGAAACACGCGTCTCCCTATCCTCGTAGTTTCGAGAGTCAATAAGCGTTCGAACGCAGACTCGGTTCCCCGGTTAATAGTGACAAAGGAGCCGGCTAATCGCGGTAAGCTGACCAGTAAATTACCGCGATCAGAGGGCTAGCCGCGTTGGGGAACCGGTAAATCGGCGGACCAACGAAGGACGTCACCGAATCTTTAATGGGCATTCGCATTTTTCAACTTCCCACCCGTTTCGGTTGGACCCGTTCGGCCTCTAGGCCACGGGGACTCGGTCCTAAGCCGTGTGCGCCCGTAAATTAGATTTCTTCCAAGGATGATTTGTGGCACGACTCTCCTGCAGACACTTTCTCTCTCTGTTTCCTTTCTAGAACCAGCCTCCAGACGATTTAGAAAACGAATTTTTAACTGTACCTGGAACACCTCGCGAATAATCTCTAGAAAACATCGATATGTACTTGGAAAAATTCGACCAATCAATTCGAGATCACTTTGCAATGATCGAGAATTGAAATCGGTGGATCCCAATAGAAGCCTTCGAGACAGTCATTTCGGATATTCGTTTTAATTTTCACACAAATCACCGCGTAATCCGAGATTATGAGACCAATACGGGGAAACGAGTTTCGTCGGGTTGGCTCGAACTCGAAAGACGAAGAAAAAAAAAAAATACAGAAAAATGATCGTCTCGCGTATTTTTGCCGAATGACGAATTGCTTCGTTCTCCGAGACGTCCCTGGACACGCGAGGCGAGAACCCATCGACACGGTGTTATTAATTGATACGCATCTCCGGAACGATTACTCGGATAATGAGATTAATTAGCGGCGGTTCGAGCTGCGAAGTTTGAGGGACTGGAGAGAGGCTACGTCTGCCTCTTCCCGTCGATGGAGAGACCACGAGTTGGGGGTCTGTCGAGTCATCGGCATTTTTCTCATACGGGCCGCGAATTATCCATCCACGTGGAGCGGGAACAGACGCGAGCAATTACGTTTGACAGTCGACAGCGCGAATTCCTCTCGATTTTTCCATCGTTGTACATAGTCTGTCGATTGTCCTATTATTTACGCGTGTTCTCTTCGGAATTTAAAGATGATTTTAGATAAAGTCGTTTAACTGAATCTTGGGCGATCGATCATTCAGAGTAGTCTCGGGAATCATTAGGGGCTGAAGAAGACATCATCGAAAAATCGAGTTCAGGATAATGTGGGATTTCGATGCGTTTTGTGAATCAAGAGGTGATGGGTAACATAAAAATAACTACACCAGAGATGCTACACGCTATAAGACTTCCCTAAACTCCATTAGATTTTAATCACTGTTTGCAAAATCCTCGTAATTTTCCTTTTCACCCTTATCTACCTTTGTGAAATCCCTCCGACATTTTCTTGCTAATACTATGCCTACACATGCGACTCTATACTGTATACTGCACTTATTTCATACTTTATTTATACTGTACTATACTGTTTATTGTACTTATATCTTGTAATTTATCTTTGTACTTTCATGTAACAAAAGGGAGTTCTCGTAAATAAATTTATATCTTATTATTATTATTATTGTCTACACTTACGTTCAATTCCACACACTGACCTCTGTAACGTTCGAATCCACACTGCGTCCACTGAATCTTACTTCTATGCCACTCGAATCTACCGAATATTATAATTACTAATCCACACGTAATAACGATCTGTCTCATTCGACGTGTACTTCTATACTGACTCTTCCCCGTCAACCATACGTTCCTTCCGCACCCATTCCGATATCCTTCCGTACCCTTGAAACTAAAAACAATCTTATACCTAAACTTAAACGAATCAGACGTCACATGTTTTCATAACGGCCCGCGAGCCATCGGGACCCGAGAGTTGCACGTTCGTAAATTGTCGGGTCCCTTGACCTGAAGAACCCGCGGAGACGAGCCGAACATTAATAAATAATTTCGAGTCAGTTTGGTCACTTTGTCCATAAACCTAAAAAGAGGTGGGGGCAAACTCACCGTCTCAAAACAAAATACTTCGCCATTTCTAATCGATTAGACGTGTCAATTCCAATTTTTATAAAAGTATAATATTTTTGCTTGAATGAGTACACAGTTGACAAACTTATTAACTGTTTCTAAAGATCAGTAAAACGATCTTAGATACTGCCATTTCCCTATGTATTATTCGAATAAAATTCTGCCCAACTCTGCTGTCAACGAACCGATCGCTCGAGCGAGTAAAATTTCCACGACCAATGCCCGGAAAAGTGAACGTATACCCTCCCCATCGCTGAATGAAAAGCGGCGTTAATTCCAGCTGCAGCGCTGTTAATCCTACAACGATTTCTTTTTTTCCGAGCTGGCTGGCAGGCAGCACACCGACACGCGTGAATCGTGTCTGTCGAACAGGCGAAAAAAAGGTTTATTAGCTGGGCTAATATCGCGTGTGTACAGGCAAACCCCGGGGGCGATAACGTTGACTCGTCTTTGATGTCGCGCCACCCTTTGTGCCCGACATCGCGGACAATGAGATCGCTGGGAACTCGTCTTTACGCCAGCTTGGCCCAGACGCGGTTTCCTGATTTCTCTTCCGCCCCCGCAGTAAAGTTCTTCTTTTCTTTTCGTCTTTTTATCTTTTTCTCTCTTCCACAGGCTCGAAAAGAGAGTTAATAACGTCGACGTTTCGCGACCACCCCTTGGACCGATACACTGGTAACGACATTTCTTTATGGGAACGGTTGCAATTACCCGTGACGATCCATGGATAATTTACCAGGTAAAAAGAATTCGAGGTTGAATAATTGTTGGGAGAAAGATCTTGTCGCGATATCACGATAAAAAGATGTTTATCATCCCCTATTTCTCGCCAGGGTTAATTTCGTCAGGAAATATAGAAGGTATGAAATTGGACAGAGCCGAATACATATCTTTGTAGAGTGTATTCTATCGAGTGATAGTGTAGAATTAGAGAAGGTTGCGTTTCGAAAATATTCGATGTTCTACCGAGCACCAGACTTCCGTGGCGCACAACGGACGACTACTGGTAAATGGATTTTTCGTCGTGTATTTTTCGAGCAACGCGATTCGAACGGAATACCGCTCCGTTTCTCTGGTAACGGTAATGGCCGAGAAAGAGACCGAAACTCGTCCGAAGCTAACGAAACGGTCTCCGACCCGGTGACCAAGCACCTGATTAACTGAAATTCCGTGGATTCAGGGATCAATAGTTTCCTCGTGAGTCTCCACGAGGCTTTGCGAAACACACCGTCTACCATTTTGTCCTCCTTTTGAGGAATGAACCATCCATGGAGCATCGATCGTGCTCAAAGAACAATGCTGAAAAGTGAAGAAAATGTTTTCGATACTGAAAGTATTGATATTCTCGATATTCAATCATTAAGATCATTACTTTAATTTCTGATATTTATGAAAAACAACCGTCTATCATAGACTCGATCACAAAATATACTTTTGATCTTCCGGACTTCAGTTACAAGGAAAAAAAGTCTCTACTGGACCGTTCCTAGAGCCTCAAGATCCAAGAACGCACTGGAGGATCGGAGGGTAGCTTCTATTCGAACGTTTCGCAACTGGTACGGAGTCGATATCGCGATTCGACGGACGAAAGCCATTTTTCTTCCATCCCCGGCTCGTCGCGCCGGATTGGAGCAGTTCTCACCAGGCGCATGCGTGACCACGCAATTCTGTACGTGTGCTCACGTGCACCGGGGATCTGTGTATGTGCAACGGGATTGTTAATGCACATCGATGGCAAGTGCGCAGAAGCTGCTGCGGTGCATCCGATGCACCGGAGAGGCCACGGCGGAGATAACGGTGCCGCTTCACGAATCCTCACCGCTCGAATGTAAGTAAAATAATCTTTGGTCCGAGCAACGTGTATTTTTCACCTAGAAACATCTAGATCACTCACGAAACTAATTCAACCCTTTCAAGAAACGACTATGATCGTTGTTTTCTCAATCGTTCACGTATGTAAAATGAAAATCAAAGGATTAATATACCTCTAATTCTTTGACTGTACGTCTCGAATGCTTTTATTTTCCCAGAGACGCCTAGATCAGCCACGAACCAGCTCAACCATTTGGGGAAACCACTATGACTGTCCTTTTCTCAATTTTCAAATTTCTGGATGTCCACGAGTGGATTAACGGACATCCAATTCGGTCCGAGCAACGCGTATTTTTCATCGAGAAATATCTAGATCACTTATAGAGACAAATTAACCTTTTCAAGAAATGACTATCATCGTTGTTCCCGCAATCGTCCGCCTATGTAAAATGTCTAGATACCCACGAAAGGATTAATAGACCTCTAATTATCCGAGTTGCGTCTCGAATGCTTCATCATTTGCGATATACATGCACATACAACTGTTTCCTTCGAAGATTCCCACCGTTTCGCGAACCATGTATGTCCCAAATGAAAGGGAGTCAACGAAACCAGCCCGAAATTACCGTCAAAGGCTACTGCCGCGCAGAACGAACAGCAGCAGCAGCTCCCTAAAAAATGAAACTCTAACACTCGGCGGGCACAAACGCCTCAAAGGAAAGAGACTGCACACACACACACACACTCGTCACCGGGTGGGGGTGTACAGCGCGGAGAAAGAAAGTCGGAAAGAAAGGGAGGAAAATCTCGGTGTGTGCACCTGTGCACGTATCAGCGAACGTGTAAAGGCGAATGGTGGGAAAAAAGAGGGGGAACAGAAGAAGAAAGGAGGAGGGAACTTACGAGGGGTGGGAGGGGGTGTGTGTGCGCGAGCACGGGAGAAGTGCAAAAAAATAGGGGGAAGGTGCGAATCACGCTCCCGCGAATCCTTTCTCCGGCGCCGCGAGGGTGCACTTAATTGCGAGTTTAAGTAATTAGTACGCGAGTCGGGAGCGCGTCGCTCGTCCTCGCTCGGTCGCTCGGTTCCGCGAGCACGACGAAGCGCCCTTTATTTTCTCTTTCTCTCTCCTTTTCTTCTTCTTCTTCTCTCTCACCTGGCTTTCCTTTTTTTTTTTCGCTCGTTTTCTAGAGGATTCTTCAGGGCGCGCGCGAAGGGAGGCCGTTCGTTGGGAGTGGGGTGGTGGGTTGTTTCTGTTGCGCGCGACGTCCCAGGCCGAATAATTGCGACGACGACTACGACGGGGATTGTAATTATAAAATGGCGTTTCGGACGTCCTTGCCACTTTTCCAGGGTAAGAAGGACCATCGTCGACCGCGGAGGCGACGCTAGAGAGGAACCCGAGGAATGCCCGTTACGTCGAGTATCGGGACGTGTAATGAGCAAGCCCGCCAACGACGAGGCTTAAGAGCACCCCCCCCCCCTCCCTCTTGGATCTTATAAAAAGAAAAACGCAAGAAATGATCGTGGAACTCTGACGTGTGAGATAACGTACACGAGGAGCCGTTTGATAAAGCGTCTGGCCGCGTGGTTTGCTTCTACCGAGTCTTCGGAGTCGCTTCGCGTCAATTCTTCCGGATCCCGATTATACGCTCAAGGACTCCAAGGACAAGAATCCTTTAAATCGATTCCCAACGAATGAAGTTAAACGAATGAAATTCCCTTTTCAAAACGTAACTCCACGCCACCCTCTTTCTCCTTCCGCGGTGACAAAAGGCGAACTCGACGAAGGCATCTCGCGCCCGCTCACAATAGATATTCGCGCGTTAATTCCACGCTCTTCTTTCTCAACGTGGAAGCCCCTCGAGGCATTCTACCTTTTAATTAGCCTCATTACCATAAAATAATTACAAAAAATTACAGTGCCGTGCGCGCAGCCAGCCCTCCTCCGACGGAGTGGAGTCACACGTCGACGAGTTTATACGTCACCTGGCTGGTCCGCCACGTGAAAACCGGGCATTCGTCGACGTTCTCTATTTATCGCTGCTCTCTCGACGCGAGATAATGCGCGCGCCTTTTTTTCCTCCCCCCCTCCCATTTACGTTCGACCCGATGCACGAAAAGGGGGTGGGGGAAAGGGGTTGGTTTCGCGTCCACGTGCTCTAATGAGTAATTAGTAATTAGCAGCGACACCATGCGCATCCAGCGTGAGCCAGTCACGCATTTGTCGCGTAATTAGGTGAGCCCAAGCGTCATTCGAGTTTATCGAATCTCAACGAGGACCTGCGCCTTTTTTATTCCATGCCAGCCCACTCGCCGCCACTGAGCTCCGCAATTGTGTATTCGATGAAAAAGTATTTTTCCTTCTATTCTCTTTCTTCCCCTGCTTCTTTTTTTCCACGCTTCCCCCACCGTTCTACAAAATAATGCATTTTTATAGCGGGGGAATGGACGAACAATTAACCGTGAGAATGGTTCTGCTCACGAGGCCTGGTATTTACGGAAGAAGGGCTTGTCGAGGATCAAGAACCCAGAAACGATCGATCATTCTTCCATCTATCGAGTATATACCATAGACACGAATTCTAACGAGAAGATAGTGCTAAGAAGTTTGTGCATTAAACGACGCAACACGATCGTCCGGGAGCTGTCGGTTTTACGTCAGAGGGAAGCCTGCGGACGGAAATAATAACCCCAACATTGACGTCTTAATTTGTACGCGGCATCTGTGCCAACGTTACGTTATCGCATGTAAATGTTAACACTTGCCCGCGATAAGGGGAACCGTAGCCTGTGCAGGCGGCCACGATTTCCTCGAAACGATCAAGGTACTTATATCGTCAGGGCTAGTTCCGTCGCGATTCTCCTCGGTCCTAGTATACATGTGTGGGTTCGTTGGTCAAGCATTCAACGAGGATAACGCAGTATGTACTACGTTCGAACAGAAATATTCCTCGAATCTCTAACGATCCAAAATGTCCCCCACGACAACAGTCATTCAATCGTTGAATGACGAAACGCCTTCGAATCACGCGACAAAAGTCTCTTCACACGTCTCGTTCCTTTCGAAACTCACCAGCGAAGGGGAAGGGTGAAAACCGCGAGAGGGGGACCGTTCAGCTTGGACAGGTAAAAAGAAATGGCATAATTTGTCACCGGGGACGTCGCCGGCGATACATCAAGCACGCGCTGTACGCGAGGTAACTGTAATTAATCAACGATGCAGCGATAAATAATTAAGATTCCGGCCGGCCGTCTCATTAATTACGACTACGCGGACTTTCTACTAATTGTGAGCGTTCCCCCCCATGTCCCGTGTCCGTTTCCTTTCCTCCTCGCCTGCTTCCCTCGCGATCGGTATCTGCTACAGAAAAGAATTTCAAGAAAAAAGAAGAAAAACGATTTCTCACGAAGCGACACGCGTCCCGTTTGTTCGGTGATTCCCTCGAAAGGAAAAAAAAAAACATATCCCGTTATCGGGGCCAACGTTTCTCGACTCGCAGCACGCGCGAATTAATTACGTTATCGCGGCGGCGACCGCCGGTTTAACGCGTTCCCCCCTCTGTCTCTACACACACTCACGTATCTGCGTGTTTTGCGGCCGATTTATCGATCATCGAATTTTAATTACGGGCCAGCACACGATCGAATCGGTGTTTCGACACGTTCAGTAGGAAAAGAGTCGACTGCTCTACACTATCGCCAACAGCCCGCGGAATTAACCTACGGAATCAAACACATCGACTGATTTTTTTTTTTTTCTGTCGGTGAACCGAGAAGAAGAGAGTTCGCGCCCAGAGGTCGATTTCACGAAGCGCAAATTTACGGCTATCACAGTTATCTGTACGCTGCTGCACCGGGAACCACGCGGAGAAAAACATTTTTCGCGTTTCTGCGACGCACAAACCATGTGAGATTATAACTAGACGCTGCTGGCCCGAGGAGAGCTCGACCGTCTCATGTCGTATTGTTACGTCTAGACTGCAGATTTTATGCATTTATAAGAGTCTGTAAAATACAATAAAGGAAAACAGTTTCGCCGAATCCAACGAGTTTTTTATTTTACTCGAAACCCAAAATGATACTAACACTGTAACTACCAAAGCAGTCAAAATGACTGGTCAAATACACTCTTACAACGACGATTAAGGTAGTGTTATGACAATACATTTTCTCCGATCTTTTGCACCTTTTATTACGATACGAGAGTGAAGAAATTAGTCAATTTCTAAATTTCTAAATTTTCAAAAGTTTTCCACGTTTATCCAGCGATCAAAATATGCGTTTATCGTCGGTAGTTCTAGTGTCAAGGGAAGGAAGAAATTCCTACGTTTGCTCTTGTCTTTATGAATTACTTTAGAAAATATAATTCTGCATAAAAATTCGCAGTCTAGTTTTTCGCCTTTGTACGGTGACTCTTCGGGAAGATTTTGGGAATTCCGTGGTACACGAAGGCGCCAACTGTTATTCGTAATCGAACATCGATGCTTCGGGAGGCTGAAATCCCGCGAGAAATCAATTATACGAATAATTTACGAGGCACGGAGTGGCGGCGCGTGGTTTCCAGCAGGAGGCGGGCACGCCGCCGTTCGGTTTAACGGCAACATTACTGGCCGAGAACCGATGAGAATGTAATTGCTAAGTCATTCATCAGGCATCGGTCGGCAGGTTGCCACGTGAATTACGGATAAAACGGATCTTGCGTGCTCCGACGAAACGTCGATGAACGGCGGTGCATTTCTGCGGGATGCTTGTATTCTCGCACGGAATTCCTAATTCCCGATGATTTCTTGGAGTCAAGATTTTTCTCGATCGATCTCTACACTATAAACTTGTCACTACATCATGCTGTGGCTTCTATTTTCACGGAAACCATTGCAATAACAATTTAATGTCGATTTCACGTTTACGGTGTCCAGCGAAAGTGTCTGGCTACGAACGACCTTTTTCACTGTGGCAGTAAACGTGTTAAACGGGTAACGAGATTGAATCCTTAGTTGCCAAGTGTCTATTTATACGAAACGAAGTGTTATTTCACTATAAAAATTGCTACTTCCACGTGTAATCGAAGAATTATAACTTGGATCAGATTCGACTGGAACCTCACTGTTAAAGGGTTAAAGAAAGTACTTCTTTTATCTTTTATTCTTAATTCGAAGCTCATTTATCTAGATACCATGCATATAGAAGGGATAACGTGTTCTAGTAGCATTCTACCAGGCTTTGTAATCACGTCAACTTCAGAGTTGTCGCGACGAAGAAATTATTTCCCCAGCGGATAGAAGTTTTTTTCCTCGACGTAATTATGATTTATCCAAATGGCGATAGACCGAAGGGAGCGATGAAACCGAAGCTGCCAATTATCGTTGCTCTACTGCCTCGACGAATACTTATTCCGAAGTCTTTAACCCTGACGAGGCGCGACCGCATCGCCGATTTCTGAGCGCAACAGAGTCGTGGTTGGAACCGCGCGATTATCCGCCCATGAAGAATCTTCTTAAACGGTTCTCGTAACCGTTAATCGGAGACGAGAACGCCGATGAGTTTTCCCCCGTCACGATAACACCTGAGAACGTAGAATTCCATAAGGGGCCCTCGATAAATATGCATCGGACGCACTGGCGCGTCTACGATAGGGTGTATGCATCTCGCAGCGGAAAGATTCTTTTCTCCTTCGTGGCGAAGCACGAGGAACGAAAACGGAATTAGAAATTAGAGAATCAGTGAGTCAGGTTCCACGTACACTCTGCAAGAGGATTTTCGCTTCGAAGACCAGTAACTCGCGTTCGAGATCTATCGATCCCCTGTGTACAAACAGAATCCGACCTTTCGCGAATACACAATGTAATCGAGTACGTGACGTACACGCTCGCGATTCGCGTCATCCGGCTAAAATTAAACTTCTCGATACGTCAAATTCGTTTCGAAGAATCGTTAACACGCCGGCTTCAAACGTCCGGTTTGAGGTTTCAAACGATGGGGCAATATATGTCCAGCGCGAGACCGTCGAGACAAACGAGCGAATCGGGACAGAGGAGTCCAAGTTAGTCCTCGTCTGAAGGCGATTCGCTTTTGTTTAAATAAAGATCGTTTCTGTCGTGGAATGGCCGTGTGAAAGGGAGACGTATTAAGGTCTCGGAATATTGAAAAATTACGGTGTTACGTAACCGACGGGTCGAAAAGTCCCCGGAGATAAATGCGTGTCCCACTAATTTCCGCCCTCGCGGACTGTCCCCGGTTTTTTTTTCAACGCGCAACGGTATATAGGTGTCGGGACGATGGCAAATTTCATTTATTATTCTCCAACCTGGCCCTCTCTTTCTCTCTCTCTCTCTCTCCGCCCGAGACGGGACCGTAGGCCACGAGGATTTCTTTCGCGGCACACGCGACATTTATCACGCGTGTGACATTTTAATTAAATACGATGACACTCTTTTGGCCGGGGCCGTACGCAACTACGAAATGTATCAGCGCACACCTTCCCGACTGTCGACTTGTTCCGTTGAGAATAGGTTTCGTAAGTCTCTACGAATAATTCTAAGGTGAGATAAGGTGGTACCATTTATACAAATCGATCGAGATGCCGGAAGTAACATCTGTGGATGTGAGGAAAAAAGGCCGCATGTCACAATTTCAAACAATTTGAGTTTATACATTAATCAAGCTGAACGATTTATTTATTATAAAATAATAATACAATTTAACCGAAGTCCAATATTCAATTCAATTAGGTCCTCGTATCTCTTATTTTCCACTTCTATTTTTTAATAGCTTGTGCTATAAATTATTTTGTATAAAATATAACGAGGAAAATTATATTCCATATTCTCATTTTACCAAAAATAGCACATTATTACGTACGAGTAAAAATTTGTAATTCGTATTTTAGAAGAAAAAAAAAAAACCATGTAATGCACGAAAGAATATTATGCAAAGTGTAGGAAATATACAGAACAAGGAAATGTTGCTATTAAGAAGAATTAGTGTTCAGGGCTTTGAACGACAATATCTCAAAAGTGAAAGCATGCGACATGCGGCGTTTTTCCTAACAACCACAGCTACAACTGTGGATTTGCAATGGCTCGAAAAAGAAGAACGTATAATTTCGAGGTTTGAATCGCGCACGGTAAAAGGAGTGTTACTCGAGGAGAGTTGGCAAGACGGTAATTATCATCGATCGAGTGGAATTTCGTTCCACGGAACTTAAGGCGTGATTCTCGCGTGAATTTACCGTGCTGCCGCGGCGCGCTCGCCGACGCGATGATTAGACGGCCACGTAATTAAGACACGCCAGGAACTCGTTAAATTACATCGTCCAACTCGATGGAAATTAGTAAGCATCAACTTAGTACCAATTCCCGGTTGTCGAATTAATGGCAATCCAACACGCGAAAACAGCACCAGGGACGGAAAAATCCTGAAGATACTGGGATTTCATATACACATTACACTTCAACACTTTCTCGTACATTTCCATTCCGTGCACGATCAAAATATCCTACATTCGTTCCCTTCTGTTTCTGTCTCTATCCTTTACACTCGCTCCCGTATTTACACACGATCGTTACGACGTTAGTCCCCAAAGACATATACTATGGCACAATGGTCGTTAAATTCGCTGTCAATCCGCCGCACCAGACGTACCGGTGGCATAAATAGAATCTTAGAACTGTCAAGTTCACGTCGGAGGGTCGCGAGGTGCACAAATCGAGAAACACTATCGTACTGAGAATCGACCGTGTTCGATCCATCGATCGAAACAGGGGTAGGGGAGCCAAGAAGGATCGAGACAATGTGTCCGCGGTCCCCTTTAGGAGGCAGCTGGCCAGGAATAATTAAGACCTGGTCGTTATATCGCTTACGGGGCCATTCAACGGCGAAATTAGCGTCGGACCGGCACCGAAATCCCAATCGTCGTGGCGATCTCCCCGACGACGATCGGTGCTACCGATAGGAGGACGACGCGTGACGCCGTTAGAACGAGTCCAACGGGTACCGATAAGGGGCACCACCGTGAAGGGCCCAGGGAGGTCCGAACGGTATATTCGACCCACCGAAAATTAAGACAAATCGCGAGCAGGACCGATTGCGATCGCGTTCAATTAAACCAACGGCGGGCGGACGGATCGCCCCCGTGTCGCTGCGATTCGTCCACTCTCACTTCGGTTGGTTCACATGCGAATCGTGCATTAGGGGGTTGTGGTGGTGGTGGCCTGATGCTCGGCCAGGCCTCCTGTTTTCGTTGCGGGACGATAACTCGCCGGAATATGCATGGTTGTTCGGCCCCGATGCGGCCGGGTTATCGGACGGGACACCGGTTTATCAGTGGCTGCCCCGCGGAGGACCGGCTGAAAAATCACCGGCCGGAAAATAATTGTTAAGTGCTTTATTAGCGCAATAACGCACGTCTGCGGGGGTGTGTAGAAACAACGCAGGAGGAACTAGAGGGGAGATAGCGAGCCACCGTACTCGCCACCACCACGGGTGTCTACGTACACGATTTATGGCCGCAGGGTTTTTCGATTTTCCATTGTCCAGCCACGGGTTAGGTGGAATATTGTTTATAGAAACGCCAGAGAGAGTGATTGTTGCTAATCGTCGCGGAATTTCGTAACGTGGAGGCAGTCGACGGAGCGGAGAATAATAATCGAATGGACCACGCGATTTCCTTTGCTTCGTTCCTCGTATCCACGCGATCCGCCCACTCGAAGGGTCAATCTGGAAAAGGATTTATACCGATGTTTACCCACGATCGAATTATCCCGCATTAGGAACACGTTAGCGTCGAGATCGCTACGGGTTAACTACTTGGCGTGACAAACGCCACGATATGGGGGTGACGAGGATCCGTTCGCGTTATGACTTCTATGGACGATACGATTTGTCGTACGACAAGTTGCACTGGGAGTTGGACAGACGGTTAGAACGATAGATTTTTAACCTGCTGCACAGTGGCCCGGAATGAAAATTTATCAGCTCGAGTGGTCGAAATGAAATTTCTTTTACCTTTCAAAAAAGCTGCAATCAACGTATTATTAACCATGGAAAATTTATTTCATGCATTATTGTTCTTCTCTGAGATAAAAATGGGAAAAAAAACTTCCCTGAAAATTCACTCGAAGCGGCCTAAATTCGTACGATCATTTCTATAGACAAATCGTATCGTCTATGGGCCGTTTTAGATTACGCGCAACGTGAAGAAAACCGTGGGACGGAGAAAGATAGAATAAGTAGCTGGCGTTACTAAGTGGAACGAAAACACTCTGATCGGATCTTAATCGCCATGTTTTTAATGATTCAAGGTAACTCCCTGTTCAAGATGCAGGAAAAAGATAACGCGTACTGGGCCCGGAACCTCCCATGAACGTTCAGTGCGCAGGAAAAAGTAAAGGAGGCTCGAGCCGAGAAAATGGGTCAACGTTCTCGCGAGGCAATAAATACCAATCGAACGGCAGAATTTTCGTGGGCAATGTGCGATTTTCGATCGGTGGTTAATTTCACTCGGTGACGTGTGTACGACCATACGAAAATAAAACCGACGAACGGGGATAGAAAGACGACCCAGGGAGAGAGAGAGAGGAGAGGCAGAACCCGTCCCCAAGAGAGGTTTTGTCCCTGTATAATATCGGGTGCCGCGCGCGATTCCGGTGGTTGGCAGTCGAACCGGTGGTGCTATTAACGACATTAACGCTACTCCGGGCAAACACGGCCCTATATCATCTCCGGGGCCTACGGAATAATAAACAATAAATTTCGGTGAAATACGGCGTCGAACAAGCGTAACCCATTTGTTTGCGATAAACTGACCCCGCTGGGGCTAGTCGAACCAGTCTGCGCAACGATCGTCTCTCTCTTTCTTGCGTCGTTTCAACCCTTTCCTCTCGTGGCTCCTTGCCCCCCATCCCTCTTTGCTTCTACTCCTCCTTCCCCTGTCTTCTTCCAGTCGTCTAACCCCCTGGTTGACAAGAGGAGGAATGTCGCCGGGGGAGGATTAGATTTCGGTTCGAGCGTCCTCGATCGGGGACGACGGGCTCCAGACGGGATGGAATTGCTAGCAGAAATATATATATCTTCCTATCTAGCTACCTAGGAACCCCGGAATCGCGGGTCTCACGATCAATTCCGGACGGAAGGAGGCTCGAGGAAAGATTCGATAACCCGTCAGATTATTATTATTGTGAGAAAAGATTCTATAATTGCCTCAAAAAGTTTAGAAGATTGTTTCCTAAATAGTGGTACCACCCGAAAGTATGTGATTCTACGTGTATCGATAAGCGAAAAAGGTAGAATAATATTTTTTTGTACGATGCTTCGTTTCCAAGATAGCGAGAGTAAGTAGAAACAGACTGTAATGAACAGACTCGTAAGACAGGTTCTAGATTCCAGGATTTTTAAATGTTATTCTACATTTCCGACTTACTTTTCCATGCAGAATCACACACTTTCGGGTTGTACCAACATTTCGGAAACACCCTGTACAAGTAACTCCGTAAAATACCGATTTTTTAATACGATTCCGAGTATAATAAGATGCTTAAAACAAGTGAGATATTCCTACATTTGTTCTTGTCTTTACGAACTACTTTAAAAAATGTAATTTTCCATAAAAATCCAGTCCGATAATGAGTACTGGTAAATTAAAGAAGCGCAGCAACGTCAAGGAAGAACAATCCTTCTTCCCGAACTTTCCAAAGGAGAATTCAGAATTATTTTCGGATAGGAGTTTAAATTTCCCCCGGCTGCGATCAATTACAAACTAACTGTCCCCGGCTCCCGACCCCGAATAACCATTCGGCAGATTAAGGAGCTTAATAAGCGCGAGCTCCGCGGGCTCGAATAAACGCGACCCGGACACGAAACGCAAAAGGACGTCGTGACGCGCGGCGGCACTCGGCTCGAAGTTAGTCGGAGAAAATACGATCGCGCGTACGTTATCGTGCCAATTAACAAATTGGAAGGTCCAACTGGATTCCCGATGACGGCCGTTCGTTGCCATAACTGTCCTGCTCGTGCCATAAACACGCGCACCATCGAAAAATGAACAACAAGGAAAGGGGGTGAGGGGAAGACCCGGGGAATCGAGGCGGAGAACGAGAGGGCCCGTTTTGGGTCTCTGGGGGGGGGGACCAAATATTGGTGCACGAATTATACGAGGACGTAGAATCGTCGTCGTACGATTAACGGA
Source organism: Dufourea novaeangliae (assembly GCF_001272555.1). Classification (NCBI taxonomy): domain Eukaryota; kingdom Metazoa; phylum Arthropoda; class Insecta; order Hymenoptera; family Halictidae; genus Dufourea; species Dufourea novaeangliae. The sequence goes on from NW_015373937.1 coordinate 290,039, forward strand.
ACAACTTCTGGAACGTTAAACGTGTTCGGGTCTGCTTGGCAGAAAATAGCACCGATCGAGTGTTTTATTCTTTTATTTTTCATTTTAAATTTCTTCGAATGAATTCGAGGACGATGCAATATTCCAGTGGATGAAAATCATGCACGGATACGTGGTAAATTGAATGTCGACGTTCCAGATGAAATTACTGTCCGCCGAACAACTAGTCGAAGGAAAAAGGAAAACGGTATCGCTACGTAGGTATCCCTTATGGATCGTTCGCCACGGCGAATCCTTTTTGGCCAAGGGGGTTATTGGCTGGTAAAGCTTACTTGAACGTTAATAACAAGGTCGTTTCACACCGGATACTCGATTGCACGGTGGCAGCCTGCCAATATCCCTGCGCGGGCTCCATAAGGAGTGCGTTTTAGGTAATTGGCCGTGAATATTATCTTACTCGAGGGGGTTAGCTGAGCCAGGAGAGAGCAGGAAAGGGAGAGTAGATACCTTAGCGAAGGGGATACTTTCTCGATGGATAGAGTCGAGTTATTAATGTCGATATTTCTTCGAAATTGACGTTAAACCTTTACTCAAAGACAACCTCGAAGACAAAAAATTAATCAATGAAGCCAAATGAGCAAACAAACTAATATAATGTTACTGTTGTAACGTAACATCACTGTCTGTTCTGTCACAATTTTCGTTAATAACCTAATAAGTTGATGCGACATTAACTCTCAAATAAAACAAGCATTTGTAAATACAATCGAAGAAAAAGGGTAAAGCTAAGAGGCTCTGAAAAATCCATCATATACAAGACTACTCATCTTGGAAAAAATTCTTACAAAAATTGAGCAGTACCTATTCAAGGTGGCGATTATAAAAATCTTCCAGCTATTTCGCGTCTACCTGCGCCCCCGCCTCGACACGCTCGAGAGAGAAAGATGATTCAGTGGAGGCGTCCCTGCATTCCGTTGCCGTCGAACCTGGTTAAAATTCCCGGACGAAAGTTTCGTACGTTTCAATTAGAGTGTTTTTCTATCCCCCTGGAATAGGAGTTACCAGCCTTAGGGGGCCTCCTCCCGGCGTCAAGATTAATCACGTCGGCCGTAGTGTTCTTGGCTGGGCAATTAATTAAATGGTCACGGGTTAGCAATAGGGGCTCTATTCACCGAGATAGCTTTATCAATGCCCCGTTCGTTCGCTTTGCCACTGAAGGCGTCCCGTTTCGCGCGAACCGAGAAAATTCCTCGCTAATGTATGCGCAAACACATCCCCCTCCCTACCTGGGTAAGAATCTTCGCGGTGCACGGGCGTAAATCAGCCGTGAAATAGAGTCAGGTGCGAGACGCCGCGTGGGCGTATAGGTTTAGACGTTCGTAAGACGTATGTGTACAACGTGTGGCCGGGTACTCGATGTGGTTTCGGGAAAGTTATGCCCGATGGAAATGAATTCCTGCCACGTGAAACATGGTACTATCAGGAAAGAGTTATACGCTCACTTACGGACAGCTCGGTGACGTTTTTTTATCCCTGCGTCCAATAGCCGAGCGAACGTTCGTAATTTATTAACCGCTCGTCATCCAGCGATCGAAGAATCGGCCTCTCGATCGAACGCGAGGAGAAAAAAGGCACATTCGTTTCATCATTGATCAGACGCGTATATAGTACTTACCGGCCAAAAGTGTGGGACCAGGCATGCAGGATAATTAAAGAAGGAGAAAAATATTGTTTTATAAAGATTTGATAAAACTTACTAGAAATGATTTGTATATGTATTGATTCTGTTTTTAGAGTTACTGTTCCATCAATCACGAATTCTGGTCCCATACTTTTGACCTGTGGTGTAATTGTTAAATAAGATCACGAGTGATTCGAATGTTTGCAGGAAAAGGGTAACGTTCCCGCAGACTAGGACCATTTCTCGCGTGGAGATGCTAGAATTGAATTTCTAGTCGTTGCAAAACGCCGAAAGGAGTCCCCCTGCTGCTTGTAACCGGTCGTTCGATGTTCGAATCACGGGTTTTTCGACCTCGATCAAGTTCACGCGGTGTTTACCGAGGAGGTGGGGAGAATACGTGTGTGCGTGTATTCGCGGCGACTTCGATTCTCGTGTAACGGTAGCTTCGAGAGATCGATCCTATCGCGGCGAAAGCAAATTGATTTGCATCGTGAAAGAAAAAGTTCTTGCTCGCCTCCCTCGGTTTAATTAAATCGATCGACGACTTCTCAGGCGAAGAATGGAAAGGTCGCCGTTTCCGCGAGGACACAAGACGCTCTCCCCGACGATTCCTCGCGGCGACGCAGCTGTTTCGATCGCCATTACCGTAACAAACAAGTGCTCCTTATCGAGCGTTTATTGCACGTCGCGAAGTAATAGCGTGATATTGCATCGTTTCACGTTCGATAAAACGTGAAGCGCGCGTGGTGTTCGAACCGGTAGATAACCGTGACATATCGAGTATATGCAAAGTGACGACGAAAAATTCATTTCTCGAACTTAACGCGTGCAAGAACGAAACCACTTGTGAAAATTCTTCAACGAAGATTCGATTTTGTTTCTTGTCGACTTGCCGCTACACTCTCTACCGTGTACTTCAAAACACGCGGAAACACAAATCTACTTGTAGATAGATACAGGCAAACAATACGAATAGCTACTGTTGTACCAGCGCATGTGAAGCTCGATTCATTGTACCGAGGTTCGCGCAATATCGAACCGCTTTCACACGCTGGAATCGCACGTGTCTTATCGGCGAGCCAAGAGTTCATTGAGGGAACCGAGAAAGTTATCTACAATTTGTTTTCACGAGATTCCTATTAGGTGTACACCAGTAATCCATTCGTATGCAGAGACCATGATAATCTGGTATTTCCAAAACTGCCAATATTACTCTAGAAAACAGTGAATATCACGCCAAGCTTCATCTCGTTGCACCAATGAATTAATCAATCAATCGAGTGAAACGTGAACGAACAGCGTTCAGATTCGCATGCAGAAAGCTTGCAGAGGGCAGAAGCAAGAGAAATAAGGTAGAGAAAGAAAGCGAGAAAAGCACTCCCTGATGGTGTAGGCTCGTTAGAGGGCAGAAAAACACGTCGTCGAGCGGAATCCATGGATAAAGGAGTAGCCTGGCCCGGAGGAAGTTGGGCCGGGCGTCGCGCGCGTCCTCGTGGGGCGTGAAACACTTGAAAATCCCGGTTATGCAAAACATAGGAAAACGGCCCTCGAGGGCCAGGACGTTAGGTGGAACACGGTAATTGAAAGCACTTTAGAGACCCTACGGAGGGAAAGAGAGAGTGTGCGCAGCGCACGCACAACGAGCACTCGCATTTGCATTCAGTGGCGGAGGGAATGCCTTTTAACCGAAATGACTGCGTGTATATGACAAACGCCAGGTTTATGTGCCGGAACGATGGGAATATTTATTGGCACGAATTAATGTCTCCACTCGTCCATGGCCGGGGTCGTTATATTTATTGGGACATTTCGTTGCGGACGGAGTACGGAGAACCGCGTGGCTCGTCGAAATATAAAAATCCAGTCGCGCTATTCACTAAGGATTGAAGGACACAGTCGAAAAATCCCAGATCCCCCCTCACCGTTACACGCGGATTGATGCCTTCTTCGCGGTTGTCTCATCCTGGCGGTGGCCTATCGTCAACGCGTATGCCAAGATGATAATATTTCTCGCGTGTGACTTTAAAGCTCCATAAACGTGGATTGGGGGACGAAGAGAAAACTCTAATAAATCGAGCGATAGGACACTTGGTTTCGTCTGCCTAGATCGGTTGGAGGATCACTTTACCTGTCCATGATACACACACGAAAGATGTGAAATGAAGAATGAGAAAAATTTTAAAAGAATTTCGTTAGAGATCACATGCAAAGTGTACACACACAGAATACAGATAAAGTCACACAACGTGTTTCTTTGTAAATTAAATTACCTGATCGCCTGCTTCTAAACGATGTGTCGAATGTCGAAAGGTATTGTATAGAGTTCGAAAAAAAAAAAAATACACAGACTGTTCTTAATTAATATACATATGTATATATATATATATATAATTCGTAATTACCACGACGACTCGTTGCCGTGGTGAACCTATGTACATGTACAGAGTTTGCGTCTTAAAAAAAAGGTCTCTACGGATTTACGGTTTCGTTTGTTTTTTCCTTTTTTTGTACAAAGAGCTCCTCGAACTTTACTCTCTCACTCTCTCTCTTTCTTTCTCTCTCTTCATTCGGTTCTCGTTTGTCGCGTGACTCGTATGCACCAGAGAAGAGACACGACTGACACGCGACCTGGCGCTCGCAACACGAACGATGGAACGATTGTTTCTATCGAAGAAGAATTCGCAACAGAATTTCGCGAATTGCGTGCCCTGCACGCTGCGACGCGACAATTCCGGAAGCCTGAAAATCCTCGATGGTGGACGACAAGAAAGCCCGCGAATTTTTATGCAATTTCAAGCTCTCGACAAGAAGACGCTCTGTCGAACAATTTTGCAGCTCTGAACTTTCTACAATAAAATATAATCGATGCAAACCTTTCTTTCCCTTTCGAAACTGACTGAAAGAAATTAATCGAAGTTTCTTGTCGACGATCGATCGAAACGTTTCAGTAGGATCGCGTCGCAGCGTGCAGGATATTTCGCTCGATGATTGCCCCGCAGGATCCCGAGTCCAGGACTCGAGAATCTTTGCCCTCTATAACACGTGGGACGAACGAGGCGAGTCTTCCGGATGGGCTGTCGGGTGAAACGAGACCCAACCAACCCAGCGAGCACCTCGAACACTGGGAACAGAAATCCAGTCGTTCCACCGTTCGTCGCAGATCGGTCGCGATTAATCGACCCTCGAACGTCGCACGCGGTTCGAATTTTCCCTCGCGTTACAGACGCTTTTCGTCTACGAACGGATACTTCGTTTATGACGAGGGGTGATTTGGGGCGGTGAAGGAGAACGGAGGGAACGACGAAGGGTTTCGGGACAAGGGGAACGCGCGTGGATAAACGGAAACGGGAGCTAAGGGAAGGAACCGTTAATCGCAATAATTATAATAGTTAGAATAATAATAATGTATGATGACAATAATAATAATAAAAGAAAGAAAACGAAAACAGAAATCGTAGTGTTAATAATAATAATATTAATATAATTAATGATAATCGTAGGTTTTAGGGTCACTGCAGTAAAAAATAAACGTAATAGTAAATTATTATAGACGTTTTCTCACGGGTCACGCGTACACACAACACGTTCGATTATTAATTTCTCGCGGGTGGGGATGGGGGATGATCTTTTCTCGCGTGACCAAGAGACAGGATTTTTTTTTATGTACAAAAGAGGTAGGGGAGGAATACGGCGGGGGACGATCAACGACCAATCTACAAGCTTTTTTTCTTTCCCACTCTTGCATACGAATACACATACACACACACACACATACACACACAGTTTTTTCTTTCTCCCAGGGTACTCACTAAGAAAGGGGTTTTTTTTCTCGTCTACACACACGGTTCGTTGGAACCAGCTTCCGGGGTTACGATATCCGCAAATAAATACTGTTGCTGTTTTTCGATTCTTTCTCTCGTTCCTGTCTTTCTTTTATTTTTTTTTCGTATCACCTTTCAATCGATACACAACCGTGGTTTGTTCGTTATTCTCCAGGGGCGTCTGTCCTATAATTCGTCTCCGGACGCGTCTTTCCGTTACACACACACACACACACACACACTCACTCACTCTCCCACACACACTTTCTCTCGTTAACGTTTATTTGTTATTCCGTTATTCGTTCGCTAATTGGAATGATATCACGGGGGCCAGTGTCGCGCGACGACACAGACGCGCCGCGATTGGACACCGACGGACGTCGAACGAGACGTCGATTCTAACCGTTAGAGAGAACAAAAAGGGAATATTGCTAACCGCGGAAAATATAATACACGTGTCTCTTTTTTGTTTTATACGTTTCCATATGTATATATATATATCATATCATATATATATACGGTGTAATATGTATATAAATATATATGTATATATATATACAATCACGCGAAGCCGCGATATAGATCTAGCCATCTCTCGGATCATTCGAATTCTATATCTCTACCATTCGATTCCATCCCCCTAGTTTTTTTTTCCCTATTCGTTCGCACTTACTGTCGACCTTCCTCTCTAAACATCCCTCAACGGCTATACCCTGGATATTTCATTCTTACACGCGTGCTACGTCGTGCAGCGTTCGTTTATCACAGTAAGGTTTTATCGTTTCGCGTTCTCTCATCTCGTCTCCTTTTCTACCATTCTATCCCCCTTTTACTCTATTCCCCTTCCACCGCGCGCGGAGAAAACGTTTGCCTGTTAAATACTCGTCGAGAAATGTCACCGTTCGATTGTTCGATCGAACCCAGTGTTCATCGATCTCTCAACACACAAACACGCCGAGGCTGTTTCGCGACGAGATAACACACACATACACCATCAGTTGAACACGGATGATCGTCGATTGGATCATCCTAGCGATGGATTCACGCGAGAACACACGTTTTTTGTTTTCTTCACGCGCCGACACACGTCGACGGGGAATAAGGGAACGATCTCCAACGAGAGACGAGGGGTCGAAGAACGTGGGGACCACGAGTAGCGTCGATTTGTCGCAAGCCTGGGGAACGACCGGAAGTACTTTGCACGGCCGCTCGCCGAGGATGCTAAATCTGGGAACCGTTTTTCAGTATATATATATATCCAGTTTTCTTCGGATCCTTGCTGGGCGTTCTACGACCACGTATGCATGCAAAATGGCGTCGAGTCCTTGACGAGACCATCTCTTTCTCTCTCTGTCTATTTTTCCCTCCTTCCGTCCGTGAAATTTCCTCCCTAGACTGCGAGAAACCGTTCGCGGTCCGCGCCTCGGCCCCCACGGTCTCCGAGTTCGCTCGGTTTCGCAAGAAGCTTTTTGCCTGCAGTTCTATCTTTTCTCCGTCACATTCGTTTTTTTTTTTTTTTTTCATTCTTAAGAGAGTCCTCCCACGCGTACAGCACGTCCGTCCAAGCTTGTCACTCTAAGCTATCCTACGAGGTTATGGTTTTTTCGTTAGGTTCTGTCAAGGGGCTAGATTTCAGGGTTGTTTGTGATTTTGATATTCGTAAAATCTCTCGATCGCGTTCGATATACAGGTTGTCTCAGGTTGGGCAATACAACCGGGGCAGAAGGTTATTCTACATGGAAAAACAAATGAAAAATATAGAATGAAACTTTCTCCTATGATGCTTCGTTTCCGAGATAATCGAATTTGAAACGTCCGATGGATACGTGTGCAATTGGCGAACATGTCTGTTCATCGCATACTGTTTCTACTTATTATACTCGGTGAAACTTCTAAGTAGTTTTTCTCGAATATAAAGCCTCGTATGAAAAAAATTTCTTCTTCTTTTTCGACTTATTTTTTCTAAATAGAATCATCTTCTGCCCGGTTGTAGTACGCGACCTGAGACATCACGTACAGGACGAGTCGAGGAAGGAAAGCTAATCGACGTGGTTCAAGTTTCGTTGTCCTCCCGCGAGATCCTCAACTCCAATCGCGACGGGTACAAGCGGAATCGAAAGAACACAGGGGAAACTACGAGAAGATCGTGCACGGAGGTAAAACGAAAAATGGTCGACCACAGCTTTTCCCTTGACTCGACCTATAAACTCGAAGACATGTTCAAACTCAAAATTCATCTCCGGTTCCACCTGAATCGTTTGTACACATTAATTTTGAGTTTAAACCGCTCGAAATTCCCTACGTTCTGGACCCTGAGAGCAGATCGCTCGCGCGCGGACACACCAATTAGAGACCGGAAACGAAAGCCTGAAAAAGAGGAAAGACAGAGATCGAGAAAGAAAACCGGAACGAAAAAAGACAAGAGAAAAATGTATTCGTTCGATGGGCAGAGAAAGGGAGGCAATGAGCGTCGAGGAAAGAGAAAAGAGATACACAGAGAGCACGAGGAGCAAACAAAGCTGTCGCGTTTGCATCGTGCTTACCACGTTGAACTCGGAGGTGTTTTCTGTTTGTCCACCGATGGTGTCGGTCGACCGTCGTCGGAGGGTTATTCGTCGTAAATCTTATCCGAGTATCCGACTCGCGTTCTCACGTCGAATTAAATATTTTTAATGTTTGTACATCTAAACTGAAAATCGAGGATGTTCGATCGTGTCCAACCAATCCGAGGCAGAGAAAACACGAGGAAGAACGGCGACACGCCCTTCTTTTTCAAGAAAATAATTCTAATTTTTTTCAATACTAGAAAGTGAGCTGATTACTCGGAGAAAATGGAACAGCCACGAGTTCCAAGCTGCTGTGACGATCGATGGAGATCAAGGATCGAAGGGGCTAGGTGTCTAGAACCGTTCCACGATGACTAACTGGGCTCATGCGTTTCGCCTGATCGACTCTTTACCCAGAGGGGTGGATGTACCTCGCATTATCTAATTACGTAACAATCTGCTCAACGTTACTTCGCCACTAGTGCAAGCTACGACAGGGGTATAAGGGTGTCGGATATGTCGGTGCTAATTGTTCACGTACTCGGGATTAATCGTGTATAGGGTCCAGAAGTAGAAATGTCGTCGCGATTAGTGTTAGTATGCAAGTGCGCGGGCATACGCGAGGTTAAATAGAAAAAAAAATCAAGCGTAAATGAGTATCATTTTGGGATTCGGGAGGATTAACTTCTCGCTTCCGAATCGCCTCGCGACCAGGTGTGTGCACGCTCGAGTTGTATTTATCTATCAACTTCCCGTAATCTATCGATTGCGTCAAGCTCGACGGTGCACACGTAAGCTACTTCGCAGACGAGAAGGATAAACCGCGGCTATCTAGCAACAAACTACAGCCAATAATTTACAAGAACAGCAAAAATCACAAGGACGGATATGTCGTATCACCGAGGTTTATCCTAACTCTAGGAAGTAAAGCCAAGGGGATGAAGGGCCGTACGATCGAGCCTTGCCCGACGACCACAATCCTCGAAAAAAAAAAAAAAAAAAAAAAAAAAAAATTCGTTTCTCCATCGAGCAAGCTACGATCGTTTTCTTACGTATTCTACGCCCGGTAATCGGGCAAAGAAAGTGCATGAAAAAAATCAGCTTACATATGAGTTAGAGGCGGAATGGCGGAGTGATGCTGCGCGAGCGGATCGGGCGATGGTCCAGGCGAGTAGACACCGGCACCGTGTTGCACGACCCCCTGATCGACACCCTGCGGTAGATACATCGATATCATCTGTCTCAGATCACCCTGGGACTGCTGCGTCTGTTGCTGGCCCATGTATTCCCGTTTCACGACCTGTCCACCGGCGGTGGCCGTCGACGATGCACCGGTCGGCGTCGGCGTGTGAATACCGCCGCTCGCTGGACTCGTCGGCTCCGATTTTATGCTGCTACCGCTGGGACTGTGACTGGACATCTGAGAGCCTGGTTGAGCTTGGTGATAGGGAGACGGTGATCCACCAGGAACGGTTGTGCTACCGTAACCACCGTAACCGTTCATGTAGCTGTTTATGGGGCTCGGACTGCCGCCTCCCATGTGGTGTCCCATGTCGTACCTTGGATAACCAGCGGCTGAGGCAGCGGCAGCCGCAGCCGCGCCACCCATGTGACCACCGTAAGCGACGTGTTGCTGATACGCGGCCGTCGGGTCGTGCATCATGTAACCATTCGGCATGTAACCGTTCGGCATCTGGTAAACGTCCCGCGACAATTGCGCCTGTTGCGGTCCCCCAGTAGCCCCGACTTGTCTCTGATCAACGCCCAACATACTACCAACGCCCGCTACACCACCACCCAACGGGAACTTGTCCTTCTTCAACAAGGTTTTTGTCTTGCGTCGCGGCCTGTACTTGTAATCCGGATGTTCCTTCATATGTACCGCACGTAATCGTTTCGCCTCGTCGATGAACGGCCGTTTCTCCGTCTCGCTTAGCAACTTCCATTCGGCGCCCAAACGTTTCGAGATCTCGGAATTGTGCATCTTCGGGTTCTCCTGCGCCATCTTGCGACGTTGACCACGCGACCAAACCATGAACGCGTTCATCGGCCTTTTCACACGGTCGATGTTGTTGTTCTTGCTGGTGTTGTTGTTGTTGTTCGGCGGTTGATGATGCTGCTGCTGGGCCTGTTGTTGTTGCTGTTGCTGCTGATGGGAATGATGCTGTTGCTGTTGGCTGGCAGCTTGTTGCGCCAACGAGTGCATACTTTGCTGTTGTTGCTGTTGTTGTTGTTGTTGCTGTTGCTGCTGCTGCTGTTGTTGGGCGGCCTGCATCGACGCGTAGTGATGCTGGGACGTTTGATGATGATGCTGGAGACCGAGACCCAGGCCACCTGTGCTCGGTGGACTTCCAGATAGAGCTGGACTGTGCACTATCGAGCCGAGGCTACCATAGGGTGAGACTCCCGTATGGTGACCCATAGGAGAGACACCCTGATGTGGGTGCGGTGGCATCTGACCGTGCAGGCTGCCGCCCTTCAGGTCCGTCTCCATCGTGAGCATGTCTTCCTCCCTGTGGCCGTACAGCTTGCCGCCCTTTCCTGGTACCTCGCGACGTCAAGAAATTCGACGAAACACGCCGAGTGTACCGCACGGTCCGAACGTTTCTCCACGTACGGGTCCTCGGTTGGACGTGTCGCTTTACGGTGCTCCACCGTGTTCACTGGTGAACCGGCGACACACACTACGCGACAACGAGTCTAATCGTTTCTCTCCTGTAGTGTAACATGGAAACCGGTGATCGTTTCCTCGAACATATGTATAAAGAATCTCCTCTTTCGATTGTTTAACTACGTGTATATTCGCACCACTTGTTGGAATTTCTCTTCGACACACCACCGATATACACACTGTCTCACACGATCTATGGTGAACTGTCCTCTATTCCCCTTGTTCTTCCTTTACTAGGAAAATATACAAGTCACCGTATAATCCAAGAATACCGAATGTCACCAAAAGTATGTCAATTAATTCGTCAAGTCAATCGAGCACACCGCGCGCACTGTACGATCGTACGATCCACGGCATTACCGATGCTCGATCCGGTAAATTCTGTCCTTCGAAACACGAGCCTCTGCCGCGAATTGTGTATATACACAGCGATGTTTGGTAATCACGAAAAGTCACCGTGGGTACCCCCCTCGGGTTTCGCTGGTCACCGTACACACTCGCCGTTCTTCATAATATCAACACCAGAGAGCTTTGCCTCCCCTTTGGCGGTCTCTCTACGGGGACAAACTGTCGGGCGCAACGGTCCGTTTGATCCACACGCCAGAGTCCCGCACGAGAACTGACGACGCACTGTCACTTTCTTCCCTTAGCACGCCGCTCTTGCTCTCCCTCTCTTTCTCTCTCTCTCTCTTTCGTTCGCGTAGCACACCCCGTCTCTCTGTTCCAAGGCTCGTAATACGGCTCGCTCGTGACTGGCTGCAGGCTCGCGATACCCTCGACGAATCGGATCGCGCGACGGATTCCAACGGACACACGAAGATCCTCGCGATTTTCCGCCTCGAGACCTCAAGAAAAACTCTGTACACCCACACGATAAATGTTCATGTATACATATATATATATATATATATATATATATATATCACTGAATGTAACGTGAACCGATCGACGGATGGTAACCAACTCGTCACTCTGTCCCCACGATACTGTCGATTATTATTATTATTATTCCTCGGTCCCACACTACTCTCGTTGGTAAAAACACGCGTGGTTCCCTCTCGTGCGATGCGCGTTGTGTATCTCTGCTGTGTGTGTGTATGTTGTCACGCGCACGTTCCTTTCATTCGACCAGGCACTGCCCCCGACTCGTGTGTACACGCCGGCGAACGGTGCACGGTGGACGTGAACAAGACGAAGAATAAGAAGAAGAAGTGGAACACAAGTAGCAGCGACCTCCACTCTCTACGGAAGAACGGAACCGTCTGAGCATTTGTGGATTTCGCCTTGGGGTCCCACTCTCTCGGGGCTCACTTCCTGCCGAGTCGGCTGTCCCCCTCTCTCTGTGTTTCGCTCGCTCGGCGCGCTTCGCCGCCCGCCCCCTCCATAACTATACGCCGAGCGATCCTTACCTACCAACGACCATACCTAACCGGCCAACAGACCAGCGACGAGCCTACCAACGGCAATCGATTGGCACGCAAGCCTGCCATCATTTCTCTCGACCAATCGCCGGGCTCTCCGCGCCACCGAAGGCGGCGCCATTACGCCGTGACGTCATCCTCGCAACAACCCCGACGACCTCTCGCGGCGACGCTTTCACCCCTCTTCCACCCCATATTCCAAGCTTCTCCCTTCAACCACGAGCAGTATCTCGTTCTGTCTCTGTTTCTCAGGTTCGTCTGGTTCTGTCTCTGTTTCTCAGGTTCGTCTCGTTCCGTCTCTGTTTCTCAGGTTCGTCTCGTTCTCCCCACGGTTTCGCTTCCACTCTGCCTCGTGTGTACGCGCGCGTTCCTCTCTCGCTGCGATGCTCTCTCCTCTCCTGGGGTCGCCAGTGTTTCGTCCACGCGTTCATCTATTCCATGAACACTCTCACCCCTCGCCGAGCCCCTTCGAACTTCGCGGAACCGCTGGACCAGGGTCTTCTCCGCGAATCATCTCCCTCGAAGTCATCTTGTGTGTATCCTGTACTCTCCGTTCTCTTACATTCGTGTTCTATCCTTTTTCCACCCCCATCACCCACTTCTAACCACCCCTTCAGATACATCAACCGTCTCCGTTCAACCACAATCGTGTTGCGAGATTCCTCCTTTCGCCCGAGTCCGGTGACCTTCGAATCTTTCGCGGAACAACGTCCCATCGGGGGTGGGGGGATGAACAACGAGTTCGAGTTGTTGCAGGGCTTTCACGGGGTGAGTGAAGTATCGAAAGTTTTCGGGAAGTTGTCGAAGGGGGTTGCACGATCGAATTCGTATGTAGAGACACCAGGATTGATTCTATGGGTATCGATCTCTGTTCGGGGGCTGTTTAAACGAAAGCGCGGTAAAGGGGTAAACAGGCGTTGCAAATGTTTGCGATCAAACGTACGTACCGGGGCGTTATATCGAGCAAACAATGGAGAGCCACTCGATACTCCACATCGGGAGCGCAACACGCGGGAGTTCATTCTAACTACGCAGGCATTTTATATCTTATCGCCTTTCTCTCGTGTATCGCGCGCTTTCTTTTTAGATTGCGATTCTTTTCTTTTTCTCTCCTCGACGTGGGAAAGCCTCGACGTTTCATCCTGGAGCACGTGGGTAGATGAGTAATTGAATTTGTCCTTACGAATATTAACTTCACTCTTTGACTGTCGAGCTCTTTAGATTTAAACGCTCTCTCTGTCGACGGAATACTCTTCCGCGTACTTCGAACCCTAATGAGGTACCAATTAAAAAAAAAAAAGAATAAATAAAGTCGTAAAATAAGAAATAAGGTTTCCTTATTGCCGTTCTATGTCAGGAGTGCAAGCTGAAAATATTCGTCCACGTAAACAACTTTCGTCAGACATGTGCGTTCATAACACTCAAAGGGTTAAAAAGAAAACATCTTTAAAAGCAGCGACATATGATTACAAAGTGAACGTCTACATTTAGGTCGTCGTCACCGTGCAGTCCGAAATTTCAAAAGTGGTACCTGGCGCTATTCATTTACCGTCATCGGAGACCGTCGACAGATTGGCCATCCTCCGAATATGATGATTCTTCTCACAGAGGAGAGGCTCTTCTCGACCTGAGATCAAGCCTCCCGAGTTAATTTAGCCGGGATTTTGCGGGAGCATTAGCTCGTGTCGCGCTTCGTCGTATTCAAATTCTCCCATTATATCCGGTCGACTTGACCCATTTTCTTCTAGTTCCTCTCTCTCTCTCATTCCTTTTTTCCTCTCTCCATTCATTCGTCCCTGGGCCCTCTTCGTCTCTCGTTCCGTGAAATCCACAAAGAGGCTCACCGGAGCTGTTCCTGAAAGAACCTCTATCGGCCGATGCGACTCCGTTTTAAGCGGGTTCCTGCGTAGGACCTGTTGCCGCGGCTCACGGGCACACCACCGACAGCCAGCCAGAGAGAGAGAATCGGTCGCGGCGAGAGAAAGGGAGGCGAAAGAGCGGAACGCATAATGGGAAGAATGCGTCATAGATAATCGTAGCGCAACCCCCTTGACGACGACGTGCCCCGTGCGTCAGCGACAATGAAAGTAACGACGAGTTGGAATCCCATTCGAACTCTGCCCGATGTTCGTTCGTTTCCGAACGGAAGACTCGATCTTTTCCCTGTTTTTTCTCTTCCTAGATCAGTCACCCTTCCTATCAGGCTTCAGCTGGAATTCTTTTCGAGACGCGATTCTTGACGGAGAAAAGCTTAAAGTTAGTGTTGTGGATTGTTGATCGATTTTCTATCGATCCTATCGTGGATAGATGTATCAATTTCAGAAGGTTCGATGTTTCTGATGCATCTGCAGAAACTGGACAGAGTGTCCGAGTATGGAAAACGTGGAATTGAATTTCAGAAGGTATTCACAATTATGCACGGTCGAGAGCTGTTCCGTTCGATATAATCGACAAGGTCGCCGGTGTCGATAAGATTATTCGAATCGATAAGCGGCGAAGTGCAAGGTCCCCCGATTGACTCAATCTTCCAATCGATCGATGCTCTTCAATCATCCGAACGGACGCGCCCGGTTATCTTGTCCGTGCTTCCGTGGCAGTCGAGAAATGCCGCGGCGCGACGATCGTGGAGAATTCCGGCTAGCGGGACGCGGGCAATAAATCAAAACGTGGAAAGGGTAATCAGAGGAGCATTGTGACGGGTCCACCGGACGAGTACGCGTAATGAAAACCGCAAGAATGACGCGGCGAGCGATCGTCGCTTATTTCCAAACGGGCTCCAGGTAGGACAACGGCGACGATGACTCGGCCCTCGAGAGTGGCCGAATATTGACACCTGCTTAACGAACCCTGCGCGAAATTTATTGCTAATTGTGTTTAGTCGCGTCGCGTCACAGGTAAACGCGTCGTCCGCAAGCGACCGTAAGCGGAGCTTTTGTTTGCGGATCGATCGCCATCAGGGCCCTCCTGCGCGAGTTTAGTACCTGCTTCCGCAACGAGCCAGCCGAATAATAAACCTGTGCGAAAATACCTGCGCTCTTCGACCCGTAGAACCTGTTAGGTTCGAATTGCTACGACTAATTAGCTGACGATCGAGCCCTGGTTTTTCTCGTCTAACCAGCGAAAACGATCGTTTCCTCGCCTTTCGTACAATATCGCTGGATAGATCGTCTACTTGATCTCCGAGATCAGCTGGGGAATCGATTCAATTCCCTTCCAGCATGTGACAATAGTTACTTTAACCGTTTGACTGCGAACTGCGACTTCAAACATCCAATGATATATGTATTAAACATTTTATAGTTGCAAGTTACTTTTTTTAATAAATATTTTTATTAGTAAGCGCAACTGTACAGTGGTACGCCGTACAACAAATCCTCGATGAATGTTCGAAAGCTCCACGGCACTGAACATTAAATATTGTACATTCACTGGCTTCAGAATGCCAAGCTTTATCACTGTGCTAAACCTCGTTAAAAAATCAGCGTTACACCTGTGGACAGTCATCAAGGATTTACTGTATATCGTGGCGGTTGTTTGTACCACTGCGCCACGCGATGTGCACGTTTTGTTTCTGAGTGTTCCGCAGTAAAAGTGTCAGAAATTCTTGTAGAAGTAGTATTAGTTATTAACAATAAGCAACGCACCCCCATAAATGCGCCTGACAACCAAATTTCGTCCTCGAACGATCAATTAACAGTAATAATAGAGATGCTTCTCCGTAAATTTCGCGAAAATTATCGCGTGGAATAGGTGGAGTGAGAGGATCCCGTTGATCATGGCACAAAACGGATTTGCTTGTGCAAAGTGCCGTCAGCGAGGAATAAGTGGATTGATTGGTCGTCATCTAAAAACAAAAAAAAAAACAGGAATAAAAGAAAGTAATGGAAAGACGAGGAGGATCGAGAGCACCGGCACGCGGAGAGTAGACACACGAGAGAGAAACTGTACAATAAGTCGGGGCCCCCGACAATGCCGTGTACCGCGGGCGGTCTTTGTGATTCAAATCAATGTTTGTGATACTCGATGGCACGCCGCTTTTGTGCCCGTCGAGCTTTCGTTTAAGCGGATACGGTATAGTATATATACCTGCGTGTATATATACACGTAAGTACCTATCGAATATACGCGCGACTTCGTTCTATTGGACCATCGTCTCTCTTTTCCTGGTCGTCACTTCGTCTCTCCTTTCATTTTCATGGGGTTCTCTTTTCGTTTGATCGTTCCGTTTACACTAGGCTGGCATTGTACAGCTATTACGCGTGCATAATTGGATTTCGCAGGTACCATCTTTCGAATGGTACCGGCGCCGTCACGGTCTCTCGATCCTACCTTGCTCTTTTCTGGCTGGTGATTTGGAATCAGTCGATTAGAAAATTTTTATACGTCGATCATTATGCACTGTTGGTCTGTGTCCTTTGTAACGATCCTTCCGAGGCGACAAATTAGTTGCTATTCAATTGTCTGGCCACGGAATATCTATTTACGTTTCCTGTATCACTGTCACTCCGTTTCACTTTCAGGATACGGAATACGGGGATTTCGAAGGACAGACGAGATTAGCCGAAACGAAGTCGAGAACCGTGCTATTTGTCGACGTGCAGAGAGACTATCGTTTCGCGTGTCGAAGGAGAAACCGCGAGCCGAGCCCGCCCGCAACAATGGCGGTGTGTACGCCATTGTTGTTCGCCATTATCTTCGACCCATTAACCGCGTTTATGCGAAGGCGGTCGACCTCTCCTTCGTCGGCGACCGTCGAACTTCTATCGTGTACCAAGGAAAAAAGAAGCACGGAACTGGGGGTGGCGGAGGAAGGGAAAAGGAAGAAGAAGCGACGGAGGTGGGAGAGGAAAAAACAACGACCTGGAGAGACCGAAGGAATTCGTGGGCGTGCAATTGCCAACAGGTGATACCATTGGGGCCTCCTCTTGGAGCTCGAATAATAAGAGAAAGGCGAACTCTGCGCGTGGGAGAGAGAAAACTGCAGAAAGAGAGAGGGAAATGGGGTGGAAATCAAGGGGGGTGGTGGTAGCGGTGCCGGAAGGGTGGCCAACAAAGTCTTTATCGTTTCGAGGACCGATTACAAAGCTCGATTGTTACGATTCTTCGGGATCCAAATAATCTCGTCGGTCCGACTACGGCCCAGGCAGCTATAGGGGGTTGAAATGACTACGATTTTCCAATTCTTTTACAGGACATTACAGAACTTCCGGTGTCCTTTATCCCTTCGAGGAATCATCGCTGGACATTCGAAGATATTTCTAAAAGTTTAGATTTTACGACACACTGGCCCCCTATCCCAAATCACACTCTGTTCGTGACACACTAATTCGAGCACAAGGTCTTGTTGCGTCGTTTTACGATCGTGTTTTTTTCTACTCCCCACTGACAACAAAATTTGCACCTGACCGACGAGAACGTTCCAGGGAATAGCCGGAAGAGTCGTATAATCGGGAGCGGTTATCGCGTTTCGAGTTCGCGGAAGGGTTGTTTTCGCCCCTTTTCCACCGAGACGTCGTAAATTTGGGTCAAGTCTTACCTGACACGCCGTTTCGCCGCTACCTGGTCCAGAACAGACGGGGACGACCGGTGCGTCGTCGTTATAAAAATTTTCGACGGTCGTAAACGTCCGGTCCCGTGAATACGAGACACCCAGGAATTAAGGGGTGGTGGTTTTTCCTCCAGGAAGTGCGATCGTTGACGCGCGTTTATTGTTCCGGTTAATCCGGCTCAATCCCCTGGGCGGCGGTGAAACATCGGGGATAGAGGATAATTAGGTCAGTATTTTCAACGGACAACATGTAAACAAGCATTTGGGATTGCGGATCACGTTACACGGAGGAACTTCGACGAGTTTCGCGATCTAATGATTTATGTCAGCGATGACGGAACGAAGAGCGCCACGCGAGAAGAGGTGTTCGTGGCTTGTAATAATTATCCCGTTCCACGGCTGCGTGTCTAATTGCGGGACGATTACACGTAATTATCGGTAATTATTGCCGCGAGCAGGCTCCTTGGAGGTCTCGATTATCACCGACACGAGCGACGCGACGTATTTTTAATGGTAAAAATTCCGGGAAGCCTGGTGGTGCACACAAATATACAGGGCTAGTAACTTAACTGTACCACTTAAATTTACTTATTATTATTTCTTTTTAGTATATACTATTATAGAAATTATGTACATAGTAGTAACATCGAAAGATATGTTAGTAAACATTAAATTCCTGCGTCAAGCAGACAAGCGCTGTATGGTCTTGTCATGCACAGTAGCTTCATCATCCACTGAAGAATATCTAGGTAATTATTAATTTTCAACCGCATATACCTCAGTAATTTTTTACCCAGCATTCAATATTCCTTCGAATGGCAGGGTCCAATGTTACACATTACGATAGAAAAACTCCAGGTCACCTCCGTATCTCGATAAAAAAGCGAAACATCAAATAACTAATTATCACATTGTATGTCTTGCTCGATATCAAACAACTTTCGTTTGAAATATTTTTTATACAAGTTATTTATGAATAAATTTAAGTGGTAGGGTTAACTGACTCATCCTGTATATCACAGAAAGAACCATGTATTAATTTGTGTCTGTTCACGAAAAGTTCATCGAAGATATTTTACAGACGTCACACGACGCACAAACGGGAAAGCTATCTGCTTTATTGTCGAATCTCGGAAATCCAATTAGCACGATTACTCGAGTCGATCGGTAATTATAATCATCGATGATTTCTCCGATCTTGTCGCGTATGAATCTCGCGGCATTGCAAGGTATCCCGGATCAGTCGCCGTTTGACGAAAAAGAGAGCCGGGTTTCGCACACAGGTGTACAAATAAATTGCGGGGGAATCCGATTGGCTCGCCTCTGGTTCTGGCTGCATCATTCTCCCTGATTGCTGAGCGACGCGCGTGCAACCGCTCTCGCCTACCCGTTCTACGATTATGCGAGGTCCGCGCAAATCAGAATCTCATTGCGCTGTCATCGGCCCGCCGCGCATCCTCTCTGACGACGTAATCTCTCCTGGCGATGTTGCTCCGTCCGTCCTTCTCCTCCTCCTCATCCTTTTCGACGTTTTATTTTTCTCGAACGTTCGAAAATTCATGCCTCACCGAGATTGAAATCACCGGCCGTTTCACCGTTGTCGTCGGCCAATTTAACGATCATTCATCGGGATGCACCTGGAATGCGGTGCCCGCCCTCGAAAGACTCGGACGTTGTAATTAAATTAATTACACCGTCGTCTTGGCGATTCAACGGACATACGAATGGAAAATTTTCAAGATTTTTCAGGGTTACTTTAGATCGAGTATTTGCGGAATAGGTAGCTTTATTGGACCGTTTGCGTGGGCTGCGAATACTTGGCTTCGTATAAAGTACTATTTGTGTTCCCAATCGAAAGATATCAAAGGTTACGTATTTTTTTCGAATCAATCTATGTCACCTGACATGAGAGAAAATAGGTTGAGGATCCCACCGCAGATTCGATGCAGACCGAGTTGCCAATCGAATACATACGAACCCAGAACGAGGCTTGGAAATCGTCGCAGACCCTTTCGTTACGATATTCGAGGTAACACTTAATCCGTGACCTGTCATCGACGACGCCCAGGACACGATCCCATTTCCCCTGGTGCATACGATTCCGAAGAGATTCGTTCTGCACCCCGAATGTTGTCCAACAGATGCTTGAATAATAATCCTAGGGTGCACCGTGGTGCTTCAAGATCGTCCAACTAACAGAATTCGCCATTTCTCTTCATTCTCTTATTAAAAAACATTTGGATTTCCACGCGAGTTAAAAATCAATGATGGTTACAAGAGATTCAGCAAAGTTTCCTAGCACAGTGGACACGCTTCAAAAGCCATTCCCACGTTTCGAATCTGACGCAACCACGTAGGAGAGATTGAGAGCCTCTGTCAGGGGTCAGGCCCTGTTTTTCGCAAGGTTCTCCCCTCGGTACAACCGGGCCCCATAGTTTTGCTCCATATAGTTGAGGTGAGCCTTCGAGGTAGACCGTGAAGATGGGGGGTTCGCCGAGCAGCGGCGAATGAAAACCGGCCAGCGGAGTGCGAAGGGGGCGCCCCCCCTCCCCAGGTTCGATATTTATTGCGGGGATGCGTGCCAGGCAGATATTATTATTTGTATACCGCGGGGCATAATTCAACAGGGTCGTTAAAATTATTTTATTACTTGTTCTACACTCGCCGCTCCCAGATTCCGCGATGTCACCCTTCCCTTAGGCGCCTCTGGGACCGAATCATCGCTTCCTGGGAATCTAACCCTTTACCTGTCCACGAAAATAACTGAACAGAAATTATCAAGCTATTACCAGCTGTGAAAAACCTACGAATTGACCTGTCAAGATTCAATTTAAATAGGGACATTTCGCTGGGGAAGGTTTTGCTCTAAAAGCTAAAGTTTATTATCTCTATTATAAAAATTTCCAAATGTAGTTGCACGTGTAATATTCGAAGCGTAAACAGTTAGATTGAAAATAAAGAGAATTCAATAACCAGAACAGCCCTCCAGGTATCTTTAGTGCCCACTTTGGAAACCTACAGAAGCGAGAGTCCAGCTTCTCATGCTTCCCTCCTGTATCTGACTCAAAATGGGAACGAATGGGTCGTTCCATCGTCATTATCCGCGCAACACGTTCCACGGATCCACGACAATAGGAAGGTGAGCATCGTTTGGTCATCGACATACCCCATATGGGCGAACGTCTCCAGTCTTGTCTCTTCAAGAGCGCAAAGTGGCGTGACGAGTGGCCAACAGACACCCAGGACACTTCACTGTACAATCCCTCCGGCTCTCTCCCGTCGAGTCGAGTAACTTAAAGTCGTATCAATCTCATTTATGCCAATTTCGCGTCTCGTCGGAGCCCTACCCGCCTAACCCATTTCTAGGCCCGTGGCCCTTGTTCGAGCGTCGTCATTGGCGCTTCAGGACACGTTTTCCAGCGGAGCATTTTCATGACAATCGGAGAGACAGGAGAGGAAGATAGTAAGGGGGCCTTACGAGCGTCGCGACACGTTCCTGGATATGCAAATCAGGCGAGAGGAATCGGTAACCCAGGGGGGCCCCCCGATTTATTTTCACGCGTCGACCCGATTGATTATCCACCGATCGAACCCGTTTGTCGACTCGATTAATCTTCGTGAAAAATGTGACGATTCCTGGGCTCGATCGGTCTGGCGACGCGGGGGAAAGGAAATAATTTAGCGAGACCGTTGGCACGGACTGCACGCTCCCGCTAATGAGCACCCAGGCTCGAGATCGATGATAAATAATTACTTACCGGATTTACTTTACGCTCGGCGTCGTTCGATGTGAATTTTCCGTGCCGCGCCGTGTGTTTTCGCGGTAATTGGAATTTATTAATTCCCTGTTCCCTTCGGAAATTGAATTCGAAAATTGATATAGAGGAAATCCGTTCTTTTTTCTTTCGGCAGAATTCCATCGAGATGCACAGGATCGATAGCTACAGCGACGTACAGAGTCGAGACTTTTGGTCAACAACGATCAAAAAGTGTTCGACTTAATTAATAATAGAGTCACGCCTCTTTTGGCCAATCGTCCACACCCCTCCGTCTATTCGATGTCTGTCAGGGAAGAATGAGAACGCCAAAGTAGCCATCTAAGCCAGACAGCAGCCACTCGACAGAATAATTTCAAACGTACAATAAATTCCTCTCCTCTCTCTCCCAAGGACAATATATGCACGGTGTGCTCTCGTATCTTTGGACGAGTTTGGCACGATTTCGTCCGAGGAACCAGAACCTCCCCGTGCGTCGTACGACTCTCGTTGCTCGAAAATCGCGTCAAGGACGAAGGGTACACGCCGAAGGGTAGATACCCTCGTCAGAATCGTCATCGAGGTGACAGGTAAATACCGGGGGAGCTCTATCTACCTTGGGCCACGGATATATATATATATAATACATAATATATACTCACGAGCCAGGAGGCGATCAAAAGGGGAGGGGGTTAGAGGGAACCTGGAGTCCTTGCAAGTAAACGAGGATTAAATCCGAGACGACGGCCTCGTTTGTTCCGTAGATCGGCTGATGCTGTGTTGTGACCTAGGAGAAATCGTGCGTGTAAAACGAACGGCCGCGATCCAATTGTCGGGCGTCGTGTGACGCGTGAGAATAGTAACAGGGAAATTTCGGGGGCTAGGAGCCAAAGACGATTGGCCTGTTGATAAGGTCAACTTCCCCCGATCTTACGACGACACTGGTCATCATTCGGATTCATTGGCGAGCGTAATCTTTGGAGACACCTCGAATAAAGAGACACTGAATTTTTCATCAGATGAGCAGGTGATGCAGAGTAGAATCTTAGGGTAGCTAGGTGTTTAGATTCTATATAGAGTCGCATTCTTCGATATTATCCTTTTCCAATAATGCTACCGGTTATACAGAGCGAGTTTTAATTATTGTTCAACGCGTGAGAATTGACACTGAATGATTTAGGGGCCTGGAGTTGCGATCGTTTGACTGAAGAAGATCAACCCCTATTTCGATGACACTAGCTGCCATTTATAGGTAAATGCGATATTTAAAGCGATCTCGAGGGACATTGACTCACAGTAAAAAGTACTGGATAGAACGCTGGTACAACCAATACGTTTCAAATTAATTAGAAGCAACTTCCATGTTTTTTTCCAAACAATGTTACAAGTTACAGAGACAAGTGGCAACGGTGTAATTCAACGTGCATTGTTCTCGAACAAACCGGTGGAATCACAGAACATCCAATCGGCCGGAATAAACAAACCAATCGTTTATTCGACGAATTATAGAGGCCCGTTAATTGGCAAACGCTTTACAACCGCGTAGTAAAACACGGTTTTCCTCGCGGCGCTGGTCGACGGTTAACTCGTTCGTCTCGCGAAGATGCTAATCCGCCTGTGGCGTGCACGCACCATTACGCTCGCTGGACGCCAACACGCTCGCCCACGCACACATCGTGGAAAGAGGAATACGCTGTGGCGATTGGCTCGACCTGCGTTGGTGTTCGCGTTTCTCACGAGGGTGAAAGAGGGTACGAGGAGCAAGAGAGCGAAAAACGGGCAAAGAGCAGCAACGGAGAGAAGGCAAGAAAGCAAAAGGAGACAAAGAGAGAGGGAGAGGGAAACGCGGGAAAAAATGCGTACACGTACGGCGCAGCATCCAACCCCTGTTTCCCTCTTCGTTTCCCCGACTATTTGCCGTCCTCGTCCCGCCGCTGTGAGGGGTGGAAGCCATCTGCATCCCGATGAATGCCACTAACCACCCTGCGAGCACCCCTGAAAAACCCCCTTCACCTTCGTGTTTCAACCCCTCGGCGAAACGGCCCAGCCGGACCCGCTGCCACGGGTTCTCAATTTGCGCCACGGCGGGTCGCGCGTGGTTGCTGATTTACTACGAGGTGATCATCGGAGATCATCGAAACTCTTTTATTTTAATAGTAAGTGCTACTAAGAACAGTCATCAGGGATCTACCAGTTATCTGATATTTGGAGTGCCTTGATTTTTGACATTTCAGAGGTACGAATAGAAAAAGATTGTTCGATTGAGAATTGTTTGATTCCAAGAAACGATGGAGTAGGTGATGTGTGGATGGTTTAATTAAGATATGCTGGGTTTGAAATTTCTGGAGATAATTCTTCCATCTTTCTGATCGCGATCACGGGATGCTTTATTACCGCAGGGCGATGATTTGCAAAATAAGCCCTTCTGTTCGGTTGACTTTCGCCAGCTTCCCAGAGTCAGTAGGCGGCAGTCAGCGCGGCGTTTATCAAGTGTATGAATTAAATTGCCGTTTTATTACCCATGGGGGAGCTGCTGGGCTAGGGCCACACCACACCCCCTGTTCCCCTTTCGGCCGCGGCGAAAATTCGGTATTCAACGGTGAACTTTAACCCTCCAGATTGCTCTGTGTCTGAAATATTGCTCTAATACCCATCAATCGTAAATTCAAACGTTCATTATAATTGTTCATATTTTAATCGAACGATTTACGCGTTGGAATACCTTTCCAACAATTTTCGTGGGAAGTCGACCCAAGGAAGAAGACGAAGTATCTCGAGGAAAAAGTCACGGTGAAGAATATACAGACGAACAGTCGGAACATGTCCTCGTCAAACGAACATTTATCCCGCGGGTAGGTGACTTCCGGAAACGCGACACGATTCCCGCATTATGCCGTGTACGGTGGCGACGACTGTTACGAATCGCTCTGGCGTACGCCACTCTAAAACCCCCTGTCGGATTCTAAACACACCCTTTACACACCGCCCAGCGATCCGTGGGTGGGTTTTAAGGGGTTTAAGGGGTTGGCGACACGAGGGGATTTCAGGCTGATCGATTGTATGTCACTCGGTACATTTCTTCGAGCCCCCGAAGTTTTACACTCGACGAGTACGATTGACGAAGCCTGAACTTGTTCCTTAAAAATCAACCCTTGATAGAAAGGGCCGAGAAATTGATTATTAAACAAGAGATCCTAATTGAACGATAATTACCACTATTCCTACGTACATATACAAAGTCATTGTATTTAAATAAATTAGTTAATTCGTTACTGCATATTTCCGTTACCCCTAATCCTACATATGGTTTTTGTTGTGTATGTAAAAATGTTCAATACCTTTGAATATTTGAAAAGTACCAATTGATACTCGCAGGACGGTACTGTGGTGTCGGTAAATAGTGTTAACCCTTAATTCTTCCACAGACTATTAACATATACCTTCCACGATTAAATTTTTCTCCCGAAAGATCGCGTGACCCGACGAGGGTGGCTGTGCAGGCAACATCGATTCTATGTTTATCCGGCTTTCAGCCGTTCGGTTTCGCAAACAAACACGCTTTCAACCCCCACGTCGCGTTCATCCCCCCGTTGCCTGTTTATCGTTGAATTATAGACAAAGCTCGTTTCGCGTTTCCATCCGGAGCCTGCGACACACTTAATCGTCCTATTTCGCGAGGTTCGCGCACACGCACACCGCGGTTAAAAAGGAGAAGCGTCGATGTGAATGAGGAGCACGGATGGTGGGCGTCGATCATCAGCCCCGTCAAGGGGTAAATTTGCAAAAGTCCTTCCGTCCTTCTTCATCCGTTCGGTTACCACGTTCCACGCTTCTCTGTCTTTTGCCCTCTGGAACCACGGGCAATCACGGTGGCTGCAATTTTTATGAAGTCCTCGCTCGGGTCTTCGGGTTCTTGAATAATTCACGGTCAAACGGGAGGGATGGAAAAGATGGTGAGGGTTGAAAATCGCGCCTGCGCCGTCACGAACGACGTCGTTAATACGCCCGAAATTTTTGTGGTCGAGCACACGCTTGAAAAAAGAAAACTCGCGGGGCCAGCTCGTCCGCGTTCGCCACTTGTGCGCTGCTTGAACGGTCCACCGCTTTAATAATTTTCGTGGTACCGTCGAGTAGTTGCGAGGTGGAAATAAAATAGGGAACCCAACCCGCTGTGCCTCGCCGCGAAATTTGTTTTCCCCCTCCTCTGCTTCTCTCCTTCGTTCCTCCGGTCTCTACGGTTTAAAGAATAACCCTCGGTTCGCTAATATTTCACCAGCACGGGCTGAAAGTCTCGACGAGGCCCGGTCGAAAGCACGTCGCGAGCAGATCGTTTCACGAACGAATCGTCTAACTCCTCCTCGAGAGAAAAAATGTAATTATCTCTGAAGCGATCGTCGGTTATTCCGGCCGTTTTGATCGTTTGTGTTACGCGCGCAACTTTCCGCGGATTAATGGCCAGCGTGGCGATTGCTTTAAACTGTGAAACATTTTATCGGAAATTGGACCGAGACACGTGGCTCAGAATGTATGTGGTAACAGAATTATCTGGAGATTAACAGTCTATCGAGTAAGCAAATTGGGAGATCAGAAGGAAAAGGTGATCGTGTCGTGGTGGACGAGGTACACCTGCGATCGTTGCTTGCGTCTTACGGATCAAGGACACTGGCTATAATCCTTTCGGTGCAAGCATAATCGCGGCTTTACGGGCTCGCGACCAGAAGCGTTCGAGCGCAGGATTAACGAGTAATTAGCAGGGCGAGGACACGCGACGTTTCCTTAGACATTATCCTCGACATTGTATTTCTCTACGGGGAAAGTCAGATTCGCCATCTCGATACCGTTTAACCCTTCAACGCCCACACCCGTCTTTTCGATTGAAGTTGAAACTAATGACATTAAACGAACCAATTTTGTAAATTTTTATAAATTTATTTTTAACGCCCAAACACCTCATCCTGGAAAAAATTATTTCTCGCGATTAATTCACTCAAAAATGGTCCCGATACGTACATCTCATCTGTATTTTCATGACAAAACCCCTGAAAATATTACGTGTACGTTACACTGGACGTTAAAGAGTTAACGGTAACCGCGTTCCCTGCAATAAGGCGTTAATTGGATTTACCGAAGTCTTCTTTCGCAAGGTTAGAAATATAATTAAGTCACCAAAGATTTTATGACGATGTTTTACGAGTCGAAATCAACCCGAATATTCGCAAGTAATTATAGGAAGTCAGCTCCACCCCCCAGGATCCTTTCGGAACCGTCAAGTCGCCCGTGGATCCTCCGTAATTCTGGCCGAACGGGGTAATTGAATGGTCACCTCTCGAATATGGGGAAGGATTAACCGGCTCGCGGACAAAGGATTCTAGCAACACAATAAATCACTGGTAACGATCGACATGATTACCTATTGCTGAATTCCTAGCCGGACCGAGTTACCTGTTCCTCTCCCTGCCCTGAATTTCTATTACTCCCAGGTGAGATTTACAGAAGCGAGAGGCAGTAAAAACTGCTACCGTATTTTATACCACCCCCTTTCCGGTAGACACCGTCTTCACCACCCCTTTTTTCACGACAGGATTCGTAACTCGATGGACGATCCTCTCGAAAAAATGACAAAAGGCGTGTATAACCATTTCGATGGCGGAAAAGCGTTCCAATGACGGGGTCAAAGGACAACCCCGTGACCGAATCGTGATGATGACGATGCGAAACTTCAGATACGAGGAGATAAATGAAAATCGAGTCCGTCGACAAAAACCGATTGATCCTGGAGAAAGAGAGAGAGAGAGAGAGAGTTCCAAACGGGGGTGGGTCGTAGGTGAGGTTTCGAGGTTGCTTCGAGGACGGTGGACATCGATCAGGGAACCGTCGTAAGGACGGACGTCCCTTCGTCCTCCTGGTAGGGGTTGATGGATGCGAGATTACAGCGACGGGGACACTCGTTGACACCCCATGATGTATCACCCGCAACCTCCAGCTAGTAGCTCGGCTACTTACCACCCGGAATAGGGCGCACTAGGTCTTCGAAAACGAAATGAAAAAAATAAAAAGTGAAGTCGTGCCTCCTGGTTCCTTGTCCACGCCACCCACTCTGTTATTTTTTAACTAGTGACGAATTAACTATACCCTGAATCGAACTTGATCAAAACTTACCCTTGGGGGTGGGTTAAACAGTATCTGTACCTTAATAATTGTCACATAGAACTATACGAAGGTGTTTCCAAGGTGACAAGGAATTACAGTTTAATCCAACGTCCACGTTTCACCCACTTCGCGACACACAGGGTGGCTACGACCTCGGGCGGAAATATTCTGGAAAAAGAAAGGGGGGAAGGGTGGTAGCCAGCGAGTAACTCGGAAGAGTAGGGCGTAAAAGAAACGAGAAAACGGACAGGATAACGGGGGGGGTAGCGTAGATAAGTCGGGGGTTGTCGGGGCATCTGCTTTCTTTCGTTCTTCCGGCCATCTTCTGCCACCCCTTTCGTCCTTCTTTTCGGGGTGGAAACGGCTCTCTGGTCCATTCTCGACGAGACGTTGTATCGGGCCAACACACACCAGAGATCTGTGACCAGGGTACGGTGAGAGAATGTCGAGGGGGGAGTGAAGGTGGTGGCGAAGAAGAACGTGCTGAATAGAAGATTGGAACTCTTTCTGCGGTGACGGCGCTTCTTCCGGCGGGGTGGCTGATAGTGCCGGCTATTTCCGGTGGCCACCGTGACATTGCTATCGCCGAGCAACCGTCTACTATACCCCCGAGGCTATCCTACGTTAAACGTCCTCCTCGAAGACCCGCGTGCAACCACCTACCCCCTCCTTCGACCTCCATCCCGATGTATTCGTATTTTTGCATTGCCTAGGCGGTGTATTTTTACCCGAGTTTCATTCGATGTCCTGAATTCTGCGTGCACCTTATCGAGACCTCTCTCTGTGCTATATACTTGACGATTGCTTCCAAGATCTTTGTAAAAATCTTTTAGAGGTAGGTGGAATAACTATTTGAACATTTTGGTATCGAATGACGTAGCAGTAGGTCGTTTCAGAAACAAAAGATGAGAGCAATTGTCATAGTACGTCTTTCTTAGATAAGAATTAGAATAGTAAAAAATAGGGAAAATCGTTTTTTCTATATGCAAAGTTTTACAAGTAAAAGTTAAGGGGCAGTTTCTAAATATTTTTAGTATTAAATTAAACCCTCCCGCCAGTTAAGTAGAATAGTAGTCCGACGAAAAATGAAGAAAGGAATAGTGATAAGTTCTGACAAGGTATGACAACATGTTAATCAAAGTTGGTGTAGATAGCGTGTCACGTATCGAAGAGTCAGACAAGGACGGTACGCCAACGTCGCGATTGATCTTGCGAAAAGATAGAGGTGACGGCGATGTCCGTACATCCACTGACACCGAGCTGTACTTCGCGGCTTATCGGTTATCGCGTGTCGAGCGGTCTGCAGTCCAACGAGCACTTAGACATATCGTAACCCAGCCGAACGTCGACCCTTCGATTACGTCAGTTCGTCAATTACACCCGCAGGACAAAGGAGACCGTCTAGTCGCATTCGCGACAAGTATCGCATTCTTGTTGCTCCTCAGAGTTGTCTTTAACCCTTAGACGAAGGTGTCCATTTTGACATAAGATTTCACAAACGTCACGCACCTTTCGAGCTTACCGAAACTGAAGGAAGAAAACAGTTACTTATACCAGAATTTTATAAGGAGGCCATTGTGTTTTGACGAAATTCGTCCTAAGACACAGCTAAAGATGGATAGGGGTCTGTCTAGACCAGTGTTTCTGAACACTTTTGGACCATGCCCCATCTAAACGCCTTAAAGATCTCGATATCCCCCTAACATAACAGTAACCCAAGTGTAAAATTAATAGCATCTTCAAATAAAAAGGGACATGGCGTAAAACTTTTGCCAAAAATATGCAAATTGTCCGTCGTTGGGGCGTACTAGGTACTGCGTAAAAAGACTCTCAGTTTTACCTTTCCACCTGCACGATCCGAAATCTCTGACCGATGATATCCCCCAAAAATTGCAGAGATCATTGGACCCAACTGGTCTCGTATGAAAACCATATTTACTGTCACTCCGTTAGAAGATAATCGCAAGGATCACCGATCACGGGCGGGTCCATCGAACGTCACAAATATGTTTGCAAACATTGAATCGGCACTGGGAGGAACAGCACGACAGAGCCGCCGATTATTCCACGGAATCGTTCTGGGTGTCTACCCCCGAGAGTCCATGACTAAGCCCCCCGGTTCCTCGGTTTCTGGTAACCAAAGCCCTGGGCGAGGGTCTAACGGTTTGGTATTACAGCATCCAGCGAGAACGTACCCAGCGCGTTGTTGTGCGCGCAACCTGGAAGAACGACGCAAGGATACCGCGAGAGGCCCAGGTAGTCCCTGGGCTCGCTGGGTTATTCAGCTGTCAATCAGACCGCGCCGAATCCCGGTAGTCCTGGAGAACATCTGCTCCGGGAGGACGGGGGCGTCTCGTTTGCCCCGTGTTCTACACCCTCTTTCACCCCCCCCCCTGCTATTTTTCCCTTCCACTCCACTCTATTTGCCTCAACTAGGTCTCCGTGATTAATCTCGAAATGAAAGTTTACATTTCAACCGCGAAAGACTAGGTAGAATTTTCGAAATACCTATTTCAGTGTGGCATGATATACATCTGTTATCGTATCAATGTACAAATGTTTTTTTAAGATCTGTGGTAGGTGATTCTCACGTCCACGCGACTCATTTAACGGGAATTTAATAACGTCGGAGAGTGGTCTATATGGTAAGGGGTTACACGATTAGCCCCTGTTTGGATCCATTTAATATTCCGCCGATCATTAAGGGATCGATCGATACGCCGGAATCGTTGAACTTGCAATCGAGTCGGTACTGTCCTTCGATGCGACTGCTCCTCTCTCCGGTCGACTCTGGTAATGCCTCTGCGGCTTGAGCCCTTTCATCCGACACTTTCTGTAATCCGGCCAGGAATTCCGTGTCGTGTGCAAAAGTGAAAGACAAATTGGGAATTGATCGGTTCGTCCCCTCAATCTCTCTCACTCGATCCCCCCTCTGGTGTCTCGAGAATCTTATAGATATCTCGCGGTGCACCCTTTTGCTTCCTGGAGAACAAAAGCGAGTCGACGAGAAGAATTTCGGCAGTTTCCGTCGCCTGTATTTTTTCATCGTGGAACGTCACGGCACAATGGAAATCACGTATCGAAAAGAAGCTGGAAATCGTTTGCTCTTCCACGTTTCTTATTGCTGGACGAAGGATCGTGATCCCGGTTTCGAACAAGTTGCGCATCGTTCAATGGCCCCGTTAACGAGTTACAATTGAGACCGGTGACACCCTTCTTCAAGGGACACATCGTTCTGTCGAGCGATCTCTCGTGGTCCTCTCCCTTGTCTACGATTCCACCGACATCTTGTTCCCTTTCACCCTCTGACGTGGAATCGCCTTGCGACTCCAGGTAATTTCGGGCACCGAAGGGAGACACGGGGTAACACGACACCGAGACGACAGCCGTCGAAAAGCGTTTCACTTTTTTTTTTCTCTCTCGCCTTTCGTCTTGTTTCTTCCTCCTTAATTCGAGGGATTCACCCCGAGTAGAACGATCTCTGGTGTCGACGACCCCTTGGATCGTGGGCCTTGATCGGATTCCGGCTCGTTATTCCGACAAAAAAGCCGCCGTAGATGAGACAAAGATCGCTGGAAACGAAACCGATACGATATTTTTCGCTGGTTTCCAGAGCATCGGGTCCCTTTTCTGGCTGTGTGCACGGGAGGCCCTTTCGTGGAAACTGCGGAGACTGTGGGAAGCTGTGAATGGAGGATCGTACCTAATCGGAAAAGACGCGGGAAAAGCGAGTCGATCGATGATATTTATGGCCGCGTATTCGCTGGGATTTTTTCTTTCATTTCTGTTATTCGAACGAACCACTTTATCTTCCACGACAATACAGCTTATTCTTTCGCGATTTCTTTTCCGAAATAATGATACCGGAATGTGGATGATTAATAGATTCAATAGAGTTTCCATTGAACGTTTCATGCTCCCGGAGTATTTAATACCTCGAGATTGCGATATTGTTCCTGGTTTGTGATACGTTTCATCGTCGCGGGATCTCGATCCGGAAGCTTTTCGGGGGAAAACATTGGGAACTGGTCCAGAGAAGGAAGTCAGCGGCCAGAGAGAGGGGGATAAATACATCGACTTATCGATGATCTGATCGCGGAACGAGGAAACTGAATGAATGGTCTAGCCAAGAATTTCATTCATGATCCTGGAACGGTCATCTCGGAAGGACATCTCTCTTCTCAGACCATGCTATCCGAGACCGACCACCGACGAGAAAAATAATCGTGGAGGAAGCTACTCGAGTTTCGGCAGGACCTCTTTTCAATCGACGGACATTCGAGCCGAAAGGAAACACCCAGCGGACGGAAAATCTCCCGTAGCCCAGAGATCTTGCGAATACTCTCGATCGTACCACGAGTTTATAGGATAATAATCCTTATATTCTTTACGTCCTTATTTCATAGCTCATTTCTGACGTACGAAAGTCCCATTTTACGCTACTGTAAGTGGTCCCCTCGATCAAATTACCCTCGAGCCATCGTCTCCGTCTGTTTCCCCGATCTTGCATGATGCAAATTGAATAAAGTTGAATTTTCCCATTTCTTATGTGGTTTCTTTACACCTCAAGTACTTCCAATAACCGCAAACAGTTTTCGATCCCTAATGGCTTCTTCTTCCTCGATCCAAAAATATATCCCTCGATGAAAAAATCCCAGATTTAAAAAAAAAACGAAAACATAGCGAAGACGAGTGTTTGAAAATTTGCGAAGCCTGCGTCTGCAAGCGTTGCAACCCTAGTGCAACCAGTTAACGATTTTTCCCTCGTCCTGGGAGAGATGAGGGGAACGGGAAACGAGTTCGGAACGAGTTCGAGGCCCACGTCGACAGGTTCGTTATCGCGACCGGAGCTTTTGTTTGCCAAGCGGTTACGTTCTTACTCGCGCTAGTCCCTCTTTCTCCTGTTCTCTCGCGAGGATCCCGTGCCAGATCCTCTCCTGTTTCGGTCCTGAATAGCCGTGCCACGCCGCAGGACACCGGCAACAGCCGGCCAGGACACAGGTGGCATCGGTGACGTTCCGCTCCTGTCTGCCGACAGGATCTCGTCTAATCTCGGCTCGTAAGGACCACGGGATTATGCTCATTAACTCCAGCAGGACACCCTGCTTTCCCACGCGAGTCTTCGTAAACTGTTCCTTTCTTCCCGTGCCGCAGACAGGACGATCGTTAACCTTTAACCGGTAACGTACGGTTTGCCAGACACCGTCGATCATGAAGAGTTTTATTTACTTTTGGAAGAAAGTATATTTTGTACCTTGAGGTGCCTTCTATCATTTTGAGCATCATATAAATTCGTGACTCACTTAGTTACAAGCCATCGAAGTGAGTTGTTGTTTATTTATTGTAGTAAAAAAACTGACAGGTTTTTTATTCGATAAACAAATATGAAAATATTTTTTGTGAAAATGGCCAACGGTCGAGTGAAAAATATTGTTCCTGATCGTAATTATGGAACGATGATCGTTTAATTGAATCGAGGGATAATCGTAGAAACTAATTCTTCGAAGACACAGGAAATCCGTGGGATTCGATGGCATTTCAACAGCGTACAATTCGGAGTTTAATGGCGGTGTACTCGCGTGGGATTTTGATCGATGCGGAAAAACATTTCTGGACAATAAAGCCTGCGTTGATACCCGTCGAATATGCCGGTATAATTTTCAACGGATCGTTTATCCCGTGTTTCGACGATCCTCCCTTTCATTTTTTTTTTCACCGCCATCCCTCCGCGCCACCCACACCCCCGGTGATTTATCGTGTCCGCAGAAACCACACGCTCGAAATGTACCGGGTATAATAATGTAATCGCGTGTGGGGGTGGTATGGAGATCTCTCGAAAAGTTTCGGGTACATCGAAAACTGGTGGAATATAACAAAAATAATTCCCCGCGCGACGATGCGTGGCGTCGATTATTTTATTCTCTAGCAACAGGTGAGATCACTCTTTTCGCCACTGTTTTTCACATAGTTCCGCGGATAAACGGCGATACATTGAAACGGATCGGCGAGAACCGGCTCGAAACTATCGAATAATATGGCAGGCGAGTAATCAACTGGCGATTCGAGAATACAGGGGGTGGTGTAGGGGTGGCGGTGAAATTCGACGATCCGGTAGGCGAAAATGTTTCCGCGTTTCGAATTAAATTCCACGATCACCCCAGCTCTCTTTGTCCGTACGTGAAACAGCCACTGGCGATTCCATTCTCGATCGCGTCATCGTTTCACGAATATTCCCCCGGGCGGAAGGCCACGGGAACCGATGAATCCGCGAGATTTTCATTATAATTCTTGCCGCAATTTTTCCGTACCTCTCGCGAATCGATCGGGAACATACAGCTGTATTTCGATTCGCCGCCGAACTACAAAGGCGTGTGACCGTTCTAAAGCCTCTACGCGTCGAACGTTCGTCGGTGCACTTTTATTTTCCATCCCCGAAATTTTCGCGAGTGAAGTATATACTCTGAAACGAGCCAGCAACTGTTATGATCACTTTTCAAACTCCATTTCCGCGAGTTTATTCTCGGTTCAAAAACCGATCTCCAACTGGCCATGTGCGTACGGTTCGAGAGAACCAAGGGAGGATCAACGTTTCGTCGATCGAAATAAAATAATCCCTAGTTCTCCGGGAACAAGCAAACAAACAAAAAGCCGCAGAGAAATGGGGGAGCTCGTTGGACGAGACACCGAGCCCAGAGGGTATTTTTTCAACGTCCGTTCCCTTGGACGGAAGGATCGCGCGCGAACAGGATCACCACGATCCAAGTAAACCTTATTATCCGGCGCGAGGAGAGAGAATCGAGACTGAACGAGAAGCAAGGAAAGCTAGAAAGAAGAACTCTCCAACTACGATTCGAAGATTTTCTCAAAGGACGAACTCGGGTCAGGGGTAAAGCCTATTAGTCGCGAAGGATCCTTCGGTAGGATCCCCCTGGTCTCACCGGCGTCCCGGGGAAATATTGAGCCGGCAGGCCTAGCGAATCGCAAAATCCTGGCCAACAAAGGCCCAGCCGCTCGGCGTGCAGTTTCGAGAAAAACCGCGTGCTTTTCTGGTAGTCCTGTTTCGCTCTGCGTCGCGTTTCCCTCCTCCTCCTCCTCGTCGTCGTCCTCCTCTCCTTTCTTGCGATCTTTCCACCTGCTGAAGGCATAAATCATGCCCGGCCGAGTCCTTCGAGAAGGGAGATCGGTTTGCAGGTGTCTCGACCGCCGAAAATTTCATGCCTCTCAAACATCGACCTGTCCGTCTCTTCTTGCGCCTACGGGACCATCGACAACCGTAATTTCACCGATTCCTCTTTGGAAATTATCATCCGTACTTTGCATTCCATCTATCTGCCAGTTGATTTGGAATCAGAAACGTGAGATTCCACGATTCCCAAGGATTCTAGCGATCCTTGGACAGTGGAGAAGACGTGAAACTCGAGAGGACTTCCGTTCGGGGGTCGGAACACACGGCGGTACCGTTTACCGGCGGCAGAAAACGCTTTTTCGTTTCACGGTAACGAATTAATTCGACATCGGAGGATTTCACGATGAAACATCGGTTTTCCTTCCGGCTCGATTCCCCCACCGTACCTGCCCGACGTAGAGATCTCTCGGGGTCTGAAATTTTTCGTTTCGGGCGAGGACGCCTTTGTGGGCGAACGAACGACCGAATTGGGGAGGAACGTTCACGGGCGCGCGTTTTTCAAGGAATCCTTTGTCAAGGTGTCCTGGAAAAATCGTCCTTCCGCCGAGCGATCGGCCGTGAGAGCACGATGGATTACTTGTACTGGGGAGGGGGGGGGGGCCTGTTCGCTCAAATTACTCGGAAATCGAGCCTCTGGATGTAATATCGCCCCCCGAGATCATAAACGGGACTCGTCGCGGAGAACTTCGATAACCCGAGAGATTCTCGAATGTATGATCAAGTTAACCCTTTCGGTGTTCAATAAAATTACGAAATATGATTCAAAAATGTTTCAAGTTTTTTATGATTTAATTTAGTCACCTTTCCCATAGAATATAAGGAGACAATATATGTTAGGTGTATTTGTATTAAGCTGTCGAAATTGTATTTAGATATAAGAAGTGTATTAGACTTTAATTGAGACGAGATCGAGACGTTATCGCTTCGATCGCGATTTCAGAGGAACGAAGTCCTTGTTTGCGAGGCTGTCGAGAAAGTCGCAGGGCCGTGTCGATGTTACGATTAATTTGCTCGTAAATTTTCACCCCGGGGAGTTCGTGGAAGACCCCGAAGGATAATTTATATATTTTTCGGGTCGACCGGGTCCACACCTGGCACTCTCAGCAGGCGTTTACCTGAACGGACGGGGCCAGACAGCGTCGCGCCATCTTTCAGTGCAGTCCCCTTCTTTTTTTTTCTCTCTCTCTCTCTCGACGCTCCTGCCAAAAGTTTCACCGGAAATTCGGTGCATTCCACCGTTTGAAAAACAAGCTCGTGCACCCCTTTCGTGGAAAATGTCTCATTCATCGCGTGGACCGTGATTCTCGATGGGAAAAACTAGGGGTGAAGGACAGTTTTGACCGATTCATAGTTTTCGTGGTGTATTCAAAGACGGTGGTATTCCTTTTCCGACGAAGATCGAGTACGATTCGCATCCCATTCGCGGAGAGCACACAGTAATTTTCACATGAAAATTATTCGTCCCGATAACGCAAGCAGAAATAAATTGTCCATATAAATAAATTATCCACCAAATACACTAACTTTAACATAAAATAAAAAGAAAAACTTGCAGAGAACTCTTCGTGAACTTTGAAAGAAACTCGAAATAAACGTTCGGGAATCCCGAAACAAGGAGGAAAGTTGATCGAATCGTAACGCACCTTTCCGCGTGAGTTCCACTGTACATCGAATGGAAAGTTCGTCGATCGGGGGTTGCTAAGAGAAATACCATCCCCTCCGCCATCCCCCCGTTTGTCGCGGCACCTTGAAATTCCAGGGGAAAGTCTTCTGGAAAAAGTTTTCTCGCAATAACTCATCGAACCGGCGTTCCAACGCTGGAATGGAACTCCACCGTCATCGGCTGTTTGCCAAATCAAGTGTAAAACGCGAGGTAATTGTCGCCGCGAGAGGGTTCACTTTCCGCCACGAATGGAAAGGGTGCGATCGCGCGCGGATACGAGATTAGAGGGTAGAATACGGGCACGTCGAATGTTTATAAACTCGTCGTCGTACGATTTTCACGGCTAACGACAGACTCCGGGAATTCGATTTGCGTTCAACCGAGCGGAATCGATTCGAGCATTTTTCAAACGCGCGGCCCTCCCGCCACGCATCCCTCGTCGCGGCCATTGCATTTCGGAGACGCCATGTTGAGTATTGGGTTGACATCCTGCGCTTTTCTTTGCAAAAACATACTTTACATACCGCGGTTGGATTTTTTTTTGCATGCTAGTTACAATTTTTTTTTATATCTTTACAATTGTTTTTTATATATTAGCAAAATTTCATTATTTTGGCACAAATATTATATTTCCCACACTGACTAAAATAACTATGGAAACAATCTAGAGTGCTCTTTCAAGACTTTATATTGCTATCAAGCCTAAAAATTGTAAAAACTACAGTAGAGTATGTATACTCGGGACCGGTCAGCAAGGTGTTAATAAACTTCTAAACGCTACAGAATGTGCCTGAAACACGATTATCCTCGATCCCATTGTCACCACTGGCACCGTAGAATGAATCACAATCGGGTCAATAAAGAGTAGAACAGAACAATTACCGAGTGAGTCAGTAATCCTAATTTATTGGGTGTACCGTTTAGCCCGACGACGTGTTAATCGTCCGTTGACACCCTTATAAGTGGCCCTTATTATCCCCCCTGGGCGACGATCCTCCCCGAAAAAGAAGCGACTCGTGAAGAAAAGGGAAGAAAGCCGCTATTTAAACGAATTTTTCAATAAAAAGAGATCCGGTGGCCAGGTTTGACTTTCGGCTGTTGGGGAATCAAGATCAAGAGGCGGTTGAACAATCGACGCCACGTTTCTATGAAGTTTCGGGGTCTGGTGAATAGAATTCGCGGATGAAAGGGACGCACGCGAGCGCGCGCGTTCACGGTCCTTCTTTTCTGAAAAACAGGGCCGTGCGCGCGTCACGTTCTTCATACACACGGTCCTCGATAGACGGCCGTAAGTGCATTCACCGTGCAAATCGGGTTGCCTCGGGTGTGTGCAACAATACGCAACAGGTGAGGAGGAGAGATCGGTACGCGTTCAATGGCAGGTGAAGTTTCCTTTCGAAAGGAATAAGTACTCGGAGAGATTGTGCCATTCGGGCCCGATCCGATTGCCCGAGGAATTCCGCGCCTCCCCCGTTTTCTCGCCTCGCAAATTGACTCGTCGAAATTTACTCTAAAGTGTTTCTAGTTATCTGAAAATGTTACACCTACGATATTCCTTCCTTCCGTCTTTAACGTTAAGTTTCTCTTGATTATCCACGCAAGTCTAGGTAACCGACGGGGAAAACAAGAAACTCAAAAAATTCGTTTCACGTCACACAACGACGCTGCGGCCTCTTTTTACGTATGATAATTTATGATAGATCTCGCTATTCAGAGCCGTCACGCTTGGATCCAGACACGATTCTTGGTCCCCGTCGCCGTGACACGGATAAACAAGAGATGAATGCGAGAAAAATGCGGTCGAACGTACGGGACGTGTAATCGATTACCCAACAAGTCATGGAAAATTCATGATATACCTGGGCATCGAGTTTTATAAAAAAATCAACATGCTTTCGTCCTGCAGCACTGAATTCATAATTTTCTATACGTACATATCTCGTCGACGCCCCAAATTAACGCCCAATTTCATCCCCTCATTTTCGAGATCATACGCTCAAAGGTGAACACCCTTATCGCTGAAAAATCAGCGTCCCCCCTATCAGCCGCAGGATCGACGGAATTGCATAGCAGAGCAGGGGACAAAGGCCAAATTAAACAGTTCCATCGGCTGAGAAATCCGGCAACCCTCTCCGCTTTGCGCGGTCATTATCTATCCATCGTTTCTCCTCACCCTTTCCAGAGGATCCCCTCGTAATCGGCCTGCGAATCAAGATGGACAAGCAAGCACAAGCCGTGGGGTACACGGCCCTTTATCAAAATATACATCGGAGGAAGCTGGATTCGAAGGACGGAAGGAGAAGCCCTTTGAAGTGGATGCCTGACATGTCCTGGAAAACGGGACCGCTCCTTTCCTCGAATGACGCTTTCAGGAAATGTTTCTTTCCCTGTCGATGCATCCCGTTTCCAAAGATTCTGGGATCTTCGACAGCCTACTTAGAAGCTGCAGAATTTCGGGACACGATCGAGACAGTCCACCCAGGACAAAGACCATCTTTGATTAGCCTGATCGAGGGACACGCGTTCTCGAACCCTTTTCACGAATCTCCAAGATCGAGGGGGCAGCGAGGTGCACCTCGTAGCCGCAGAAAAGAAATCTTAAGCAGCTTCACAGAAACCGCGAAACAAAGCTCGAATGAAACGCGCTATCGGGGAGATCGATCGTCGGGCTACCAGAGGATCTACGAGCCAACAAAGAGGGAATTCCTTTTACGTTTTAGCGTACGAAACAAAAAAGGCGCAAGCAGGGCCCCCGATGGAAATCGATCGATCAGAGAAAAGGGGTCCTTGGTGGGACCCCTCGAGCGACGTAAGTAGTGTAGGCGACGGGATGGATAAGTAGGTAGAGCCCGTCGTGCGTAGATCGGATCTAGCCACGATTTGCCTGGATCCTCTCTCGGTAATAACTGTACAAAGGTGGGGTTTCCGTGAGGTGGAACCGAGAGGGTACTGCCTGGAGACGCGCGACGAACGAAAGAAAGAGGCGTCTCGTGCCTGTGGGCAAAAAACATGGAGGAGGGGAAAAAGAGGGGTGGGAGGGGGTGGCAGAGGGTAGAGAAGGAACCATTCAAGTCTCTTTACGGAGTAAGTAGAGATTTCCGGAGGCTGCGTGCGGCCCACCTCTCACCCCGTTGAGGGGTGTCTTCTTACCTGGTTGCCCGTCGACCCACCCCCTCCCCCTACACAGTTCCTCGACACGCTCTCTCCCTGCCACCGACGATCTCCCCTTACCTATGGGAAAAATCTACATTGAGTCGATGGCCGAAATGAATGAGAGCAGGGGTGGCCGGCTCCGCGACGGAATCTTTTGTGGACCATCCCCCCTTCTGGATTCCTTCCCTCTGTCGGGTCCATCCGCTGCAATAACGTCCTGCCACGGTGCCAACGGAACGACAACCGACCTTCCTGGACCGGGCCGCGAGAGAACCTCTGCACCCACACCCCCGTAGGATCTACCTGAAATCTCGACCGTACGGTTTATGCTCGCACGTGCACAGGTACACCCCGAGGTGAACGCGACTACTCGCTTTCTCACGAGCTGGTTTTCTGTGGTGACCCCGTGGCGCGGATCTTCCTGTACCATCGTTTTCACGCGACGCTCGATCTTGGATCCGACGTCTGTAGGATCCTTTTTGTACAGGAAGGTTACCCAATTTGCTCCTAGGTTAGACCATCGCTGTAGATAATCAATTTGCGCAGTTTGATAGGCAGTATGTGTTGATTATTCTACTGTTAGCTGTTCGATCGAAATTTCTTCTGACTAGTATAACATGACTCTAAGTTATAAACGGGTAATTATTATATCAAGGAGAGCTTTAAGATGATTGTACCAAATTTTTTCAGTTAGACTGTGTCGATCTTCCTCTCTCTCCGCTACTGACACACACGTTTCTCGAGTTCTTGCCGAATGTCATTTGAATCACAGACATTGCGATGGATCGTTTGTCAGGAGTCTGAAGAAGGTTCGTAAAGTGATCTCGTTAGAACAATTCGCGTCACCTCGTCGTGTCCAACGAACACAGTGCTCGGAACCGCAAAAACAGGGTACTCCGTCGAAATAAATTGCGGCCACGCCCTTGGGCGAATGGGCGTGTAAGCGGCCTCGCCCTGGTCAAAGACTCCTCTGGAAACAGACGTGAAGCACGATCGTAATCATCTATCGAGGAAGTGGCTCGCCCGGTTTCGCATACTCTCTCCACCTCGACAGGTCTCTCGTTCTCCTCGCGGATACTTTCCTTCGAGGTTGGATAACGCATACTGGTCTCGCGAGAAGATAAGGTGCACGGGGAGGTCATGGATACTGCATCGTCACGTGGCTGTATTAGATGATCCCCGTGGAATGGGACTTTTTGCTAGCGTTCCCCTCTCATCTTCTTCCAGTCCATCCGTGGTTCTCTTCCTTCCACTGTTGACTTCTCGACTTCCCTTGTCTTTCCACTTCTCCCAATTTTTTTTTTCGCCTTCCGTCTCTTTCTCATGATGCAACTTTCGCGGAGAAAAGGCTTTGGCAATTCTCAAGGTATCCCGAATCCGACGGAATTCAATTTGTCCGGGAATGGATGAACTTGAATCCTCGATGCATGACCCTGATCCAGATCCGGAAAATTTCTCCTGGCCGCTCTTTATAATCCCGGAACTCTCGAGTGATCTTGAGCGATCTCCCCGCAAGATGTATTTTCTCGGCGTCGTCCCCGAGAAACCATTTCTCCACCGCCACCCCTCGGCTCGCGAAGAAAACCGCGCGTTCGCTCGGATGGAGGCAGGGAGAGGAAATATTTTTATTGGAACGATTGCGGCTGACGTACGAGGGTCCTTCGGATTCACAGTGTCGTGGATCCGTCGTGGGATCACGGTTGTGTTCGAGTGTCCCGATCGATTTTCCTCGTGGAAATGTCTGAAAGGAATTCCAGCAGGAAAACACCGACTGGATATCTTGCTATTCCCCTTCGATTTTCAACGAACTACCCTCTGAATCGATGAATTCTCTTGTATAATACATTAATAATAATCAAATCCGTGGAATATTGTTTCGTTCGATGCCGAGATGAAATTTGATGTAGTCTCTGGATAGAAGGATCGACGATGTACTCCAAGATCCACATCGTGGATCTATCAGGCGAGATTTAGACACAGCCTCCGTGTTATGGCACATTAGCGCTCCTCGGGATTCCGGTTTTTCAATACAGCCAGTCATCCTCGAAGAATCGGCAGACAATGTGGCGGCGGCCCTCTTCCTCGTCACCGGACCCTCGTAAGTAGCGCGCCCTCTTTGCTCTCCCCCACCTCCCAGAAGAACACAGAGGATAAAAAAAAAAAAAAAGGAAAAACTTTACTCGTGCGTTTGCCCAAAGACTTAGCGGTCTCTGCATTGTGTCTGGAGAAACTTAAGCCGAGCTCTCTCTCCAGGCAGTACTTATCGATTATCCCAGTTGGTAGTTTTTCGAATTTGTGCTCGATTCCGACAGTCGTTCGAATATTTCTTGGCGTCTCTTGACGCTATTGTTCCGCGGGATACTGTGTTTTCTTGATCATTTTTGGGAAAACACAGCGAGTCGAGCTAAAACACGCTGAAAATCGCGTTCGAAGATCATCGTTTGACGTAACGATGTATGAAACAGGGGAGGATGTAGCTCGGGGATCTTTGATTCAGCGTGTCGCAGTAAAAGACGAAGTGGTTCCCTCGGTTGGCAGATCGTAAAAAACACGGATGCCCTTTTGTCTTTGTTGGATGGAACCCGGAAATAATCGCGGTTTCGTAATGGAAGGAGGCACGCGAGGAGGAGACCGCGTGAGAACGTTTCAACAGAAATAACGGATGAAAGGACGATAAAACTAGTGACAAGGAGAATACACCTATAAATAGAATAAACGTTTTCACACCTAATTGATATTTCAGAACTCTGTGAAAATACAAGTTCAAGCTAACAATTTTTTTGATCCTTTGTTTCTGCAAATAGCAAAAAAGAGTATTACCAGATACGACCTTAAAACCCACCTAACTATTCGAAGATTAATATAATATTACCATAGGCGAGATTTCGATCGACCTATCCATACAATGTTATTCGTGTCCCCTTAATTGTCGTCGTAAGATTACTTTTCTGAGTAACGGAAAGAACCACGACCGTTTTCGAGTCGTCGAAGGAGGAGAACGAAACGGATGCGTCCCGTTGGATCACCGGAAGGCCGTAGTCGCTTTATTCCTCGGGTATATGCGAAAAGACGTGGATACGTCGCGGGGCGTACCGTGCAGCCGCCGCGTGTCTGCGAAGGCGCGTGTAATTATGTGCGAGGATAGAGTAACATGTCGGACATTCCAGCAGCCACCGGAGTCAGAATATCCACCCTCGCCAGTTGGCCCGTTGAACTGAATAGCCGGCTAATGAACGCGAAGCCTCCAGTCTGTCAGTCTCCCGCACACGTCCCACCATGGGGAATGATCATTGCTCGGCCGAGGATGAAACCGACCGCGACGCCCGGGCCATGGTTTCTAGCGTCCAGTCATGGACTGACTCATCCCTGGGTATACCCGTTCTTGGCCACTACTCGGTTCGCTACTCCATAAACTGGACAATATCCCGTTCGATGCACAACACATGGAACGATTATATTCCGATAATTCATGGGCAATTCGAAGAGAGATGATTCCCAAACATCGAATTATCCATTCGATCCCATTTATCTCGAAAACGAGGGTGAAATCAATACAGTTTTCGAGACGATATTAAACTGGCCTCTATACGTTGACTTTCTTCTCGGTTAGTCGATGTGTATCGAGATAAGCAATCTCACGGTGATAGATTCGTCTCCCCGAGGAGATCCAAACAGGGTATAGCTAGAAATCAATTATCAGAGCGCAGACATCGTTCGGTATCGTTGGAAAGAGCTCATCGATCTTTCCTCGTGGCCGACAACAAACTTCTTCGAAACATCGCCGCGTAATTTTCCTAAAAACAGGAACCAGTCGACGGTAGCGCGACGGATTCTGCGAGTAGAAACCATTTCGTCGGACAGAATGGGACGTGTATATCGGGCGGTACAATTTCAATTTTGCTATCTCCCCCCTTCTTGGGTTAGTTCCTCGATTCGGCTTGTAGGGGTGGCGAGGACACACCGAGACCAAGAAGAGAGAGTAAGGGAGGGTGGCCCGAAGTAAGGGTGTAAGATTCGACGTTAGATAGGCAAGAGAGTTAGGCCCCCGTCACCCAGCCTTCTCCTTCTCGGCCTGTCACTCAAATTCCTTCCTCCCTTTTCACCGCGAACCCTTCGTTCTCCAGACGGCACACGGTGCCCAACGTCACCACCCTCCCTCTTTGCCCCCTCGCGTTCCTCTAGCAGGAGCCACCCCCGCGGACTCGGTAATTGAATTTCACGAGTTGGTTACCCAAACCCCCGGGAATCCTAGCCCCGTCTCGTGGCCCGTCTCTCGTGCCGGTTCTGAACGGGTGGAGGGTGCCTCGACGTTGCTGGATCAGACCGACGATGGTTCTGCTACCGCGGCAGGGGTCTGCCAACCCACTTGATGGCCCGCTTAACGTCGTAGCACAACATTGATTACGACACCGGGAATGCCTCTTGCTTTTCTGGCTTTTGCCTCTAATCGCGAGCCTGGAACGGTTGGACACCTTCCAAGGTGGATTGAGATTTCGAAGGGTGGAATGGAGATTCCGTAGGTTTTTAAGGCGAAAGAACGAGATTCGAAGGGTGGAATATACAGTATGATACGAGAAAAGTGTTTATAATTTCTAGAGTAGATAGTACTCGCCATGTTTGTTAGGACTTGCATCATTTGGCGAGTACTGTTTACCCTAAAAGTTACGAACCCCCTTTTTGTACCACCCTGTAGAGTCATATAGGTTTTTCAGGCGAATGAATGAAGATTCTAGCAATTGTCCACGGGATAGAACTATTTCTGCAATCGTGAACTCGGAAACCGTGAGACCGCTCATTTCTATCGACTTCACGCTTTTCCGCGCTCATAAATATGTATTCAACGGGAGACGAGAAGTCAAAGATCCTCGTGGCTACGAGACACGGCAGATCCGCTATTCTTTCTGGATTTAATGAACCGCGTTGATTTTTCACAGGCGCAAACCGAGGGGGCTGCCTCCTCCGGAACTGTTTGTATCCATCGATCTCTCTTCTTTTTGCCACCCCCCTGTCGTTTGTTTCGCTCGTTCCATTTTCCTCTGTCTCCCGGCAAACCCCACCCCCTCTAGCGCCTCGATACGTCGAATTCGAGGTTTTTTTTTCGCCTCGCTCT
Source organism: Dufourea novaeangliae (assembly GCF_001272555.1). Taxonomy (NCBI): domain Eukaryota; kingdom Metazoa; phylum Arthropoda; class Insecta; order Hymenoptera; family Halictidae; genus Dufourea; species Dufourea novaeangliae. The sequence goes on from NW_015373937.1 coordinate 334,723, forward strand.
TCTCCCGGAGCCGATAATAATTTTAAAAAGTAGGGAGAAGGATATACGCCCGTAGGCGTTCGAGGTGTCGACCCCGGCGAAGACGAATTATCGCCGCGTGACGCGTACTCTTATTTATGGATCCAGCCCACCCTCTTCACCCTTTATCGTTCTTTCTTTCCCCGCCTGTTCGTCCCCCCAGAGGGGGTGAACGGAAAATGTTCGACGGTCCCGCGGATCCGCGGAGATACCTATCGTGCCCACCCCTTTTCACCTGAATTGATAAATCATCGACGCCCGCGGCTCGTTGAGCCTCTGACGGAAGGGTTGCGAACTACCACCCCTTTGGCATCTCTGGCACGACATTCGACGAAAATTAATTTGATTTTTTGAAATACGAATTTTATCTTCCTCGATTTTCCAAGGCTTGTAGAAATCTGAAGGAATTAGTGACCTTTCCTAGATAAGGAACGAATTCCATCGAATTCCAATCGCAGGACAGAAGGTGTCGAACAACAAGACATACGACCGAGAAATGTTGAAAAAATTGGGACACACGACGGACCTGTTTCCGGTCGAACTTGTTCCCGATTGTCGAGAAAAGGGAGCGTCGTCGAGGCACCGGGCTCCCATCGGCGAATCGACGACACCGACGGAATCGAGCGTCGAAAATACGAAAAGGGAGGAGGGAGGAAAGATAGCAACGCTGACAATTGGGGCAACGGTGTGATCCGATATTGCGACGCCACTTCAGGGCGGATCTGGTTGGTCAATCAGCGGTGCATTGTACGTAACGAACCTCCGCACTCGGCCGAGTTTAATGCCCGTACGTGGACCTTCGGTGAACGTGTGTGCGCGCGTGGGTTATTAAATATGACGAGAGAAGTAGTGGGGCCAGGGGGAGAGAAAGAGCCACAGCCCCCTCCTCTTCCCCGACTTCCTGAACGCCGACGTCGAGATTCTCGTTCAACGTTTCGCTAATACCTTCGAATTCGCGGCCTCTTTGAAATGTTCTACGTTTGCTTTATCTTCGAAACCATATCTTCGTTGCTAAAAGAAGCGAGCACCATTGGTACCCATGGTCTTCCACCTGTAATTCTTCACCAGAACGGAAGCAATTCCTGCAGAACCTTTTCCTGAACGGTATATATTCCCTGAAAACCGAACGATTCAAGATAAGCCCCTCACGGCGCACCTTTTTCCATAACTCGTTCCACTACAGAAAAACCGGGTTTCGCTTATCTTGCCGCGTAAACGATGAATGGCCCCTCGCAAGGCGGGGATTATTTAACCGGAGGTTCCCTATTTTTTTCTGGATCGAAACAAAGGCAAGAAAAGGAAGGCGATGATATTTTTCAGCTTCTGGTTCCAAGCGATCTTTCTCTCGATTGATGATAGGGGGGGATGCTCGGTTTGTATCGCAGCGCGGAACGTGCATAAATTTGGACGGTAGCGTCTCATAGCCGGGGCGGATGGTGGCTCGAGAGCAGTGAAGTGGACGGGCTCTTGGTAACGGCGAGCACTTATTCGCCTCGCTCGCTCGCCAATCCAAATGAATTGGATAATTTGATCAGCTCGTTGCTGGCCCTTTGTTGCCTCCTGGGAACTTTGAATGGTCCGGTCGGCCGTCTCTCGTTCCTCTCTCTCTCTCTCCCTCTTTTCCTCTCTTCTTCGTTCATCGTTGCCCCGCGACTGACCCCGCGCGCTCTCTTGTCTTTTCGATTCTTTCCCTTTCATTCCCCCTTCCCCTTACTGTTTCTTCTCTTGAGCATTCCTCCCCCTTCGCAGACACTGATACCGAACCCGGGCAAGAGAGGAGATACCTTGGAGAAAAAGAAAGCACCGCTTTCTACGAATCGTGGCCGGAACAGGGACCACGTTGAATCGCGATTGGCAGGGAAAAGGGACACGACCGAGCGTTTCGCGGAAGCGAGATAATAATTCGTTTGGGAGGGGAGGGAGCCTGGATTTCAATGGAGAAGATCGCTCGTTCAGAACTCACTGCGCGTATTCTTCTACCTGGCAGTCAAGAAAACACTTTTGGAGGAAGGGATGCTGCTCCCGCTCTGGGAAATATAATGGAAAAGAAGACATGTCTCGACTTCTCGATTATACACACAATCCCACGTGTCTCGAGTATTACACGTGCGTGCATATACACCAAGTTAATTAATTTCCTTCATAGACTCGAAGGAGCAGAGAGACGAAGAAAGAACCTGGGACGAAGGGAAAAAGCTTTACAGAGCGCGATATGGAAAAGAAGCAAGGTCTCATTCAGCACCGGTTTTATCGAGCACGGCGAAGATCCAAAATTTCGACCGGGTATTTGTAAGAGAGTCACCCGATGAATATGATAATACGGTGCCAGAAATCCGGGAAGATAAAAAATCAAGCAACGCTTTTCAGCCAATTGATTCGAAAAAAATCCCTGGGGGGAGGGCGTAGCTCTGCTTGTATCCTGAAAGGAATCCGCAAGATGAATCCGCGAACTCAAGACAGCCGACCCATTTAACCGTGGAGCTAAAAAAAAAAAGAAAAAAGAAATACCGTCGCTGCTATCTTGAGCCCCACATTCACGCGAAGCAGATATTATATCCCTTTCTCCCACTGGTTTCTTCTACCATCGTTGGAACATCAGCGCGTCGAAATATTATTCGGACGATCACCGTCGTCGGTTCGCTGGCTGACTCGAGCTAGCTTCCTTCCGTTTTTTGTTCTCCGTTGAACATCCCTATTTCTCTGGAGTACCGAGAGACTTCCTTATGGCCGGAGGCTCGTAAGACCTCCTGGTCACCAGTTCTCCGGCGTATCTTCAGGTCGAAAGAAGACGTTCAGAACGGAAGAAGATGGTTGGATCCAAGGGGGTGGGTTGAGGAACGAGCTGGTTCGTTGACGAATTCATCAAAAAACGTTTCGCTGTAATAGTGGCCGTGATTACTGGGCGGACAGAGAGAGGCTGGGGAAATTAAAAATGAAAAAGGAGAACCGAAGAGGTGGAGGGAGAAAGAGATAGATCTCTCTCCTCTGTGGCCGGAAGGTGAGTCTCCCGGGCGAAGGGAAAAGGTGGAGATGATTAAAATGAATTCTACGGAGACGACGACGCGGCCGTTTCACGGTATTTTTTTCCCATAGTATTCTTCGAATGGCACGCTGTTGGTTCGATGATATTTCGGTCGTTACCCCTCTTCCTCTCTATCTATATGTGAATGGGGATCGATCGACAAGGGAAGCCGTTCCGGGGATTGAGGAAGCGTGGATTTGTCGCGAGCAAGCCGGATCGACGGATTCATCTTGAAAACTGACGAAGAATAGCACTTGATACGCGCGCACGTCTCACGACGCCATTTTGCTGATGAAACGTGGCGTGGTGTCGCGGTCCTGCGAAACTCATTCTCGTTCGAACACCCTGGGGAACCTTCGTACGATGATCGGTAAAGGCTCCTGTAAACGAGACGATGTTTTCGTACCACAAGTTGTACTGTTGCAACCGCAGTTTACAGAAAAATGTAGTTAATCAATCTACGTTCGTCTCATTGATCCAAAGAATACAAATCAAGAATTGTTCGAAGCCACCAAGTTCCAGCGAATCCACGGACCAAAGAAACAACGATTAATGTTCTCGATTAATGATTGTCCTAGGATGATCACGAATCAATAATAAAAAAAAAAATCACGAATTCCGTTCTCGACGTTTCTACACACGCTCCCTCTCTGATGGCAAAGATCACTCTGTCCCATTTCATTTCCCACCCTTCCTCCTTCGTTCGGCGAGACCGAACCCGGCAAAGCGGAGCGAAGCATATTTCTGAGCGCAGCGGGACGTATTACCGAGCCCCGTGAGTCCGATAATGTGTTTCTGATTGCCGGCGCGTCTAGATTTCGCCCACACCCGATCCCTACCACGACGTAAATCCACCTTCGCGAAATATTACGTTCCTTGGATCACCCCCTAACCCCTCCGTCTAGCTTCGATTCTTTTTTGGTTAATCGTGGTTCTATTTACTCTTTAATCTTCTTCGACTTCTTGTAAATAAAATTTTATCCGTTTCCTCTACCTTCTTCCACCTTATGGAAAAAAGCAATGAAGAAGGTTTGTGTGCTCAGAAATATTTTGTTCTTCGAGATGTCGTAAAGATGTTTTTGATACAGATCACCTCTAATTGCCCGTTCGTGTTTCCATTACGATAGAGGAACGAGCAACGGCGTACCGGAATCGCCGTAAATAATTTTCCCTCGACGAGACCTCCGTTCAACGACGGTGTTTAATAATAATATTGTTTAATACGGTTCTTTGAGCGGCGAGCTTATTGACGACAGGCAGCCACGGTCGCGTCGACGGGACGGAATTCACCGCTGGGAATAGCGTCATTATTCGACGACGCGTCGAAGCGGCCGTTTTTAATGAGATCCTACAATATTTAAGGCGGCTCTCTCGAGAGATTTTACGCCATCGCGTTGTCACGCCACCGTCACGACCACGTCCGTACCGGAATATCTTTTTCCTCTCGCGAGTCCATGGGCGAAGTAAAAATTGTATTCCGAATAAATACTCAATACACATCGAATTAATTTTCGAATTTCTTACAGGGAAACTCGACACGAATTCTAAATAAATCTCTGACAGTAGATTCTCTAGGTTTACCTACGAAGACTTTTACCCAGAAAGATTCCTAGAGAAAAATCTGCTTTGAGCTCGCTTCGTAAAATAAGTAGCTGCTCTCGTGCCCGATGAAACGGGCCAGGCGGAATAAATATCGTGGTTCGAAGGAGTATGTACGTTAACGCAGGCAAAAACGGATCTGTGGCATCGTTTCGTTCTAGTCCCCGCGTGATCAATACATGTAGACGAGGCCGTCTACAGGTCGGGATCGATCGTTCAAGGATACATACATACATATGTAGATACGAGTATCGAGACCGCGAGGAACGTCTGGTTACGTATCAGATTATCGATTGTTAATAAAAACACAAACTCTTATACCTCATCGAAATTTCATCTCGATTTTCGCTCAATAATTCGCACGTTACTAAAAGTATTAGGAGGACCTCTAGAACCTTTCGAAGTCGCGAAATAAAGGAAATTTCCTGAGAACCAGTTCGCTATGGACAAATTTGGAAGGACAAAACCCGACTCAGTTACGCAACCAACAAACTGAATCGAAAGGAAAGAGGATACGAAGACGACTGTTTCTGAAGCCCAAAGACCCATTTGTCTTTTATGCAACAGGAAACTTTACGCAACAACCCGAACCGACGCTACAGCAGCGTCTCGATTCGCGAAGGCTAACCGTGTCTCCCAGGTGGTAACAGGGCAGATTGAATCGCGATCTCGATCGACTTTCCGACGCCTCGTTGTAAATTAAATACTCGATGATTAATGGCGGGCCCCCGGGATAATAGTCACCTAACGTTACCGCGATTTACATCTCGGCTCGGGGTTTTAGGCCTCGTCTGACCAAGGTCGGAGCAACGAATCGATTAATAACGCCTCGTCGTAACGCGTACGCGCGCTCCTTCTCTCTATATATAGAGTTGGAAACCAATGAGTATCACGGATGGAACAAGGCGAGTCCGAGGCGAAGCTCTCGCTTTGATTTCGCCGCCGGGAGGATCTTACACACCTTCGATCACACGCAGGTGTGTGACGGGAGGACCCGTTCGTCGCTGATTTTTCACGGCTTGGTCACGATGACGGGTCGTGACAAAATTAATGACCATAAATGGTAAACGAGGAACAAAAATTGAACCAGATGTGCGGTACACTATGCGATTGATTTTTAGCTGAAAATAGAACACGGAAAATTTCCTGTATTCTCGGTTTAATAGGAAATCTGGTTCGACTTCTGTTCTCGATACTAGTATCAAGTTCGTGTATCACTCACCGATAATCAGCGGTACACTCGGGGAGCACACGTTGGACACCCTCTTTATCTGGAAACAAACAAGAATCCATCGTGAGTTAGTGAAAAAGATTGATGGTGTAGCGCGGGTGGCTGTAAAGAATCGTAGATGGCAAGGAAGATTCCGCAAGGTTACGCTGTCCTCTGATAAAACACGATCTGTTAAATATCGTGTCAGGGTCCCCTGAAAGATTCATCAACGGGTGGCCAGCCGAGATCCACTTTCCTCGGTGCGCCCTATTCGCAGAGGCAAACCACTCGACTATCCCCCGCCCCCATGCCACACCCTACACCCTTCTTACGTAATCCGTCTGTTAAAATATCAATCTCAACCGTTTCACTCTTTGCACAGCATTCCGTGCAGGGGTGGCCCCGATCCTCTCACCCTCTTCTCTGTCTGGACGAGGTCATCAAAGATGCAGCAGCAATCAGCGGAGCTAGTCGAGCGAACCGGGCGTGCAGAGAGCCGACTACCGACCTGGACCCCAGGGATGCACGTGGGATTTTCTTTGAGCGTCTAAATCGAACCCACCGTTGGAGGAAAATACATTCGGTCGGGGCCAGCAGCCCTTTCGCTCCGGGAACTCTATCTCTCGTGGAAAAAATTTCTGTAGATCGAACCCTGTGCAATCGAATATATTCACGAATCCATAGACAAATGGATCTTTCTATGAGAGTAATTGGTCACTTCATTAATTGGACTAAGTACCATTTTAATCCGTTCGATCGTATTTCGAAATCAGTTTCAGCCAAGAACTACCCTTCGAGATGATTTACACGGTCCTTGATAAATCCTTCAGAAGCCCGTTCGCGGGGAAGAACATCAAAGTCCTCGTGTTGATTCTTAAACGGCTATGATCCGTAGGTCGTCGTTGAAATCACCGCCACCATCATCGCTAGCGAACCAACCAACCGTCCGTACGTACGTACCCCCCCACGGGTACAAGCCGCGGGGGGTGAGCTCTATTAAAAATGCAATATTCTCGTTAATCCGCGGCGGTATGCGATGCCGGCTAATTAGCGAGTACGGAGGACATGGATGCATACATACGCGACCTGACCCCCGTTGTCATGCAAATACCTCGGTGGTAGCCGCACGAAACACGCCCCCATTCAGCGTATATACGTTTGTGTGCGGGTGCACGGCGGCTCTGGATCGCTATATATTCGACACCTATTAATAACGAAACAAATATTGCTTATTGAATATGAAATTTTGACGAATATCTCTGGTAGCGATATTGTTCCAGTATCGGCCATTCCGTCCCCCCCCTCGAAAGCGAATATATATTCCATACAGAATTATTTTGATAAGCCTCCAGCGGGTGGTGAAACATTTACGGTTTCCTTTTGGAGTTTCTGTAAATCGAAGATCAACGAATAACCAGAGGAACACACGAGTCATCGTTTCGTGGATACTTCTAGCACATCCAGTAGATATTCTATATGTGTGCTGTTCATATGCTACGAGGGGCGGTTTAACCAAGGGGGTGAGGGTGTGGGTTATATCAATAAGCATCGAACGGCCACGGAGGACGGCAGGGAGCTGTTGATTAAGGGGCGAGCACAATGATGAGATATCCTCCGAGAAGGGAATGCGCGTCCGCGATGGATCCGCACACGAGGGGACTCCCTCACTGGATCCCTCCTACCATCCCGTTTCGCCTTCGGCGTGTCTCTCTGCTCGATCTGTGATCTCCAGCCAGCGGAGACTGTTAGACGCCGATTACTGCCGATCCCGACGTCTCACAATAGCTCTGTCCCTGTCATCGAACACGGACCTGACTGGGTCACCTTGTCGCGTGGCAGAACGAGGATTCAGTTGCTGTTGCAAGTTGTATACCGGACTAGAGGAACGCGCGGGATTGTCCTGAGAAAACTGTAACTGAATGGACAATTACTCTGTTTCAACCAAGTAGAGGTGGGTTGGAATATAATTTAAAATTCTTGAAACTCGAATCTGAAACTTTGTAAAATTTCGAAACTCTTGTAACTTCAAGTGCTGATTTTGTTTTGTAAGAGGAACGTTTTGTTTTACGAGTTGGTCTCAACGAATTTCAAGAAACCCACCCCTAACACCAAGGATCGTGCATTCTTAAGAAGAGCGTACGAAATCCCAGGGCATGAAATTCCCTAACGACCACCTGAACGCTTCCCGAACATCGCTGAAAACCGCCATTTCCAGCGGGCAGATCGTTAACGCGCTCGAAAGAGTTTCGGACCGGCTGACAGAGAAACGATGGCGGTGTGGTGCGCGGAGAGAGTACAGCTCGCGGCGGCAACTTGCAGGCCCCTAAATTAACAGTAATGAAAATTGGTTATCAGTCGAAGCGACATCCTGCAGACCGAACAGTGTTACCAGCACTGGAGCGCGTAATATCCCATTGAGGACGAGCGGACGGCCGAGCACGGTGCTGGGATTCGGGTGCACGGGAAGCGGATCACGTTGACACAAAGCGGCCGTAATCCGTTTATCTTCTCCCCGGGCACTCTGCGCCCACGTGTTACGCTTCGCGTTATTCGAGGACGGCCTAGCCTGCCCCCCTGCCCGTCCCAGACACAACGCCACCTCCGCACCCTTTGCACCCTCGATCGCTGTTCGTCACACTGTCGACAGAAACGTATAAGTTCCGCGTATCCGAAGAACCGTCGATACCAGTCGCTGAATTCTCTCGAGAAGATTCGAGAACGTACACCACGTTGCGACTAAATACAGTAAATCCTCGATCAGTATTCGAAGGCTCCTCGGCATTGACCAAGAGATGTCGTATATTTCTGACTACTACTACTCTAATTTATGAAATATTTAATGTTCAGTGCCGAGGAGTCTTCGAAAGCTCATCGAGGATTTATCGTAGGGATCGTAAAACGAAACGGCACGAATCTATTGACGATGGCCATTTTCTTGGTTCGTTTCCGATGGAAATCGACTGTCCCAACAGGAATCAAATTACAGGGATTATATATCGAAGATTGGCGACAATTCTCGTGTATCGTTTTGTTGAATTCGGATTGAAACACTCCGACAGACGACGACCAACAGAGCCCAAGGCACGAAATATATTCTACCCACGCTCCGTGTCCCCTTCGACACCTTTCTGAAAGCCGAAGGAATGTCCTTCGCGACACGTATTCCTCTTGAGTAATGACGCGGCTCCGAAGAAGGAATGCAGAAGGAGGTGTCTTTCACCGGAGGTTTCATTGGTTTCGAACACTGGCCAACCACCCCCCCCCCCACACCATTCCCCTCTCCGTTTCCATACCTGAAAACGGCTTAACGAATGACGACGAGTCGTCACGCGTTTTGTCTCGCGCCGTGGAACACATTTGTCTCGAGCCCGGATGCCGGATGGTTTTGAATCCCGTTGGGCTCTCCGCATATATATATAACCTTGCACACCGCGGATCGCCCTTTTCCCTCTCTCGCTCTGTCATTCTGTCCCTGTCCCGCTAGCGGTTCTCCCTCTATCTGTCTCTCCTTTCATCGTGGTCCTCGGCCCGCCAGGATTCGGATTGACGCACGGCTGAAAGACGCTTCGTTCCTCACAAAGGACTCCCTAATATATTACGCTTATTAATGTCCCGTCCTCGTCTATCTTCGCGCCACCCTCTTCGGGATCCTCCACGAACACTGTGGATGTATCGAAGGACCCGTAGCGCAGCGAGGGGAGGAAAGAAAAGACTAGAGACCTTTCCGTCTGTCTTGATTTAGTTAGCAATTATTCCGTCGGTGACACGAGGGAGGGGTTGAAACGATGGTTTACCCTTAAAAACGCGTGAATGTAACCGCGTAACCCCGGGACCAAGGTGCACAAGGGTGTCGAAAAACTAATCGGAGCTCGTCCAGGAGAACCTTGCAGATTGGTCCATTCAGGGGGAGGTTTAAAAAAAAAAAAAAAAGAAAAAAACAACAGTTCAGCCAGGCCCATTCGATTTCTCGAATCGTGCGCGTTTCTCTTCTCGGGCGGGCGCGTTGTTCGCGATTAATTGGACGACCGAATTGTTGTTTCGTTCGGCGTTCAATGGTTCCGCTTGATTTTTTCCTGCGTCGGCCTGTGTGTGTGTGTGTGTGTGGGTGTTTGTTTTTTAAGTGCCTACACGGTGTCGTGTGTCTGCGAACCGACTATATATATATATATATATATTTTTTTTTATTATCGTTTCGCGAACTGTTCAACCACCTCTCTGGTTCTCCACTCTCGACGAAATTTTACCAGGACCAGCCAGCCGGTTGGAATCTTTTATCGTTCAAACGTAAGAGCGACTGGGCAGCACTCTTCACTCCCAAATTTCTCTCTCCTTCCGCCTTTTCTCCTTTCCTCATTCTTCAACCCTTTCTTCGCCCCCCTCCTCCGCATTCCTCCAGCCCTTTCGCCAGCGTCGCCACGCGAAATATTTTCGTGCGGGCCGAACGCATAATGCACAAAAGTCGGGGGGCTCATTCAGGCCACGAAAGTCGCTTGAATTTAAACAAACGCCAACCTCCACCCCCACCCCCCGCCTTGCCTGATTCCTTCGTTCTTTGCTCGCTGGTTATTTCTCGCTCGAGCAGTCTCGCCCCGTACGCGAAAATGCCGGTTAATCTTCGCGGCTGGTTCGGTCGCCGCATTGTGCCCGGAAGTCGACCGAAGTCGGCCATTATTCACGGCGGAACAATAACCACCACCCACCCTGGGGGATGATTTTCATGCGTGCCGTTTAATACCCCACCCCGGTCGCGTCGATTTTTCTACAAGAAAATAATAATTCGTTTCGTCGATCAATCCCATTGAAATTACAGGTCGCGAGAAAACGTTTCCCGCCGAGAACCGAGCATTCAATTCACGACGTCGCTGGAGAAAAGTCTCAGGGATAGTCGGGGGTTGGGTTCGCGAAGAAAAAAGCGACATATATTCTCCAACGAGGAACAAACGTTGCCCGGTAAAATGGTGGCTGGAAGGGAGACTGGTTGCGCGGTGGAGATCGCGGAAAAAATCTAAAACCAGCCGGGTTAACAAGAGGGGGTTAAGGCGAGTACACGGAGAGTACGCGAGGCTGGCAAAGGTAACGGCTAAGCGGAGCTAATCTCACGGACGTTCTCTCTCTCCATGGTGTTTCGGGCTCTACGCTCGCCAGAGCGTTGTATGGGTGTATTTGTTTCGCGGTATGGTGCACCATGAACAACAATGGCGGCACGGATCAAGTCGGCGGCCTTTTTGAAGGCAGGTGCCCCCACTTCTTTTTTTCTCTCTCTCTCTCTCTCCCTCACTCTCCCGAAGACCGGCTTTCTTTCTCCACCGACCACCCTCTCTGTTTCCTTCCCATCCATCTCCGTTCCTCTGCTGTCCTATCCCCTTCCCTCGCTCACTCCGGGAGATTTCGCTAATAAGGAACTCTAAGCCCCGAAAAACCGGGGTACGATTATCGATTTATCTGCCGAACGAACGGACCTATCCCCGTCAGCTTACGCCCCGAGACAGAACGATATTTCTCGTTACCCGGATGGACGATCGGCAAGGATTAAGGACATGGTCTTGGTGTCCGAGCATCGCCTCGAACGGCGCCTAATCGACTGGTGAATTTTCCCGCTGCGTCGCTTATTTGCTGGTACTAATTAGCCTCTCCGAAGATCTCTAAGATGGAGGATTCAGGGGCTCGGATAATTGTTTAGGAGATCTCTGCTGCGTATCGAATCTCTTCCGGAATGAGATTAAAAATTAGGCTGCTTCATTGGGAAACTGTATTCCCGAACCTCGTCGATCATCGATCTGTTCGTTGGAAAACAGATCGGCTTTCGGTAGCGAAGAGTTTTTTTTTTAGGTAATGAAGAAGGAACATTGGGTATACGGCCCAAACGGAGGGAACAAAGTCCCAGAACACTGGTGGGATCTGTCGGGATCGAGAGGTACGATCCTCAGGGAGCGTGGGCCGTGGACTGTGGTCGATCCTCCCACGCATGGGATCACGCATGCGTCGGGCCTCCCTTAAAACAATGCGCCGACCAATCTCGTAAGGTAAAGGGGCTCTTGTCCCATTGGCTCGTTCCTTCGAGTGGATCTTTTTTTCGACACGACCCACCATTCCACGCTTCCTGAGCCCATGGAGTCTCGTTTTCTCAGGAAACTTTCTCACTTTCTCTTCTCTTCTTCTTCGTTGCTAATATTCTCGATCAGATTCTTACGAATTCGTTTCTTTTTCTCTACAGGATTCAATTCTAATTATTCCGTGGAAAACTCATCGAAGTAAAGAAGTATTCTACGATACGGAAACACGTATCGTTCGAGGTCCGTTCGAGCCGCCAGTTAGTCCGGGAACCAATCGATATCTTCGGGGTCGAACGATGAATTTTAATTTCTCCCCCTTGGTTCCCCTATTCGGAATGCATAAACAGCGCTGGTGTTTGCTGTTCCTGGTAATGGAAGGCCGACGGCGGCGGGGCTTGATTGCGGCGGCGGACGTGAAAAATTTACAAGAGAGCCAGTTTTGACACCGCACTCCTTTTTCTCCCCCGCGTTACGTGGAAAATTCGAACCGCAGCGCGGCAACATGGAAAATGAAAGGCTCCAACACCGCCGATTGAAATTGCCGTGCATAACGCAAACGAAACTTCGCCAGGGAATATTATCCGAGGTACGAATAAAAATTTATTCGTTCTTTCACCGAATTTACGCGAGATTGAAACTTCCCTTTTATACCTTTTATTCCGATCACATCAACCGTGCACGTATTTAATTTTTCCAGATCGATCAAAAGACTATCCACGAAAGGGCCGTAGATATATAGGTTTTAATGTTGGGAGATGTTATTAAATTTTAGTACGAATATAATTTAATAAAACACAACACTTTTGCAACGCCTTTAAATACACCGACGCGAACACGATTCGATGATAACGATACAAGACAATTGGGAATGACAACAAGAAGAATACCATAGTCACTCAACTTTCAACTGCCTTCGTTCGATAACACGCGACTAATATGCAATATATACAATGTGACACTTTTTCGTATCCCACAGAAACAAAAAAAATGCAACGACATACCCTGAAACATCGGTGAAAAGCAGAGAAAGAACAGCAGCGCGGCGCAAGGCCGCAAGTGGAGGTTTCCCCCTCTGCGAAACGTTTTACCGAAGGTAATGGCCGTACCGGAAGCGAGATGACGCGTGACCCCAGACGGATGCATTAGACGCACTTCCGGCGGTGCGACGCCCGGCGCCCTCGTTCATCCGTGAAACCCGGCCGCTGGCATCCCGCCTCTATCACGCGGCTCCTTCTAATGCGTTATTCGCGCGATTCTATCTTGAAATCCTGTTACAGCTCAAGGATCCCTCGATCCAACCTTTAACAATCCCGCCTCATTTAAAACATCGGGAAAACTGAGACGATTGTATAGGAGGTATACAATCGATATGATTGAAATGGACGAGAAGATATTTTAACTCTTCCTTACTACCAGGATGTAACTGGTTAATAGAAACTAACACGTTAAATATTAATAAATAATTTGATGGAATGATCGATTAATTTAAGTGAATGTTGTATTAAAAATTCTTTTCTATCATTCAATCCTTACTGTACAATATGTTGCTGTACCTGTTTCTATTTTTATTTGTACTTAATGTTTATGAATGCATATTGGGTTTATACCAGTATAATAATTAAATAAATATATAATTAAGTATCCTCCAATTATTTACGGCAATTTAATGTTTCCATTTTCGCCACAAGAACCCGTGAACCACGAGGGAACTAAGGTTTATTTATCGTAGAATTCCCTAAACACTGGGTCAACGTTTTACCATCACACACGCTCCCAGCATATTGATACCGAAATAGTTCCCGTTCTCATCGCGGCGAGTAATTTCCCAAACTGTCGCAAAGGGTAGAGAATGGGAACTCGAAGTTCCCTGGTAAATCCCGAGTACCCTCCCCCGCCTGATTCCGCGACGCACGCTTCACAATCTAAGCGGCTGTCGAGCGAATTCTTGTACCGACGCGGCGGGACGCTTTGTTCGACAACTAGCTGGAGGCGACACTATCGAAAGACGGGTTTGCTCGCTCGCGATCGATCCTCCCTCTTTCTTCCACCCCATCCCCCTTTTACCCCTCACTCTATCCCTCTTTTACCGGTGGCCGCTCATCCTACGAGAGAGGAAATGAAATCCCGTCCGGGACACGATTCGCGCGACGTTTGTCCCGTTATTAGATCAACGTTACTCCGAGAGCTGCCGCCTCGTGAGAGTGCTCCCGGTGTGCCCGTGGAAATACGTCTTTCGCATTTCAAAGCCAGCCCAGCCCGCCCGGCATCCGGCCTCACGATACTTCCGGTGAAAATCGCTCACTCGAGGCCTTCCACTGTAATCAATCGAACGGAGAGGCGACAGAAGGAGACGACTTTCCCCTCTTTCGATCGAAGGTTTCCATTGGGTCACATGTTTGGCTTCCTCGACGAACGAATTTTCATTAATGACCGTTCAATGATGAATTTTTTAGAGTACACTGACGAGCAAACTCGGCTTCTGCTGGGGGAAGAAGTGACGTAGAAGAAAAGTCTCCTCCACTTAGTAAATTTATTTCAAGTACTGAAATAAATGTTAAACCGAATGTTAATTTGGTATAAATTTCAGCAACTCCCAAAACTAAATGATAGCAGGCCCTTCGCCAACTTCACATTTTCACCTAGCGGAATCAGAGTTTGCTCGTGGGTGTACATATATACTAGAAGTACAAAAGTACACTAATCTACTATTCCTCTTTTGATTGAAAGTTCTATTGGGTCATGTTTAGCTACCTTGAATAAACTTTCTTTATCAATGAATTTTCATATCGTATTATCTAATCCGTCCATACAGGTAGTACTAGAAATAAGAGAATAAACTAATTCACTATTTCTCTTTCGTAAATATCTCAGTCCGTGCGATCGATTTCTCAAAATCGCATACTCCGAATACGCGGTCTTCGTCCAGGCTTCATCGTGGCCGTAGCGATCCGCCCCGGGCCCGTCGACGCGCCCGTTTACCACCTGCATCGGGCGGCTGAATTAATAGTTTCGCTCGGCCGCGAAACCCGTAAATAATGCGCATCTGACAGCCGAGGAGCCGAACACGTCGATGAATAACGAGCCGCGGGAACCTTCGACTTTGGATTCGTCGTTTTTTCGGGACCACACGCGCGTACCCGCGACGCGTGGAAGACACCCGTGGGTCCCTCCCCCTCCCCAAGCATACGTGGAATATCTTTTATGCGGCCGCCACGAGACAGAGGACGGCGGAACCGGTCTGGAAAAGCGAAAAATACCGCCACGACAGGGGAAACCAACGGACTGGCGGATAGTATGAACAGAGGGGAGAGAAGGAAATGAGTGAAAAGATCGAGAAGCAGGAGGAGGAGGGTGAACGAGTCGCGAGGACGTGTCTCTGTGCGCGTGCGGAGAAACAAAGCTCGTCTCTCCAGGCGAGAGAGCTCCTCTCCGCGTGTGTACACCCGTCGATCCATCGATACCGGAAACGACGCGATGCTTCGCGAAAAAACCGACGAGAAACTTGCTCTCTCGCACCGTCGAGTGACGTGTGTGTGTGTTTGCGTACGACCGCGTCGTCAATATTTTGAGGAGATATTCCCCGCCACATTCTCACCCCCTTCTACCCCCTACTACATATTCCAACCGCATGTGGACGTTATCGCAATTTTTCACGTGGCCGTCCGTGGACACGTGCTCCCTCGTCGCATTTCCGCCGCGAAATTCTTCGATCGGCCTTCCGTCAGGATTGTCCAGGCCACACGGTCTTGATTTAATTGTTTCACCGGGTGACAGTAATTCGGGCGGGTACGATTGAGCGTCGAGGAGTTAATAATGAGAAGAAGAAAAATTCCGGCGGTGAGAGATACGAGAGGACTTGCCAAGGTTAGGCTGGAAGAGGAGGGAGACTGGCAGAAGAAAAGTGAGTGATGGGAGTATAATGACGGAGCCTTCTCCTAATTCCGCGCGTTCTTTCTCTCTCTTCGAGGGTTCGGTAGCTTCGGAGGGAGACGGACGAACTCACGTGGCGAAGAACGAGAGAGGAAGGAGGAGGGAAAGGAGATAGAAAACGAGAGGATCAGAAGCTACAGGGAGGGAGAATCTTCTCCCTTTCCGTCTTCAGCCCTCTTTCCTTCTCCCTTCGTCCCTCTATTCTTCGCCGCTCCAGTCTGGGGATTAATAACGGCCTACCATTGTTGCCATGGCAACACTCGGAAGCGTTAAAAACTTCTCAGCCCGTAACCCTGATCGTTCGTTTAAAGTTTCACGGGGAAAGGGTTGCGCGGTCACCCCTTTCGTACGATGACTCCTGATGGATCCTTGGCCAATGACGATGACCGTGATATCCACCTCTGTCAGCCGAGTGAACACGAAAGGGCGACGAACGTTCCACCGCCCTAGACGGGGGTGGAGAATTGAATCTGTTGACCGATTTGGGGTGGTAATAGTATCCAGACACGAATTTAACCACCGTTAGGGATCAATTAAAGGTAGGCTACCACAGAGGTCTTTGAACGAAACGCATGCTGAGCTTCCCGCGGCGAATTACAGATTCTGACGGGCGTACCAGTGGAAACCACGTGTTCCCTGACGGTGATGCAACGATAGACGAACACGACAGAATAAGATTCAATGATCGTTGGGGGCGATCCCGCGTCGTGCCTGGCATAACTAGATCACGTCAAGATAATGTCTCTTGTAAATAGAGTCCGTTGTTTGCCGGGTCACGGGGACCCACGACGAGAGACAGAAATAAGGAACTCGTGTAGAGAGGGTGGAGAAGAGAGTCCTGTTGGAAAGACGTCGGTGTGCGTGAGAGCAGGACGACGACGCACGCTGGAACGGGTCTGATCAATATTCATGGCCCGTAGGGTGGTTCCAGGCCAGTCAGAGGAGGGTGGATTTATGCGAATCCTTCCTTCCGACTCAACCCCCCCCCCCGCGCAAGAACGAACCCTTTTTCTTTAGTATCGCGTCTCCTTTGAGCCCCGCGAATAGGAAAGGACCAGCTTCCGTTAAGGTCACCCGACGCTAACGCGCGTTCTTTGTTGGGTAATTACTGCAAATGGCTGTCTACGCGAAAGGGAAGATTAATATTTTCGGGGTGGATCCCGTAAGGGATGTTCCTTCGCCTGGAAACAAGGAAATTTTCCCTGAAAATCCACGGAATCTCTGCTCTTAGAAGCTTACGTCGGAATACGAATCTTCCGATTGATAAACCTCTGTCTAGAAAACAGGAACCGTGGTCCATCGAAATAGCACATCGCGAAGAGAAATGACGTGTCCCTCCACGGAATCGCAATCTCATCTTCCAGTAGATATACTGGCTAGCTATCCGACGCTGCGTGCACTTAACTTCATGCGCGTCTGCCAACCTCGAATGGACACTGCCAGATATCAAGACGCCCACGCAGGCGTCGCGAAAGAATCCGTGGAAGGTCGTGTCTGATTCTTTCTGAGCTTCGCGAGTTCTCAGGTTTGCAAAGGGGGTGGCTTATCCGGCAATAACGCTAAACATCCGAAATGAGGTAGCTGGGCGCAATCCAGATTGCGCGAGCATACAGCGTCTATTCGACGCGACGGATGAAGCTGTGTCGCGAACGAGCAAGACTGAGACGTATATAGGGGTGGCGAGAAAAAGAGGGAGAACGCGTGCATCCACAGACATCGATGTATATATGCACACACGAGTGCATCGACGGGAAACGTGGAGTCGGTGCGAGAAGGTAGTTCAGTTCCGGTTCGGGCCATTAGTTGATGAGCTACCACGTTTCCAACCCCTCTAGCGGGCTACGGTACAACCACCCCCCTCTCTCACTCCTAACCCGTCCGACGTTCCACCTACACCACCTACGGGAGGCTCTGAAAAGCTCGCGTGGCATTGTGGGATCTATTATTGCCCTCCTGGACTTACATGTTTCGATGCAGCGGCGGCAGCAGACTCAGCCAGCCAGCCAGCCAGCCAACCACCCAACCAGTCAGCCAGACGAACGGGAACGAACGGACCTACCGACAGACACACGGGGAAAATCGACCTACCCCGCCGCTAGCCGACACACCACTTCGTCGATTCCAACAGGCACCAGAAAGAGATTGTCCCCTCCCGCGCCTTCGTTGAAATGTGTTCGTCGTGTACCGTAAAACGCGGAATCCCAGGCGAAGTCGTACGAGGAGGAAGGGTAGGAGGGTCGGTACTGGTTCCGCGTGGAGCAGTCACTCATCCAGGTTCCTCTTTTATATCGTGGGCTCCGATGGAAGGGAGGACCGCGGTTTCGCGGGTACTCGCTTCCCGATTTTCGTGGTTCCTCCTCTCACGGCCCTCACCCTCACGTCTCTCTATCGCTGATGGGATCGTCACCTAATTGTGATGGATCCACCGGCGCTGCTCGCCTCGTTTCAGCTCCGTTTCAGCGTACTGGCTGGGCGCTGCTCTATTTCGCGCTGATGCACCTTTCTTTGACGCGGGGTCAAGGGTGGCTTTTGCGTTTTCTCGTTCGGCTTTCGCTCGACGGTAACTCTTCCCGAGAACACACGGTCCTGGAGGATTGATATTCCGATGTATTCTTCTTTGAGAAACGATCCGGGATACGAACATCGTATCTTTGAGCAGTTTACGTAAAAATTTTCAGAATTCAGAGTTTTATTGATACGTAGTAAATATTTGGTGTAGATACTCGAGAATTTTGAAGGTGTAAAGAATTAAAGTTACGAACCTTCGTGATATATTATATAAAATAAGTATGCCATGAAACGATGTTGTGAAATAATGTTTCTCCAGAAGAGGATAGATTATATTCCCTACTATCATCTTACAAAACCCCGTTAATATCGAAATCGGACAGTTGGAGTCCTTCCCATATTAATGAATTTCGTCTTCTATCGTTCGGAAAGCTTGAAATCTAACTTGGTCCCGTTCATTCCATCCGAGTGAAAGGTCCATGCCAGACGACGGAAACTTTCCACGTTGTGGGTTGCGATACTTCCGGTCGCCAGGTGGTTCTTGGGTGCTCATAGAAGCGATAAGCGCATAAATGCAGACACACCGGCGCGCAAACCACCGGCGGCGAGGATGGATGCATGATCCCGTCGGCACGAAGTCGTGGAAAAAGAGGGAAAGGAGCGGGTGCGCGCCGAAGGGGGAGTGGTGGGTGGGTGGAGGGACAGAGAAAGAGGAAGCGCACGGCAGGAAGGCATTCAGTGCATTCACGGGGAAGAACTCTGCACGAACGAGCGAGCCCGTGAATGAACCGAGTCCCGACCCGGCGGACCTCCCCCCTTAACCACCCTCGAAACCACCCCCTATCTCGGGCATTATCGTTATTAAACACCTCGAAGGGCTGCCGCCGCCGTAGGATATCCTCCGAGTTTTCAGGATCTAAACCTCGAACAGACACGCGCCTTTTAGTATTCTCTCCCCCTGTGCGCGCGTCCTTCACGGTTATCTTCATACGCGGATAGGGAATCTAGTTCGTTGAAATTCTAGATACGATTTTCATTATCGTGGAGGAATGTGTATATCATGTCGATGGTATTGCAGTATATGTGTCACCGGTTATTGCGTGGATTTTATCTGATCGTATATCAGTTAATTGGGTCTCGAGGAGTCATCCAGATATCCTACGTGAAACTAGTGGGTTTAGTGTTCTCAGAGCACATTCCGTAGGCACTTCATAATTCTTGCATTATTTCGCTGATAGATTTCAATGTACCCACTCGACATACTAGAACACCTATGGTCTTCGAACCATCACCCTTCGAATAAATCCCGAATAAACAAACAGATAGTATAGTGACT
Organism: Dufourea novaeangliae; assembly: GCF_001272555.1. Lineage (NCBI taxonomy): Eukaryota > Metazoa > Arthropoda > Insecta > Hymenoptera > Halictidae > Dufourea > Dufourea novaeangliae. The sequence goes on from NW_015373937.1 coordinate 354,399, forward strand.
GTGGTTCGAAATCATATCTCAAGACACCGAGGCATTGTTTCGAAGAAGGTTCGCTCCGCGAGATCACTAAAACCAACCAACCCGCCCTTAAACCGTGGCATCGGCGAAACGTCGGATGATGTACTGCGGCCCCAGCCCCCTTAATTACTGCCGCGTGCAAATTGGAAGGAAAAATTAATCGCAGAAATGACTTAGAGCCGCGCCGGTACGGGGGGGGGGGGGGGGGGGGCGAGGGATGAAAGGAAGTCCGGGGCAATTAGAATGATGCCCTTTGCACGGTCTTCCTCGCTCAACCTCTCTCCCTGCTACCACCCTCTACGCCTCCTACCCTCTCCCACCCTCTGACTAAAATCATAGAACGATCCCGTCCCTCTCACCGCCAGGAAACGATGATTCGCCGAAGAAATGATTAGACGATAGCCTTGCAGTCTCTCGAAAAGTGTGTACTTTACGATGATTCGATCTCCGTTTTTAAATGCGAAAGCTTTAAAATTTCTCCGGTGGATATATGTATATAGAGAGACGAAAGTGTCGACAGGGCAAGAGACGATATGGGGTGGTGTTTGTGGATGGACATTTAATCTCGATTTCGGGGTCGACCGCCGATCGACGTCACCCTCCTCGTCGTCAGGAGACGGCCGACTCTGTCATATCTCCAGGGGATGATTCGACGTGACAGCTTTCCCTGGAGGGTTCCGTTGGCCCTGCTAGCAACACCACCGTCGCCCACCTCCCCCAATAGGAAAGGCGAAGTATAACGCACACACTGCCGCAGGCGGCAATATACGTCGTGACGTTCGCGGATTCTTCGCGTGCCAGACTCCCACCCCCCTATGGCCGGGGCTACCCTTCGACGTATGAGGTTTAATGACGTATAAACTATGCGCCGGATTAGCAACGTGGTTATACCAGGGGGTAGTTTTCACCCCTACGAACGCGCTATAAGACGCGTCGTCTATGGGGCTACTCGTCTGCGGTCGCGTTGATGGACAAGGGGGTGAATATCGCATCCCCCACCCCTGGAGCAACGCGGATTCCTCATCGCCGCGTGTCTGTCGTTCACGTGTTCGTGTCGGACTCGTCGTTATCATCGAAATTAATGACGAAGAAAGCCGGATCGAGCCGCCACCACACGTTGATTTAACTTCGCTCCCCCACCCCCTTGCACACGACGGGAGACAATGACTGGATCCAGATGCAAACATTTTACACGAGTCCCCCGAGGTTACAATGCCCCGAGGGGACAACACGGTTTTTTATTCGACGAAAAAACTAAAAACGTCACGTATTGTAGAGTAAAAAAATTGAACGGGGAAAATCCGCAGGATGGTACAAGGCTTTTTTCTCCGGTCTGGAAGACAACGAAAGCGAAATATGAAAATACGCGAGCGCCGAAACAAAACCCCCGAATGGGGATAGATACCTGTCGAACGCACGTGTGCAACCCGCTGCATGGAGAGGAGGTGGGTTGAAAATAAAGAAACGCGGAATTCACGTATGGCGGACGGGTTTATGTACCACCGAAACCGTGGCTGCTGGGAACGCGTGGATTCTAGATCGTCCTTTGGAACTTGATTACAATTTAATTTAATTCAATCCCTGATTGGTAAGGTGAGTTTTAATTTAGTAAGGACGTTACCATTATCAGGACTATCCTCTCTATCGAAGAACAAATTAGATAGATACGTTTACAGCATCGAAACCATGAATGCTTCCGTAGTGAACCATAAATTCCAACGGTCGACTGACTAACTCCCACGTGTAAAATCATCACCGTCGAACCGCAACGAGAGTTCCCAACCTACCCCACGCACAGAGCATAGCTGCTTAACTAGAAAACAAAATGTCATTGTCGGGCCCCTCGGATCCAGGGTGCACCTCGAGATTCGGCGGGTTCGAGGAATCACTGGGCGATGGTTAACGCGCACAAAACAAGGATAATTAATCGAACAAAGAGTAGGGAGGCTGTGTTGGCTTAGCGATCGAGAGTAAAAGTAAAAGCGTGTGTGTCGAGAGAGAAAGAGAAACGAAGAGTTCTCGGGGAAAATGGTATGGAGCCCCGACGCGACAACGACGACGGAGGGGGATAAAGGGAGAACGGAATCGCACAAAAGGGCCCCGACAACAAAGTCAAGTGGGGCACAATGAGCCGCGGCGTGAGTAAGTACATTGAATGCCATGGTCGTCTCTCGTGTAGTCACGGTCCCATGGTTCTTTACCGGTCGTCCTGCTGCTCGTGTGTGTCACTCTAATGGTGTGGTCACGGTGTGTCTACAAATGGCGTTGATTGAATAACCTGACCGTGTCACCGATATAGAAAATTGCTCGGTGCACGATCCTCCCGATTCAGATTTTTCGAGAAAAACGACGGAGATCGTATGCGTCACCGATAGGGATTCACCTTGTCCACTGACGGTATCTTTAGCGTGAGATAATCGCTGATAAGATTGTCAAGATCACAAGAGACCAAAGGACGTTCGTGGTTTGAAACGTGAACACTTGTTTGTCTATTGTTAGCCAGGAATCAATTGTAATCGTGGGTAACAGTTTTGGTAACAGTATATTATGAACGAGCGACGCGAAAAGTTTCTGTCGTTTTCCAACGATTTCCACGGTTCTGTGCTTTCAGAAACAGCCAGATAGGGCTTTATCGTGTCGAGCTCGCGTAAAAAGGAAATTGCAGGGAGACGTCGACCGAAAAAAAACGTCGACGGGGTCTATTAACACCATTTCCCGGTGACGGTGTCCGCATAAAAGCGACACGATTCGATAATCCGACCGTGTCACGCCCGATACATTAAATTACGCGCGTACGAACACCGCAGATAAGTGTTGCACGGCGATGGGGACTATGTAGCTACTATCTGCGGCCATTCTTCCCTCGTCTTTGCCCCCACTGATAAACGGAAAACCGTCTGGGCGGGTCTTTGTGCGGCTCAAATTCGCTAGAAGAGCCCACGGCCCTATAACCCGACAGCCTCGGTTTCGAGAGTCGACGGGAAGAACGACTCTTTTTCATCGGTCGACGGCCGTTTTTTTCTTTTAATAGAAAAATACTCGGTCTGGCGGGAAAATAAATTATAAAGTAACGCTTGAGGAGCGTGCAGTGTTAAGCTCGTTCCCGCGTGAATCCGGCGTGATGGATAGAACGTCGAGATATTTCGAAAGAACGGAAAGAGAAAGAGAGAGAAACAGAGAACGAGATAGAGGGGTGTGGAGACAGAGATGGGCGAGAACGAAAGGACCGATTTAGAGGATTGTCGAGAGAGATCGCCGCCGGTCAAGCTCGACAATCCTGATAAATGAAAGAAGCAAATGCCGAATTTCGGATTCCCAATAAGGGTGGTCGATGTCAAGCGACGTGGAACGGGCTGGATGGAAATCACGGAATGGAGAAAGAGTGGACGCAAGAGCGAGCCTTTAACCCCATGACGTCGTCTGCCGGGCAACGATCTGAATCTATATTCCATCCCTCTCACCCTCTGGGTTGACCTTCCGCGTTATTTCGTTCGCGAATATTTCATCGATTCGGACGCGTCAACTCTCTTCCGCGATATTTTATTTCTCCCTGACCCGCTAGACAATCGTTCACTTCAAGTTCTTTAGACAATCTTCCTGGTGGTTTCAAGTTCTAGAAACGGAGAGGAATACAGTAAATCCTCGTTGCGGTAAAGTACGATCCAGCAATCGAGCGTGGTACACGCGAGAACCTCTGAGTGAGCCCCGACAACAACAACGGTAACAATATCAGCAACAACCCTGTGAACATCCGGCGGTGATCCAAAACGCATATTCGTCGCTTCCGGACTAACTTCCCCCCCGTTCCACGTATTCCAGCCGCGTTACATCAAGCTGGAGGGGTTGCTCCGCGTTTCCGGCATGTCTTTCCCTCTCTTTCTCTAGCACTGGACCAACCGTTCTCGCTCTCGGATTCTCTGTTTTTGCCCGTGCTCGCCTCCGTTCGACTGGATGCAATCAATAAGACATTCGTGACGCGACGGTTATGGCTGATGGGGATGTGAGCACAGGGGCAAACGGCCAGCCCCATGAATATCTTTCGATAGATTGCACATCGGCCCTCCACCCCCCTTGGTTCACCCCACGATGCGTCGCGATGCGTCGATCCCGGACGGTCGCGGGGAGATCGAGACAGAGGGGGTTAGAGAGGGTGGACGATGTGCAGCCACGCGTCCACTGCGGTTAACTTTCCTCTTATACATCGCGTGTGTTATTTCGACGGCCGGTTTATTCTGTTAATCGACAGTGAACAGAAATCGACTCTACCCCGTCCTCTCGCTTGCGAATTGACCGAACGTTTGAAAATACGAATTCTGTTCGTAGCGTAAATATATTTTTTTCGGTAATTCCAAAATATTGAAGCCCATCTTCCAAAATGCATCTTCTAGAGGAAACACTAATCTCTCTAATGCTATTTTGCTGAACGTTCTACGATGATTCTTACGGTTCCTATAAGCAATTAAAGTCATATGGACGATTTCTGCTGGAAAGTTGAATAACTCTGCCAAAAAAAATCGCACAACAATCGATGAATACTCATTTTACACAGGAAGGTAGTCGCTTTCGACTGGTATAAATGTAACTTGTCTAAAAAATTTTAATCACCCCACGTATCATTGCAATGTGTAATAGAGAAAATTTTTACAAATTCTCCAAGTACTCTTTATATCGCTATAACTTCGCCGAGAAACAACACAGCTAAAATATTGAAAAAGAAGCATCTGAAAGTAGAGATTCCACACTTTCAAGCGATTTTTCAACAATATCCATAGGACCATTTTTGCCAGAGTTACAACGTTTGAACTTGCAGTGTAGGTGCTCGAGAGGTTCGTCGAATAACAGTTAGATACACAGACAATAGAGCCTAGAACGAATTTCTCCGTCGATTATCATATCCACAGTTTCAAGAACTCTCTCCTCGGTCACCCCACGCGATCGAAAACCGACAGGGACGACGCGGGATTCCTTTTCCCTGGGATTCGTCACGCGTCAAGGCGCGAACTTCGAGAGGGCCCCCTCGACATTAATAATGCATATCGGTGGTGTCCCGTCGTCCAGAGAAATGCATACACACGCATAGACGCACATGTGTGGGGGATGGAAAGACGTGAATATCGTCGAGTTTTTCTACCAGCGGCCGATCCTCGAGCCGAGTCAAGAGGTAAACTCGGTCGGGGGCTGGTTCGACACGAAATTTGTCCTCGTTAAACGGTCGAAAACCGCTCGTCGACAGTCGGCGACGCTCGAAACGCCACCCGCCTCCAAGCGTTTCCTTTCACCTCCTCCTCCTCCTCCATCAGTCGTAGTGAAAAGCCCTCCCCCTTTACTCCGGTCCACACGCATCGTGCGCGCCTCGCGGAGTTTTTCGGGACTGATTAGCATTTTTTTTTTCCCTCGTTCACGCTTCCAGCGTGACCCGATGACGCCCGTGGCCGGACAATGAGGCTACTTATTTATTTAAATACCGGGCATCCTGTCCTTTCACGCGAAGATTTATGCACGCCGCCGAGCTAATTGCCGTCCCATTATCCGGATAATGGTATTCCGTCGCGTAACGACGCGTCGTCGTCGTCGTCGTCGTCTGCCTCCGACCCACCTCCCGACAACCCCTCGTGTTCCACCGTACCCGGCCAATCGTCTCTCGGTTCTTTTTTTTTTCCTCTGTCCACGTATATACCGTCCTCCTGTTCCTCGAAAGGCTTACGTGGGCTCGTCTTCTCGTCGAACAAAGAACGCGTCGCTGACGGAATATTCGATCGACCGGCTCGAGGACGCAGAACCGATACACCCCGAGGACTCTGGGATCTGTAGCGAACTTCCTTGGTCAATACAGACAGACTATCAATCTCCATATCCCGTAGACCACTGCACCGTGATACCGTGGGATTCTAATTTTGAACCTTCATTTTATCGATCCACGGGAGAGAGCATCGAAGGTGGATACGTTCGCGAGGGAGATGAGTTTTTTCGTGGAATTCGATACTGTGGGCACGGAGTATACAGTTGAAAACAGATCTAGATCAACAACGGAGGTATTCACCTCGTAACGAAGATCCTCTAAATACAGTTAAAACTGCATTATGGTAGTAAAATTATGTATAATCGCTTTGGAACTGACGACAGATTTTCAATTTACCGTTGAACAATCGATTCCCACAAGATCCTCGGATATCAGAATACGAAATATCTCACCCTCTTGAAAAGAGAAAATTCCAAGGGAAAGGGAGTACACACGCCAAAGAGTCTTCCCATGGATCAAAAACGTTGAAAAACCCACCGGGGGTAAAAAAAAAGATCAGCAAAGGGCAGCACACGCACAAAATACTTTTCAACGAGCTCGCCATTCAAGAGAATGGTTCTTGGTATATCGTGGACATTGATTTCTAAACGGGCTGTACCGTAAACGAGCTCGCCATCGCTCACCTCCACCTCCCACCCCTTCAGCCCCCCCGTGCGACCCCCTGCCAGAGAGCCCCAGCCGGCCCCATCGAACCCCCGCGAAACGCTCGAAAACGCGCTTTCGCGTTCCCATCGAATTGGGAAAACGGGCAAAGGGTTGCTGCTCTCTCTCCCGTTGCCTTTCACCGTGGCCTGGCCAGACGAGTCGGGGGTGTACGAGGGAGGAGGGGTTGCTGGAAAAGAGGAAGAGGGATACGACCGAGTCGAAACGTAGCGCGGCTGTGTGCAAACGGATTCGGGGCCGAAGAGCCGAAACCGTGGCGAATTCGAATGATAATCGAGAATCATTGCGTGACGACAGTATCTACACGTGATCGTATATTATTGTTCATAGGGGAGTCGAGGAACTGTTTACTTCACGCTAGATACTAATGGAATTTCGAATTATCTTAGAATGAGTAATTCGAGATTATTGAACAGTGATGGCCAAACCTTGTCAGGGTAGGAGGCATATATCGCCAATCGGAAATACTGCGAAGCTGCATACTCTATTGGATATCTTTCCTCTCGAAGGAATGATGACTATTTTGAGTCAATAATTCATTGTGGGGGCCACGAATTAATTTGTACATCCGTCACACTGCAAAAATATCGTATTACATACGTGTATGCAGTATGAGTTAAGTTTATAGAAAAATATTGTAAAGTACATGGGAGCAGTATGGGTCTAAAACAGTCGTGTGTGGCTAGCCAACCACAGTTTGGTCACCGTGGTTATAGGAAAGGATGTAGTCGATAAGTGGGCATCGCATGGCTCAACTAGCTCGTCGTTCCAAAATTCACTATCGTCAATTAGCCAGGAACCGAAGAAGTATTTGTAACGAGGCTTGATTGAGCTCAGAACAATATCTAATTATCGGAACAATGATTCACCATCCTGATGGAGAAAGAGGACTCGGTAGAGGCGTTCTTTTTTTTTCCACAGATTATTCGCGAATTATCGAGAAGCAGCCGATCGTAGTATCGAGTTCGAAGTCCTAACGGTCCTCGCGACGGAATTAACATTAATTTCTCGGTTCTCAGACGCAGCCAGCGGGTAGATCCGTCGGCGAAGAATGAACGGCAGGGCTGGGATAAGGCAACGATCTATGGGTGCTGATTAGCATTCGACGTCTAAGAAAGCCTCGAGTTTTCGCGAGGGGTGGATCCCGTTTAAAAAGTTTGATTAAGAAAGCCGACCATCCATTATTCTCATGCTAATTATAAGATACACGTCGAAATGGAAAAACGGCCCGCGATGCATTTCTCGCACCGTTCCTTCCCTCTTTCAATTTCCCGGCGAAATGTCCGACCGCTTTCCGGGAACGTCTTCGATCCATCTACACGATCCAAGAAGAAGATGCAAAACGAAGGGAAAAAGAATGGTAAGCCTGGCGACGTGTAACCGGATAAGCCGACGGTTTGTCGTTCGCCCAGCTTTTCACTTACTTTTTTTCACCGCTTGTCATACAGCCCCCCGCACGACACGTGGATGATATATGTTCCTTGTGATTTATTTCGTCGGTGAAGATATATCGCGGGGTGGGGGGTGACTTTGCGTAGGAATGGGTCGATCCTCGTATACACGAAACATCTTCGATAAGTGATTGATAAAAATAAAAATTAATATTCCGTGTAATATTATAACGAACAATTTTAGAGAGAAATGATCCATGGAACGAATCGATCAGCGAAGAATCCTTTCGTAGAACAATCCTCGAAGGCAGGTTGAAAGCTCCTTGAGGGGGATGAAAAATTGCTCGAGGATTTCCTCGTAACGCGCGTAAGCCACGCGTTTTTACGACTACACGAGGCGTTCGTCCGGCATGCGTATATATATATATATATATATACGTCGACTTATGTGCCGTGGGGGATGTTTCAGGATACGACACACATCCCCCTGACGGGAGGATCCTGTGTTCCCGGGCATTAAGGACGTACACGCGCGTCGAGGCCATAAACTGCGGCTCGTGTCCGCGCGTTAAGGCTTCGACTTCCCTGAAAAAATCGTGCGAGAGGGAGGAAACACGCGGGGGCCGAGGAACCCTACTTCCGGTCCCGTGTACACCGCCACCGTTCGCAGGAAACGTGGATCTTGGCCGCGAAGTGGTGCATATGATTCCCTGGAAAGGGGACAGTGCTCCTGAAGTGGAGAACGAGTAAAACTTTCGGCTCTGTGATTCTTCTATATGAATGAACACGATGAAACTTTTATTGTTTCTCGTGGATCGTTCGATCAACGATTAAAGGCTGGTTCATATTCACACGGTTTAGGTACAGACCATGAAGAAGAGGATGGAGGAAATAGAAGTACTGGAGAAACACTGTCGAGGCAGATCTCGCCAATTCTCCCTAGAACCGTTCGAATCATCCCCCATTAACTCGAGGAGAAAAATCAGGGTAGCAGCCGGTTTCTCACGCACTCGAGGTCCCAGTCGTCGGGGGCCAATTAGCAGGGTGAAGGCGGCGTAGGGGAGGCTAAATCGGTGCTTCTTTTGGTATCCGTAGCTGGAAACGACAGTATCTCGTATTCATGGATCGTTGCGTAAGGCTAATAATGTCACCGGGTGGTTTTGGTCGTTTCCGTGAAAGCCCCCAAGACAATCAGAGGAGGGGCGGTGGTTGAAGGGTGGGGGTTGCTCGGTCTGACGCAGAAACAGCTACTACTTTTTGCTACGGGAATGCGGGAAGATTGTTGTCGCGGAAACAAAAAGTCACCGCGAAAGCACGAACACCCGGTATTAGCGTTCATCGAGACCCCTGATTACGGGGGTCCACGCAGCGTGTGCGTATCCATTTGCCGCTGGCCATTGTGCTCGGCCCGATCCGCTAGGAAGCATTGTGGCCAACTAGAGGGCGGCGGAGGGGGGGAAGGTAATAACGGTGGCGCCTTGTTCGTCGATTAAACGACACATTGTACCGGACTTTTCTTTGATTGGATTACGGTTTACACGGAGCGTAGCCGGGACCCGTGAAAAATGACCACGCGACCGGCAAATCCCCGTGAGAAGTCGTGACTCGGCCTGAGGATCCTTTCAAACGGATCCGACGGGACCCAGCCTCCTCGTCGTCCAAAAAGACTCCTTATTCTTGGGGTGTTCGAGGTCGAACTGACGGTTCTTAATTTTTCAACGTTCCAGACGACGGATGATCGCTGTCTTTCGAATGCAATTTGAGCTCCAGCAATGAACACTACGGATAGATGATAGAGGATCATTGTTGGGACCAATTTGGGCCCGTGATTTGAAGCAACAAGAATACTTCTCGGGTGAATCAACCGAGAACGTCGACTGGTCTAGGGACGAATTTTCAACAAATTCTCAGCCAACCGAGGAAGGGTAATTTCTTCGGGGGTGGAAGCTAGCCTCGAGACAGAGGGCAGTTAGAGTCTGGGCTATGCGCCGCGGTCAGTGACGCGTGATCGTCGGGAACGAAGGGAGCGGAGAAACGCGCGAAGAAGAAAACGGGAGAAGGAGGGTGAAGAACGACGAGAGAAAACAGAGGGAAAATGGAGCGGAGAAGAGAAAAGCGGCGATCACTAGGGGGGTGGACGAACAAGGGGACACGGGGGCGGAAGGGGAAGAGAAAGAGAGGATGAGGAAGAGAGAGAACCGTGGTGGCTTGGGCAGTGCGTATCGATCTGGCCGCGTTACGTGCGTGCCGGAGGTTGGGGTCCCTGGCGTGGACCAATCGGAGGGCCACTCCTCTCTCTTCCTCTTTCCAGTCCTCTCCTTTTCACTCTGGGAAACTTGCTCTGGCCCTCCTCGTCCCTCTTTCTTCACGCTTCCTCTCCGTCTGGCCAGAGGCGACGCGCGTACCCGCTTGCTCGCTCGTTCGCTAGCACACATACACATGGCTATGCCTATCATAGTGTGTACCTGCTTGATTACGTCGACTGATAACGCAACGCGCGGCCATGTCGATACAATGAAATGGCGGACACGAGCGGGGGACCTCCCGCGCGTGTGGCACTGGGGCTTCTTGCGCAGTTACACGCTGTTGCGCACACGTTGTTCTCGGAGTTGGATTTTGCCTGATCTTGTGGAAACTTTTTACGATTAGGTATGGAAAACATCGAATAACGATTTGAAAGAAAAATTATGATTACGCGAGAAACCTACACTTAGGCCGCATATGATCGATGTTACCTTTGGCTTACAAGATATTAAAATGACATTGTGGATTAGTATACCAAAGAGGTTATTGCGTGTTAAATGAAATAATAAAACGTACGTGCTATTTGTTGAACGTGTACGGTAATCATAGCGGTTGAAGCGTGATGAGTCGATTTGGCAATCGCTGGCTGGAAAGATTGTTAAACGTGTCACTTTCGCGACAAACATGCGCGTACACCTTTTCCACGAGCGTCACACGTCGGAACAATGAAGCGGCGAACGATAAAGATTTCACCGTAAAATCCGACAACACCGGATGTTGCTCGCAGGAAACGGCTTATGAAATCGTTTCCTGTTCGACGTGTTCGCGAGTGTAAAACTACTTACACGTAGTCAGGCTGAGCGATAGACCGGTGTAATCCGCGAAAACGGGCCCGTTTCAGCTTCACGAGAATTTGTCCAAAGGAGGGGAGAAAGGGGACTCATGAATATTCAGGGAACGGGTGCTGTGCTGTTAGGCTAAAAGATAGAAGAAAGTTAAACAGCGGAGCGGGATCCCCGTGAAGCCTTTAGAAAGTTCGAGGGATCAAGACGATCCTCTCTGTCCCCTGACGATCTATTAGGACCGCAATTAGGCAAAACATCGAGTGCCCCCGTGTTGAACGACCGTGAAAACTGTTTCCCGACTTCTGAAATTCGAGCCAGACCCGTACAAATTATTCCTCGTTCGAGTGGACAAAAGGAAGCTTCAGTTTCTTGCTTTATACATAAAATATCAACCACTGTGCGTAACAATAAGGCGAGAAATTCTGGACGAACTATATCTCTGCGTTCTATCTTCGAAACTAGATCTCTAAAGAGTTTCGCCGTTCCTCCTTTCAACCGCAGAGTCCTCGAATAGATTGAAACTATAGACATCTGATGTATTTTTTATTTTATTTAATAAATCATCTTTATTCAGACAGATGATAAGGATAAACGAGGATAAGTCGCCTGAAATAGTTACGTAACACGCATATAAAATTTTGTGAACCGAATTTCTAAAGCTGTGTATGCTAATACGTATAAATTAGCCATGGTATATAACAATCTGGGAGAAAAATCTGTGCGAATGTGAACGATTTCGTAGGCGCATAAAGATTTAGCAGCTCAAGGTATGTAAAGTATTCGATAAAAAACAGGAATCTCTACGTGTATTATGTCTGTCCAATGACGACCGAATCTACTTCGATCCGTTGAATGCAACGAGAATTCTTTGAACTTGAGTCAAGAGGGCCTCTCTCTCCGCGAAATAAAAGAGCAGAGCCGCACACGGTCGCGGAACGGCCATCACGTCGAGCTTTAACCAGACAGTTCGTAACGGTTCGACCGGGCGTGAAGCCCGGAACGGCGTATATCGTCGATTAACGAGGAAATTCGATGAAATCGTAAATTCGTTCGCTCGTGTCGGCGCGCACCCGCACCTGCTTGCGTTGCTGTATTTGCCAATAAACGCTCGAGTATAGTCAGGCACGTGCACATGAGCGCGGGAAACAACGAGGTGACCATGCCCTGGGTGGCGGGGTCATCGGGGGAAGTGGTAAAATTTGTTACACGATGTAAATAATGGATGGGAAGAGTTGGACAGTTTTCAGTTAATTTTCCCTGGGCTTGCGCATGATTCAACCGAGAATTTATCGCGTGCTGCTCAATTACGCGAAATGTTGTCAAAAAACGTCGGTGCCTCACTCGCGAATAACGTTAAATACCTCATCGATTATCTTCGACTGTTAAACAAAAAAAAAAAAGAAATTCCTGATTCCCTTCGATACGAATCATTCAGCGAATCCTTTCATGGAAGCACTACTGCACTCACGCTTATTTCCCCGAATTTGTAACCGGTCCTCCATCGTTTTCCACCTCAACCTCCATTGTTTCTCGCGAGAGAGCGTGGGGTGCCGCGGCGAGATACGAGGACCGAGTGGAAATCACGAAAGTCCTACGGCCGCACGGGATTCGCCCCCTTCCCCCTCTAATCTGGTCTCCTTGGTTTCGCCCTCGGGCTGCTAGCCGACCGGAGGAGAAGACTTACCACCCCCCACAACCCACCCCAACGACCGACCGGGTTACTCTTCCAAGGGTGCAAACGAGCGAGCAAGACAGACTGAGAAAGTCGCCGGAGAACGGCGCAAGATAGATAAAAAGGGTAGGAGGAAGGGAGTGGGTGGCATACGGGGGTGGACAGGAGGCGTTTTAAAGGGTAGCGAACGCCTCGACAAAAGCAACCCTCTTAAAGCTAGCTCCGCGCTCTGCCTACCAATGCGAATTCGAAGCGCGGATCCTCGCGTACCAGATTTTCTGAAAAGGGCCGAGCGATCGCGAGAAACATCCCCCTCGAAGGGTCGCTGAGAATTTCGCGGGAAGTGGCTGAAATTAGTTTAATAAAATGAAAAGCTTTTCCACTTGTTGTTTATAGTTTTAGGGGAATCTCTTCCCTCACTATTTATATTTTTAAAGAATCTCACCCCTTGATCATTAATCTTCTGAAAAATAAATTGTAGAATTTTTCCTAAAGGTTTGTTATAATATGTTTCTTAACCACCCTTTTGTTCCGACGCAATTTTTTCCATTATACAGCTTCCCGTCGAGTTCCAGAAAAATCGAAGCCCCGGAATCGAATCGTCCCTGTGTGCCCTTGAAGTACACACCTCCACCCACTGCGAGAGAGTCATTATTCCGATCGTGGAAAAGAAACGAAGCCGAAAAAACAAGCGGGGAAAGAGAGCGAAATCGTAAGTAGGGACGCGAGCGAACGGAACGAGCGTCGTCGGCTCTAATCTGGGACGCGGCACGAGAGCGAGCCCTAATCCAGCTTATCCAGAAAGTAATTTTGAGTCTTTTGAAAGCGACCCTCCGCCCCCCCACCCGCCGCCTCCGTCCGAGAAGGAATCCCGGGAGGGATGGAGGCGGTGGTCGGACCCCCGCGCGACTGCTCCGAGGATTTTAAGTCCTCTGGAGAAGGACCTCACAGCTACCCCCGAGGACGGAACTTTTCCATCCCCCACCCCCCTTCTACTCCTGGCGACGCTATCAGCGGGGAGCAGTTGTTTTTCTCGATTTCGGTCGGGGGAAATTAGTAAGGAAAAAAAAATGGGGGAAAGAGAGAGAGAAAGATCCTTGGACAGGATAATGCGAAGAGTTTCCAGGAGGGAAACGTGAATTAAGCAGTTGAACTCTGCACCCCTTTCGAGTCGGATCGATTAACGCTTCTGATATTAAGAAGAATTCGTGGATGATGAAAATATTATTTCAGGATCCTTCATTCATCGAAATAGTCCGTGGGCAACCTGCTGATTGGCGGCAAGTTATCCCCGGCATCAAAATGGCAAATGATCATCGAGTAATGGCCGACAGAGAGGCAACCGGCGCAGACGGGACAGAAGGGTGGAGAGAGAGCGCGAGGAGAGAGAGGAGAGTGCATCGTGTGCTGGAATATTTCGAGAGTACTCGATGCATTGTCACTCGGGCCTACCCTTGGTCCACCCTCTCGGCGATTCGAAACCAGCCCCCCGGTACACACAAGGGGGGTGGTGGTAGCTGCACGTGCAGAGCTGACGGCTCCCGTTTGGCCGAGTTGCGCGCCTATACACGGTGTCGCCGTTCGAACCGAGTATATTACCGATAAAAGCATCGGTGCAAACTGTCGATCCCACTGATATATTCTCGACAAGGGATCGCCAGCTGGTGTATCGATTCGGGAATCACCGCGATCCAAGCAACATGTGCATCGACCACCTAAACACAGATTGCCACCATCATTCTCATTCATCATTCGACAAACAGTCGAAAGGAACCCCTTTGCCGATTCTTCGAGCGGGAAACACTCAATTCGTAGCTCGTAGAGACGCATCTAACAATTATCTAAACCGAGGGAACACGTGCACCATGGTCTACACGCATCATCCTCGGACTACACAGTGGGCTCGATGGATAGCCTTTAGCCAATCAATCAATCAACAAACGGGCGCGGATCAACCCTTTAACCAGGGACACCCCGTATGGAAGGCTATAGCCGTGTGGTAGGTATTATATAACCTAACCTGCGTGGACGTTCGTACATAGCCAGGATGGTTCTAGTACATGGATGCTCGCAGGTACCGTACGTACGTACCTAGAGGGCCAGCAGCCTCCATCCTAAGCAGCCTCCCTCCCCCCACGTTTGGCTGGGTAGAGGTAGGCAGCGCGTATTATATACGTAGTGGAGGCTGGAGGGTCCTCACCGCCGCAACATTACGCTGATTGCCTGAATTATCCGCAACCAGGCTGTCTGTGCCCGCTCTATGTACGCATGCACGCGTTACATAGAGAGCCCCAACATGTATGTATGTACCCTCCTGGTGCTCTGCTGGTACTCGTCGACGTGCTAGCTGGCTGGTTGCGTACACGCGGCTCGATACGTCTGTGTGTGCATGTGTGGAACGTCGAGCCGTATATTTGCGGTTCGCCGGCGGCGGGCTAGCGTGTAAGTGTGGGTATCGTCGCGCTCGTACGGAGATTCTAGAGGAGGAAAATTGAAAATGTAGCGCGAAAGACGACGGCGCGATGGGCTGGAACAATGAACCGTTTTGGTGATTCCGTTGGTCCTCGAACAGTCGAATTTATAGTTTGTACAGCAAATCATCGATGAGTGTCAGAAGGCTCCTAGGTACAGATAGGCTGATATGTGATTTAGATGTCGGAACGAATTACTGATGGTAAGTTCCCTGTGGTGCCACCTCGTATGTCGACGAATTGATAAAATTCCACGGTTCACAGGTTCAGATATCATTGTGGTCAAAGGGTGAAGGGACGTTCGAGGGCTGATAGGCGGGCTCGTCCCCGAGTCACCCTACTGGACAGCCATGAATTCGCGTCGACTTCGCTCCACGGTATTTCCCGGCTCGGAAATGCAGGGAAGGGTTAAGGGTGCGTGTCCTGGTCGGTTGATTAATGTACTTCATCCGCGTATCCAGTCATCCTCCGACGCGACAGAGACCCGCGTGTCGTTTATTATCCACGTTTCCCTGCTCACGATGTAGGTACACGCAGAATCCCGCAGGATTGAATCCAGTTCTCTGGGAGCAATTCTTCTATCGTCGACGAACATCATTCTCGATGGGCGATGGCTACCTTGGTCTCTCCTTTGAATCCTAGAACCAAGGCTGACGGAGAACGGAGAACGCCGACAATCCCGAAGAGGGCGAACAACGCGTCGTAACGGACACAAAGTCCACTTGCGATTCATACTCGGCCGCTTGGCATTTTTTTTTTTCACCCTACCCTTGCTGGACCGTTCAACGGATCGTACTGAGCTTTGAAGCGTCCATTTACCGATCTTTATGGCGACTGGGAACCCCTTTCTCGAACGTCTCTCCATTACGAGAGGTCAATCTCGATGGACGGTCGAGGGAGCGCGCAGACACGCGTGCTACGACGAAGGTAGAATCGCGGAAAAGTAGAGGATAGAACGAACAGGGTGGTGGTGGTGCATTTCGATTCCGGTGACACAGTGACACGGAGCCTGTCGGCACTGGGGGCCAGCGATTGGCTCGTTCCTGATAAATAGAAACGGTACCGGGGAACAGTGTCGCGAGTACCGACAATGGGGGTGCCGGAAGACCGGGGCAGCTTTAATTTCCTCTCGTAGTTCCTGGCAATTACCGCGTGGCGCACCCCGATAGCCATCTCTATCTCCGACCACAATGCACCCGGTTCCGAGTCCTCCCACACCCCCCACGCCAGCAACGACCCCACCGCGACGACATCTCCGACCCCAGTGTTTCTCAAACCTTTCGCCCCGCCCCCAACCCTTTCTCTGTTGGGCCACTTTTGCGGAATACCGGGTAGAATTCCTGTTGGAACTCGAGCACCGGGACTCGAGAAGCTGGAGCTTGCTTTACGGTGAAAGGGTATAAAGATAGCTTGATTGTTCGGTGTTTAGCGACTAGATATTTAGGTTAGTAGTTTCAGGGAATTCTTTTTGGGTTGAGAATCGCTGTTTCTACCATGGACACCTCGATGGAATCTTTGGTGACCCTTTCGACGTTTAGAATTCCACGGTCGAAGGTGAATAGAATCGAAGATTCCTCTGTTTCGAGCTCTTCCGCTGCGGAATTGCGCTGTAGAGGTTTTCAAGTCTACCAGTGTTAACAAAAGATTGACATTTACGTAAAGTTCCGCAGTCTAGTCGTCAGATTACACCCATGTCCGAAGATGAATATAACAAAGGGTTAATTGTTGCATTAATTGTATCTCGAGCCACTCTGAACAACGGGAGATCGATAGAACCGATTACACGATATCGCAACCACTGAGTAGCATCCCCCACCCCCGAGGTATTTTCCAGGGTCGCGCGAGGACAAAGCTTGGCCGGGTACCAAGGTAAACGCGTCAGGAAGTTTTATCGCGCGGAACTTGCTCGGTCGTCGGCTCGCAGCCGATTAAGCCAAGTCGATACCGTAAGTATTGCAACCCCCTGCTCTCGCTTTTATTCGACGGGACAAGCGGAACGTCCCCGCGTCGTCGAGCTGTTTAACGCGCTCGCCCGAGTCCGTCGAGGAGTTTGGGGCTTGGCTGCGCGATTCGAGACCGAGTTGCTTTAAGTTCCTTGCGCTTTCTTCGAGGAGAGTCTTCGGAGGAAGAGGAACGTAGAGAGAGAGATGAGAGACTAGCGGCAACATTATCGTGTTTTAATTTAACTTGCAGCTGCACTTTAATTAGACTTCGGCTGAATGAGGAGAAGTCGCTCGTCGAGCAAAGCGAGCGAACTGCCAGACTCGGAGTCTTCTTCCTTCCATGTTCCACCACCCCCAACCCTTCCTGCAAGCTTTCCTTTTCCACTCGTCGTCTTCTTCTTGCTTCTCGTGCTCTCGCGACAGACGCCGGGAAAACGTCAATTGTGGGGGAGAAATAATTGGCGTCATAATTTCTTTCCTAATTTGTTCGAGCCACTCCCTGGGACGAAATATAGACCGCTTCAATTGCCGGGATACTTTTGAAATATTTCATTTAACCACCTTCGTGATTCGTTGGGAATACGAGTAGTTTGTCAAGCTCGTCCTCCGACTGTTAACGGGTCGATGTTCTATGCAGTTTCGCGGATTAATCCAAACCAGGCGATCGTCTTGCACCTCGAGTTTGAAAGAACAGAAAGCCGAGGGCATTCACACTCGAGGGTCTTCTCCTGCGAACCGTCAGCAGTCGAACAGCGAATTCGTACATTTTCGCACGGTACCACCCTCCTCCTTATCTGTTCGCGCTTAATGAACGCCAAAACTGTCGGGGAAGCCAGGCCGCGACGACGCCCAGCTCTCGACGCTTACCCCACCGATTCCAACCACAATTACAACAATGTGCGCCGGAGATCAAAGTGAGCGCGAAGACTTATCGCGACCACGCGAAATAAACTCGTGGATCGACGAGGATTAAGCCGATGGAGGGAATTGGGGCTAGCGCGTCGATATGGCTGCCCATCCTGAACCCTAGAAAACCCGATTGCCGCGTGCATCGACATCAGGAAAGGGAAGAAACTCATTCAGCCATTGAACACACACAGCTACCGAATTCGAACGGGAAGAAAATTGAAGAATAGCTGATTTAATAATTCCAGGAATTGAGGCAAGTTGGGCCCATGAAAAATTGAGGCTAAAGCGTCGATATGGTTACTCATCGTGAAGACTTGAAAACCCGATTCCCGCGTGCATCGACTTCAAGAAAGGGAAGAATATTCATTCGACAACTGAGCACACTCGAAGTTACCGAATTCGAAATGGAAGAAAATTCAAGAATAGTCGATTTAATAATTCTAGGAATTGGGACAGGTTGGATCCACGAAAAATTCCAAAAGGAAGGTCTGATGATCCTCATCCTACACGCGACATGATTTTTTTCCCTCGAGTGCAATACGTACCGAAGGATCAACTCTGTGAATCTATTCAAGGATCCAAACGACTCGAGTGAGTCGGTTTTCGGGAAAAATCCCGCGGGGTATCCCGTTTGAGAATCCCTGTCCGAGGTCGAGAGCACTTATTCGGGCCATAACTCCCGCACACGTTCCCTCCGTTTCTGCCTTCCCGGCCTCATAAATACGTGAGACGCGTCGGAGGTAGAGAAAGAAAGAGAGACCGAGGTAGAGGGGCCACGAAAACGACGACAAACCAGGCAATGGGGCGGGGAACGGATACGAAGCACGGGAATCCGGGACTTTAAAACAAATATATCGCGCGTAAATCCAGCGTGGATGTAAGTCACAACGCGTTTCCCCCGCCGAAGGGATGTGCCACGGGACATATCCAGGCGAAACTGCGAGAGAAAGGGGATGGAAAGCAAATCGTCGCTGCTTTACTTTACATATTTCCGGGTGGAATGGTTGCCACGACCGGGGCCGCGAAAGAAATGGCGGATCAAGGAAGGATATACAGAGTCCACGGTTTTCTGCTTGTTTCAAGTCATTTCCGTGTTTAACAGACTCGATTCACAAACCTTGTACATACGATACGCGATGCACCTTGGGAAGAAATTATCGAATTTATCGAACAAGGTTAGATTAAATGAAAGTGTCGAGCACAGCATGGAATAAACGTTGAAGAACACGTTCAAGATTGAGTTTATACAACGTTGTTAAGTCGAACGTGGGTTTTGTGTTCTCATCGGTTCGATTAGAATTTCAATTTAGCAATTCGGTACCTAATGCAATTCCGTTTCCGTAATTATTTCTTAGACGGTCTCGGACGATTCAAAAATAAGGTGGGCGAGCGTGCACCAGACTCGGGGAAACGAAACACATTTTTCCAGGCGCCGTCGAGCGAAACAAATTACTTGAAAATTACTCGCCTGGGATTGACGTTTGATTGCGGCCCCTGCCTGCATTTTCCTCCGACGGTTCCGCGGAAGGTGGGATATCGAAGGTGGAACACATTTATATACATTGGATCCGGGCGAACGCGTAACCTCGCGCATACAGAGAGAGAAAGAGAGTGCATACACGTGCCAGGGCAGCCTCTTCTCACCCTTCATCTCGTACGATCCTCTCCTCCTACTCCCTGCTTCCGCCACTTTTCACTCCTCATCCAATGCTCCTTCCATCGCCTTCCAACGATTTCATCCCCTCCCTCCCGTTCCCCTCTCACCGTCCTGTTTACGTCGCTCCTCCTCGCATTATCGCCTTTTTCGCCGAACCGAGTCTCGCTTAATTCACTGGAAATTATTCATTTGCCTAATTGCCACTCGTCGACCTGGATCGTCGAGGTTTTCCGTTCAGAGACCGCGGAACCATCTGTTACCCTCCACCCGGTGTTCGACTGCGATTCCGATCCGCGACAAAACCCCCCACGAGAGTCTTTCATTTTGTAACCATAGCCTGCCGCGTGAAAAGCCTCGTCGTCGTTCCGTTCATACGCGGACTCGTTCAAACGATCATTTCCGAGATCGTGACAGCGATCTGGGAATCGAGATGACACTTCGTTTAAAATTCTAATCTTCGAAATGTCATCGGTACCACGGATCTGTATTAGATCTCCTACGGTCCAGAAATGCGAACGATAACAACGTTAACCCTTTCATTCCCAAATTATTTAAAAATTACATTTTAACATTTTGAAACCGTGCAATGTCCTTTTCCATTCGTTCCCATTTGACAAACTTTTTTACTTTTATTATTATTCATCACAAGATCCAATTTTTCTTACCTTTGATCAATTAACCCTCGTGTTTGTAAGTTTGTATCGTACATATAACAATGCTCAACACTTAAGACAAAAGACCCATGACGTCTTATTTTGTCGAGAAGCTTTTAAAGACCCATTCAAATTTGTGCCATACCGTAGATACGAAAAAACACATGTTACTAATATTTTCTTTCGCTATTCCGAATACCCAACCATATGGCAACAGTGGGAACGAAAGGGTTAAAAGTGAGTACACGAAGAATCGTCGAGTCGAGAAACTCTCGTCGAGACCAGGTGACCAAGAGCCAAGGTTATACATTTCACGGAGGGGGTGAAGTGGCGAGCGGTAAAAGTCGGTCTCGCGGTGGTCCGAGCGTACATTTCCCGTGGGCGAGCACCACCAGGATTCATGAATACCGGAGTATTTGCACACGGTCCGCCGATATACGCGCAGACACTTCCGCGACCGTGTGCACGCCGTGGGCACACACGTATACGACGACTCACAGTTCCGCGTGTTCGCACCACACGTATGTGTGTCCGTGTGCGTGTATGTATATGTGCGTCGGTGTTTGGTAACGCGGCAGGAAAGTCCCTGGGGGCTTAATACGGTATGCACGTCTGTCGTTCGCGAGCTCGACCCAATGTGGGCTCCAACCAGCTACCAGCTAATATTCCACGAGAGGGCCCTGGGCTACGTGCCTGGACTGTCGAATACCTTGCGAAACCTGTGGAAACTCGGGGATCCGCGGTCGCGACGACACGCCGCTTCGAACAGCCGGGTTTATTTTCGGCCGAGGAATCATCGGCTATACACTCCGCCCCTTTCGCTATCAACCGACCAGTAATAACGAAAATATTAGGTGAACAAAATAATTCGTGACCCCCCACAATTAATCATTAACTCGAATCAACCATCGTTTTGGTATATTGGGTTTTTGTAAACGAACAACAAATCTATGAACAGAAGGCTAGGTAATTTGTACACCTAATATATCGAATATAATATGTTTCTACTTAGAAATTCGGAGTTTCTAACATTTATTAACTACCATCGAAAGAAGGATCTACTAGGCTTGGTCCCTGATGTTTCCTAGGAGAAGATCGCAACCACGGGTTGCCCCGTTCCCCGATTACAAGCTACCATTTATATTTCCACGCTAACGAATCCATCCATCACCCCGCGAAAAATCCAGATTCCAACGTGCAATTAGAATCCCATGGAGCATCGAGGACTGACCGTGGTAAATAGCCGGGGAGTTATTCGTCTTGTTGCCGGCGTCTGGTAAACCGGTTGCTGATGAACTACTTCGCGGCGAAGATCGAGACACCTTCGGTCGTATCGCGGCGGAAGAAACGACGGAGGATCCATTGGCGTCGGTGAATCCATCGATCAGCCTCCGACGCGTTCGGCGTGCTAGCGAATTTTCGGCGCGCAGCCGCGATTAAAATCCCACTGTACGCATCGAACCGGCCTACAATGGTGGCCGAAAGTTCGTTTGCGACGCGTTTACCAGTAGCGGATGGTTTTAAAGCTATCCTGCGAGGGGGGAGAGGGATGCCAACGAGCAAAGGGGGTGGCGGGCATCGGTTGGACAGAGGGGGTGGCGGGTCGGACAATGGCAAAGCGCGGAACAAAGCCTATCCACGGGTAATTCGAAATTCACGTCGTCCTGTGCCCGCCGCGTCCGTAATTAACGGTAACCTCGTGTCCTGGCCCGATTAAAAAAGGACGCCGTATAATTGCGCGCGGACCACCGAGCTCTCGTCATACCCCACCCCCTGCCTGTGCAGGGATTTTAACGAACTTCGGCCCGTTAGCAGAGGTTCGTTATCAGATTGGAGGTTCGACGACAGGACAGAAAGATCACATTTTTTTTCCCTGAACCAAGGGGATGATCCCTGTATGCTGGTTAGGGGTGGCAATTTTGGCTGGTAGCCAATTAAAATCGTACTGCTCTTTTTATTAGTCCTAATACGACCCGAAATATGTCAGATGGATTTTTCGCGCCTCGAAGAATCCTGGGAAGAATTCTCGTGTGATTTCGACCGCCACCCCCAATTCGTCATCGATCGCTGAGAACCATTCTGTCCGCCGGCAAACAGACACCCTTATCCAGCGCCGATATCGGCGACGATCGACGCCAACAAAACGCGGCTGGAACGGCAGCTATCGATGAATATTCATCGCTCTCGCCCGTCGCCCGGTCGATCCCGCTCCATCTATCTTCCTGGACATCGACGATCGTGATGGGAGGAGTGCGCAGGAGGTGGGAGAGGCGTAGAGAAACAGCGAAGACAGACGAACGTGTATGATGCCGCCGAGAGGAACGGAGAAAAGGGGATCTCGCGGAGGTTGTGTCGAATAATTGCCAACTATTCCAGGCACGCAGCTTAAGACGCAGGGGAAACGGTTCTTGGTGATGGTGCAGGAGTAGGAGGAGAAGGGTAGCGTGAGGCGGACCGAGGGGACGGGACGAAGAGAATGGAGGCGGAAAATGAGAGAAACAAAGAACAGTTGGAGCAAGAAGTAGCAAGAGAGATAGATAGAGAGAGAGAGAGAAATGTTGGGGATCTAGAGGAGGCGAACGAGGACAGAGTAAGAGAACGTACGAGACGAATCGAAGAGAGAAGGGCAGATAGAGTGAGGTAGAGGAGAAAAGGAGAGTGGGAGTTGCCAAGATGGCGCCACCAAGAGTAGCAGCAGCCCGAGGTAGGAGGTGAGAGGTGGAGAACATGTTCCGGAGGAGGAAGGGTAAAAGATAAATGACATGTCCACCGCCTCCACCGGCAACCTCGACTGCCACCGACATCACCGCGAAGACGCGGCGAAAGAGGAAGAAGAAGGAGAAGAAGAAGCGGTAAAGGGACGACGGGAAGCCTCCATTAAACATTGGCTCGCTTGCTTTACCCTTTAGCCTCTCTTGGTTTCCCGTGGCCTCCAACGCGCTCCTCACCTTCGGGGCTCGGGGCTTCTGTCGGCGGTTTATGGATCGAGTTGCCCCGGCCAATTTCTCGTTTTTTCCCTCCCCCTCTTCTTTCAGAGGCCGCGTATCTCTTTGTTGCGTTAACGTTTCACGATGCTTGTCTCGCGAATCGCTAGCCTGACTTCGCGGTTTCAGACTTTCCCGAGTAGATAGAGAACGTCTAAAAAGATCATCGACGTCTATTGTGGCTTAGCAACTTCTTCAGAGGTAAAGTGCGTTTCTCAGAAAAAGTCCAACGAAGGGTACGTGGGTCCGATTGGTTATACCCTTCTAAACCCACCTTCTTTAAGACAACTATAAGATATTGGGTACAGGTATCGTCTTTACCCTTTGCCGTCTTACTGGACTTCTTCTGAGTAACACATTTTATAAATATCGTTCTTGAGGTAGTTTACAGAGCAAGAAACACAGCGATAGAGTAATCTACAATAATATGGACGATGAAGACAAAATAAAGAAACTGTTGTAAGTGTATCACTCACCAGCTCCTGGCCGGAACGACTAAAGACTCGGTCTCATCTATAACAGAAGACAGAAAGAACAAATGAATACGAAGGAAACCTTCATTTCCTAAATCCCGAAAAATAGCCCTCTCAAACATTGTTCACGAGGATCGACAGTTTCGTGACTAGCCGGATTCCTCGAAACTTGGGCACGTTTTCCACTCTGGGAAACACTGATTTACGAGCTCACGGTTCCGTGAACCACGAAAGAGAGACTGACGAAGGACGGAGATCGGCAAGCCACCCCCCAAGCGGTAGTAAGCATCGAGCGTTATGAACTATCGGAAGACACATTAGCGCAAATCTGCGAAGCCAATAACTGGGCCCGACGTGGAGCGTCGCCGATGGAGGTGGTTCGAACACGTAGAGACGAAGGCAGAGGGGGTGTGCGTTGCTGGCAGGGGGTGCATCACCGCCTCTGTCGCCGGGGCGTCAAATTATTCTGCGATTAATAATCCGCGCGTTACACGCGTGATCGGGCCTTTATCCCGTGGGTTGTGCGCGCGCTCGCCTCGCTGTCTCTCTTCCTTCCTTCCTGGCAGCCACCCCCCCCAAAAGGTATCAATGGCTGGCGGCACGTCGAAGCGATTGTCCTTCTGTGTCGAGGGCATTTATCGCTCGACGGGACGCGTATGAATCGATTGCACGGCGAGCGTCCTTTAATGAAAACGCGGGCGGGTTCAAAACGGGGAATACCGGCGGGCTCTAATTGAAAAGATTCATTAAATTGGTTAAACCTTCGCACCCCACCACCCCCTTCGCGAAAGAACGTTCACATAAGTTAATTACCGTGCAAGGTGTAAATCTGTTGAATTATTCCAACAGAAGTATCGACTATTGTGCAAAACATGAAATTCTCATTCCCGTGGAGATCATCCGAACGTCGCAAAATTCCATAGGTCCGGAAGATCGTTTCCCAGAGATCGGTACAAAGGAATTATATTAAGCCCGCAATACTGACTCCCCGTCACCCCTCGCGAGTCGGCACCAGGTTTTCGTTGCGAAAAATTCGCAGACAGCCGCACGTTTCTCATACTCGACGGTATCAGCGCGTCGTTCCGGCGATTCTGTATTGTGTGCGACGGGTGAAGAATATAAGTCGGTGCGCGTGCGTGTCCGTTCGTACGTGTGGCAAAAGGGTGATATCATCCCCATAATGCGATGCAGGCGCGATGATCCGGGAGCAATATACCTTGGGACGCGCTCAACGGGAGTCGAGACCCCCCGCTGGATAACCCGGGGACCTCCTTTTTGGCCCCGGGACATCGCGATATTGCTTGTTTTATTGGAGCGTGACACCCATTTTTTTTCTCTCCACCCTCTCGCTCCCTCTCCTTGTCTCTCGACTCCTTCCATATATGGAGAGGGTGGTAAGGGAGGATTTAAGGGAGCGAGATTCCGCAAAAAAAAAAAGAAAGAAGAGAAAAAAATCATTTCGTCGGATGTTTAACCGTGGCGGAAGCGTCCGTGTTCGTCGTGGCAGGGGATGAAGGGATCTCTCGGTTCTACCAGGAGGAGAGGGGCAGGGGGTGGTGATAAACGAAACAGATTGTTGGAACGATCGTACCTTAGGGAGAGATACCGAGGATAAATATATGCCCCGTGTTTTATTGAAACTGCTCGGAGAGCACAACGAGGGGTAATTTAATGGGGGTTGAGAGTTTGGACATCGAGAATCGAGGTGAAATTTTATGGTGGCTGCGCGGGGTTTACTAGACACTGAAAATAACGGGATCGATTAGAGTGTTAATCAGTGGCGACAACAGTTTACAGAGGCAATTAATGTAAATATTGTTTAATGAAATAGTGGTGATAGAAAGTTGTAGTAGTAAATCGTCGATGTTTCATCCTCCTGTAAAATTGAATTATCTCGCGTGCACGAACATCCTTCTCGATCGACAAATTATCCACTAGCCGGATTAATGATCGATAAGACGACGTCCGTAACGTTTCCGGCGACAATTCCTCGACGTTTGATCACCCCAAAGGCGGGGAGCTTTTAATGCACCGTGAAAAATAAAGCGCACGGAAGAAACCAATTAAGGTTATTGCTTCCCTGTGACGACGCGAGGATCAAAGCCACTCGACGAATTAAAGCTCCGCGTACCGAAACGTACCGGTTCGAAGGGAGAGAAGACTGGCCGAAATCTCGGCAAAGCCGGCCCGAGCACAATTTCTCATATGGAAAAGTTTCTCCTCGGTACGGATTGTCGACGGGGGAGGTGGAAAAGAACGCCAGGTTGCAGGTTTCTCGCGCTTTTCCATTCCCACCCCTTTCCGCTCAACTTCTGTCGGAGATGCGATATGACAAACAGAACCGATGCCAGACAGTCCCGAACCGAGGGGAGTTGAAAATTGCCTCCTACGCGTCTCTGAGACACCGTACGAACTTTCGTGCCCATCGTTCCTGTCTATGGATGGCAACTACCTTTTCACTTGACGAGGATCTCGTCGAACCTCGTGTGAGACAACTCAAAATTATCCCAAAGTTCCTAGTAACCGACAATATTATTATTTACCACGACTCATACATTCGTTCATAGAGTTCTGAAATAACAGTTAGGTGTCAAAATATTTTTGTAATTTTTATTTATATTGTTACGGTGGGTAACATTTTAATTATTTATTACTGGTCAATAACTGTATAATTTACCTTATATTTCCGTAAAAGTCGAATAAATTAAAGAAAAACCTTGTCCCACTGCACGGAAACGCGTCCACCTGTCAGAAACCAGAAAATATTCGTGGTCGATGCGTGAAGAAAGAAGATCAGAGGAATCAACCTCGAATGGGTCAGAACGACACACCGAGATTCTGGGGATGACCAAGGGGTTGCACCAAGCCACGAGGACAGAAATAGAAGGAGGATCTAGTAAATTTATCAGTGGTCATCCGAGGGCGGAACCGTCGGGGACAAATTCCATCGCGAGCGTCGTCCTCTTTTGCGAACAAGCCCCCGAAACGTACAATCCACCCCCTCTTTCCGTCTACGCGCGGCGAAGGGGGTTTGGCTCTATCTGGCTGGCTCGTTGGCTGGATAGTGGTTCACCCATCCACCCCCTTCCTCCCCCCTGCGCGAATCCACCCTTCGACTGGCGTAAGTCATTGCGGCTGACCGGAAGTCACGGGATCACCGGAACCAGGGATATTTATGCGAGCTCACCCGCCGACCGGGGCATTACCCGTAATAAGGAAATTGCGAATTTATTACGTCCCACCCCTACGTCTTCCTTTCCTGTCCGCGGCCTGCCGCCCCCCTTGGTCCCGCGACCACCAAGCTCCACACGGTCCGATATTGTCCGACCGAGGGTGGACAGGGGGGGTGTGGTGGCACGGACCAAGAGTTATTTCGGGTTTTATGGGTCGAGACTGCTGCTCCCGGGGTCGTCCGGCAGCGTTCCAGATCATGGGGAAAAAAAGAAGCTGGACACGGTTAGGGGAATCGTGACGCGGAATTCTGACTGGCGTGGAACGTACGTTCTGTCTTTTAGAGGCTTGGATGAACACCTTGGGGGTGGCGTTTCGTCTCGGTTCTGTTTCAGGAAGGGAAATGATTTTTCTATTGTCGTCCCTTTGATCGAGGCCCTTGCATCCAGGGGTGATATGTTTCTACATTCATTGTTGAAAATTGAGGTTGGACTTCCGCATAGTTTATATCTCGGTACGTAAAATTCAGGCCAGCGGATTTATCGCGTCCCACCACCGAAAATTTCCCCTCCGGGCTGACAAATTAAATTATGAATATTAAATGAAATTATCACTAGGAAATTAACCGTGTTATACGGCCACCGCGAAAACCTAATTAAACAATCGATTAATTATCCCGCCGACGGGTTTGCAAAACACGCGATCAGACAGTTTCCGACGTGCTGAATTAAATATCGTTTCGTTTTTACGTTACGCGACCGGACAAGTCCCCTTCAACCCCCGAAATTAGCAGAGATCAATAATGCCCACCGTGAACACCCGGATATTTTCACATAATTCCACGAAAGATCGACGTCCAACGAAAAATCACAAGTGTACTCTCTTGGGAAATATAAGTGTTCCCCTGCGTTGACGAATATTAAATTGATCAGAAGGGGCGACTGATAGACACCGTGCAGGCGTTTCCATTTTCGCGACGGCGAACACGGAGAGGAAGCGTGAATGGCCGCGGGCGGGAGAGAAAAAAAATCGTGTCACGGGATCTGGATACTGTGGGCAAAAGCCACGGGGGACTATTAACACACATCATCGACAGTCGGGTCGCTGCTCGTGATGCGCCGGCATTGTTGAGCCCGGTTGAGCGCTGGCAGGAGGCGTGGTTCCGCGATAATTCATTCTTGATTGCGTGTCTGATACATACGACCAGTAATTATACCGCGGTGCCGCGTGCATTGGCCCCCCAACCCCCTCTCGTGCACCAAATCATTCCGCGAGAGGAACGTGCGTCGAATCTCTGCGGTTTCAATCTCATGCGCCTTTTCGTTTCGATATTTCTCTCACGTTTACTCTCTAGAGTAAATTATCGATAAGTGTTCGAAGATTCCTCGGCAATGAGTGTTCAGACATCATATCCACCACTGGGGTGGGGAATTCCCCGTGCAACTAGTCAAACAGCGCAGTAGTGATGACGTTATGAAACCTTCTAAAAGACTTTGAACACTCATCGATCATTGACTGTACATACCTTCGAGAATTAGTCAAGATCAAAGATCACCGAATCAAACGTAAGATCATCGAATTCCACCGGTGATCCAACGTGTAGATTCTCGAAGTAACGTGCGAGACGAACGAAATAAACGCGAAGACACCTCTCGGGGACAGATAGCGGCGTGAGTCGACTTAACGACGACGATTACGCGACGCCCATTAACGGCTCCCAAACGAGAGGAGAGAGGGAGAGGCTCGGTCGTCCGACAGGTACCATTATTTCATAATCACGAAGCTGGCGTCATTAGGCACGTATTCCTGACAAATGACAAGCGAGACTAACGAAGAGAGCAACGCGCTGCTCGGGTCCTCTCATTCTCTTCCTCTCACCAAAATGTTACACCTTCGATATCCACGCGTGTAGTCGGGGTCACGCATTCTGAGTCCCAGCCGCATTAAACGTCCCGCGTCGACCCGTTTTCACGGGCGGTCACCGAGAGATACCGAGAGGGATCCGTGAGTCTGCGTCGCGATCGCGTCCGTAACCGTGGCCAGGTGGGGTGAGGAGGGGGTAAGCAGGGTGAGGTGGATAGGTGAGCCAGAGAGAGAGTTATTGATGATGCACGGGCACGGACACCGCCGGATACCGGGTAGTAACGTAAGTCCCGTTTCATCCATCAAGCTAAGGACTCGGCTTAATATCCTCGCCGAGCGGCGAACGTGGCTCTGCATTTCTAATTCGTCGTATACGCCTCCGCTTGCCCGTTCGCCTTCTCTTCTTTTTTCTCTTTTCTTTCTTTTTTTTTTTTTTTTTTCCCCCTCATTAAGATTGCAGACCTGAACTATCGCAGAGGACCGCAACGAACCTCGCGGGATATTCTTACACCAGAAGAAGTATCTTTGTAGCAAGGAAAATTTGAGTCCTCTATACTAGGCGATACTGTATCGATATTTAATGTGACGATATATTGCAGTATCGGTATACGTAAACCATATCTATCGAAGTTTTGATACAATCAAAAAGTAAAGTAAAGGTAGACTGGTCGATTTTTTTTGGCACACTGTTAACCGTGAATCGGTCTGGGGGGTGCAAAGAGAATCGGAGAGTTCACGATGAATCTTTAACTAGCGCCCCCCCCCCCCCTCAGGCGAGAACCAACAGCTTTCGTCGCGGACCAGCGTTTGCCTTACGCGATTCCCCGAGGGGGGAGGCTGGCTCCCCAAAGAATTTCCGCCCTATAAACTTCAAATCCAATCTGTGCCAGTACATCAGCCGGCCAGCAAACATAACCTTAGGAAAATATTGGGCGGTGTGTGCTCTCTCGCGTGTGTATATATCAAGCGAACCTGCGCGCGAGCGCTCTGGCCCAGGTGCTATGCCCTGAGCCCGTTTTCCTCGGGAACCCGATTCGCGGTGTACCAGGGGCAGTGGAGGGGTTCCGAATGGCGCACAGCTAAACACCGAGGGTGTGTGTTGGTACATATGGTGCGTATCGTGAAACCCCCGTCGGCTATTTGGCCCCGCGTATAACGTGGCTCTGGGCATTATGTTGGCTTGATTGGGTAACGGCAAACGTTTGCTCTCGACGTTAGCCCAGCTTCGGGGGATCCGCGGTGCATTGACCTGTTTCGCGGCCGCGCCTTGTCCCTCGATCACGGCGATCGATAATTGATTGACTCCCAGGGGGGAACACGGGGAACTGGGTCGCGGAATGATTCTCTGACGTCGTTTAGGCATTCTACCTTTGGTTCGAGAACAAGTGTCAATGATGGAAGATCTTAAAAACGTCGAATGGCAATGACAATTGACGAAAATTGCTAAAAGAGAAGTCTTGACGAGTTACCACACACATGTTACGTCCTTAAGTTCTTTGATTGATGGCTAGTAGCTATGGCTTAATCCTAAATCACTAAACTATCCAGTGATTTATGTTACTACTAGACCATGAAAGTTTATGAAAGTTCACGATTCTAGGTTCGAATATTTAAACATTCAAATGTGACATAATCTTAAATTCTGTACTGGAGGCCTCATTAAAATTTGTAATAACACATTTAATAATATTGAACTTCATTAAAATCTTTGTTTTATAGTATTTCCTAAGTCAAGGAACGTTATAAACACACTCAGATATGCAGATTAGTTACTACTAATATTCGTAGAAATTACGACTGACAGAAAACCGGTGATATTTCAGAAGAGTATTTTTATCCATGTAGAAACCTACGTTAAAAGTGATCTAGGGTAAAGTGAATCAGATTTCTGAAGAACACTGAAAATTCTATTCAGTCTAGATTCGAAACCGACCACAAAATCGATAACAAACAAATGAAAATAAATGTTCATTATAACAAGTAAAAGGTTGGAGGTTGCAGAGTAAAGATCGAGAAACATCCTCGAGTAGAACGTGTCAGGCAGCGCCGTTGCAATCCGGCAAATTAATCGTCGCGCGTCTAAACTCAAACTCCCCCCGCGGAACTCGTTACACTTTCGGGGTCCAATAACCAAGTTTCCGGGTCGCGTTCGACGCGACTCGTGGCGCGTGAAACGTGTGCACGCGTTCGTTCGGTCCGTGCAGCACACGGCGCACGTTCGCCGTGGACCTCTATTAGCGGGAGTCCTCTCTCGTCGTCGGCGACGTCGCACGAACTTTCAAGTAGTTCGGTAGACACATGGCGTGGCAGCGTCCCGAGCACTGGCCTCTCGACCAATCGCAATTATCCCTAAACACCGAGAGAGCCGCCGTCACTACATCTGTTCCCTTTTCGCGAACTCGCTGTTGCGCCCGCGCGTGGAATCAGAAAACAGACGCAGGGTGAAGGGGTGCAACGAAGAGAGAGAGGGAGGAGAAGTTTGCGAGGGTAGAGCACGCAGAACTGCCGCCACGAACTTCCACTTCTCGACGGTTAATCCGAGTTTCGGGAACAACTTCGAACCAACCGATGCTGTGTGTATGTGAGCGGGAGAGAGGAAGATAGAGAGTTAAATAGAATGGAAGTCGCTGGAATTTCATTCTCGAATGTCGTTGTCGGTTCTTTGCGCCATGGAGTGGAAGTAAATCTACGAAAATATTTAATAAAACCCTCCCGACGTACGCGTATTCCCATTATAATAATTCAATGGAGAGGGTAACAGTAACACACACGTAACAGCCGTGTGGAACCAAAGAACGAATAATGCCGGGGCACACGTTCGATCGAGGAAAAGAATGCAAGAAATCGATAACCCGCGTAAGGTTCGAGAATATGTAGTTTGTTACGCGTATATACGGACAAACGAATAAGAGGCGACCTAAGAAAAGAACGGATGAAACGTGGCGTGGGGAGGAAAAGGAGCGTGGTCTCTGCAGGGGTGGGGGGGTGGAAAACCGTCTGTGGCAGCGCGGAAGCCGCGAGCCGGATGGCGTAACCGAAATTACTTAGCCGGGCTTTCAGAGGCAACCGAGGAGAAAGGACTTGTTGCACGAGTAAGCTGCGGCCGCCGGTTAAAATATCGGAAATTTAAGCATCGTTCCACCCCCTCATCCACCACACCCCTTCCCCCTGAACCGCCCCCGCCGCGCGGTTGAATTTACATTTCGTCTACCGCTTCTTCTGGCTCTCTCCTCTTTTTCCATCTCGTCTCTTACCCTTCGCCGCCGCCGGAAGCCGCAGCGATCGCCGGGATTTTCTGCCTCCGGTAGGCGGACGCGTATCTCTATACGTTGTGCCTTTCCAACCCCCACCCCCTTGGTGATTGCTCCTCTCGGCTTCGGGGTGCCTCGAGAACTCTGGGTTCCTTTCGAGTTCTCCGCGAGGCTCGAGAATATCTGACCTCGAAACGCGAAATTTTGTGGAATTAGTCTTTTTTTTTTTTAAGAATTCTGTTCGGCCGTTTGGTGTATTCTTTTTTTAAATTGTTGAGAAGATATATCTAGGCACCGGAGGTATGAGGTTGATCATGTCAATACCGATCGCATTTTCGGCAGTGTTTTCTGGAAAAGCGCAGAAGTCCGACGATATAAGAAGCGCAGACGAATTAAATTAAGGGATGAATTGCGTGGTGGGTATTGTATTGGCAAGTTTTGAGTTATTGAATTTAAGTAAATTTGTTAACCAGTTACTCTGTGCGTTCGCGTTACTTCGGATCGTGTAGATACAACGATTAGGATCGAATAGAATGGAAGGAGAGAAAGGATAGATGAAATCGAGATTCGCTTCGGATCGATACCAGAAACAGTAATTACGAGCATAAACAATAATGGCGTTGGTTCCTTCTCTTCCCACCCAACACGCGAGATTCTTTATCGATTGGACGAAACAAACTGCATCGATGCTATCCCGTGTCAAATAACGCAAATTCACCATAATCTGTGCGGGCGCATCTGCATTAATTAGCGCGCATTGGTCGCACGTGGTATTTATTATCGCGATTGTGCACGGGCAAAACCGATTCGTCTAGTTGTATCCCCATATCGCGGCCGTTCGGCGACCGTCGATAATCAATTTCCCAGCGAATATTTCAATGGGCGCCACCCCGCAGGCCGGTATGCTTTTCTAATCATTTCGACGCGGATCCTCTCGCCCCCTGCGTATTTTTCAGGCACGCAACCATCGATTCCCCCGTGCATTTCGACACACACACACACACACACACCAATCAATACGGTGAAAATCCAGGAATAGAGAGAAAAAAAAATCGCAGATAGAGATAAACGGAGAAGTGTGAATTCCAGAATCCCGACGAGACGAGAAAGAAAGGAATCACGAAACGGAAACCGAGCGCGGCCGCGGATACGATAATTGTTCCTCACCCTTAATTAGACGTAATTAAACCGATCCCCGCGTCGTCATTTTATTAATAACAAGCATCGTCGATGATTCACCGATTCGCTGAGACCATTGTCAGCCAGTCGCCGCTCTCATCGAAACTCTTTTTTTTTTCACCCACCCCCTCGATGCACGCCCGTATCCCCCCGTTCATTAATTAGTCTAAATTAGTGTCGGCGTTGATAATTCTCGCGGCCATTGTCCCGCGGCGTGAAACCGATTTATTGTCTGCCATTCGTGGAGATTCGAACGCGCGCTAGATGACGAGACGAACCTCGTCCCCGATTTTCTCGCGAGCCAACGGGTCCGCCGGGGATTTGATCGTATCCGCCGAAAGACAATTCCTTGCGACGTATCCAACCCCTTAATGATTACTTTCCAGCGAGAAAGAGCCTTCCACCCTGTACCCGATAAATGGCTGGCACCATTTTCCCGTTGGGAAGCAGTGTATTCCGACTCATCCGGCCGTGCAACCGTGTTTCATTGTCGTGGCCCATCGAACGCGCGCGTAAATCATTTAATTTTCTTGCGGCGTGGATCGACGTACACTACTCCTGGGACATCGCCCTTTCCAACCAGCCTGTGCCTTGATATTGAAGTTTTATCGACTTTGTTAATTTGTTCGCGCCCAGGATTTTATTCACGCGCCTGTATAAAGCTCTGGAGAGGGTTGATTTTAGCTTTCACCCCCTGTTGAGTCTCCGATCGAGGTGAAAGTGATACCGAGTACGCTACAATTTTTTCTTTCTTTTTTTTTTTTTGTCAAATCCATTTTTATAAGCCAGCTGTTTTTCTAACAAGAAATGAACGCGAGAGGATGTCGTTCGTTCCAGGAAACGAAATCGTGCAGAGTTTCCTCGCGAGGCGGGAAGTATTCCTGGAGCAAATCCCAGGAAGGACGAGCGCCATCGCAAATCCAGCGACGGGCGAAACGATTTTTCTCACAAGCCTGTAGAGAGGTACAGTCGGTCGTGTGCACGTGAGACTACCTGCTCGGATTCCAGGCCGAGCCCTCGGCAAGGCCCGTCGTGCTCCAGTTGGTAAAAAGGTTCCCACGACATAGGATACGCTCCCAGAGCGGCCATCTTAACTCCGCGCCGCAGGGGAAGGGTCTTCTTCTCTCCCTTTGCGACGGCGACGCTCCGCCACGGACGAACCTCTACGAATGTGCTCATGGGACACCTACTTTCCGTGCCTCCGACGATTCACCGGGGGAGAATACGACCGGGGATCGATCGAATTCACGCGCAATTCCCTTCGACAATGGTACCTGTTCTCGGTGCACCGAGTTACTTTTGAGCTCTACTCTCGGGATTCGTCTGTTTCGATTCGGACGATTCGCTTGTCGACTTGTGTCACGTAAAACAGACACCTCGAACGACACGGTTTTTGACCAATTCGGTATAACAATAATAATAATGATTTATTGCAACGGGCGGAAATTCACCCGACACACATTCAAATAACAGAAAGTACATATTATAATAAAATTAAATTTATACGTAATTACGATTAAAATTAAAAAGAAGAAGACAAAAAGAAAGAAAGAAAATAAAAATATATAATAACCGATCATTATTATTATTATTATTATTATTATTAGAGTGCTCATTTTATGTGTTTATAGTGTATATGATTATTTAAATCTCAGTATACAAAATTATTTAACGAAGTTTCATGAGGCTTTTGTTTTATTTGGGGCCTAATAAAATTCAGACTAAGGTGAAGGAATTTCTGTGTGGTGCCTTCTGTAAAACCGACAATAAAAATGTATGCTTGCATAAACATCCGCAGTCTAATTATAATTATTATAATTAATACATAATACAGTGATTATAATATGAATATTAATTATAATTATCGGTAATAACGTTGCTTTCGATTATTACCGATTCTGATCTGGCTGTAATAATTTTTCTCGATTATCCGGAAGGTATTGACACTGACCGAGTGATCATTTTCACGGCTGTTAATTGATCAACCACAGCTGAAGCCGGCCTCCGTAATACGGAGCTCGACAAAACAGGCTGTAGCTGGTATCGAATATTACTTAATCCAAACACAAGCAGCAAAGTCGCACAAAGAAGGTCCCGTTTCGGGGTGGCTGGTGCAAACACAGCGTAGAAGATAAATATTTTTTCGAATGCTAATCAAATTTCCCTGCTCGATTTTAACGACTACTCCGGGGCACGTCAAGGGTTGTGCGCCACGAGTAGATACAGTCTCTCTCCCCATCCGTGCGTACCTACTATTAGGCGGTTAGAAACGGTCGTATAATTTCATATGCTGCGAACGAGTTCTCGACTGTCCGCGTGTGCCAATAAAACCGCTCGCGTATCAGGTGCTTCGAGGCGATCGTCTTGAGAACTTAATGATTTTTCTCATCGAAACGGGGACACACGGGTCTGTCTCCTCGTCAGCGATTCACGCTGTAATCCACGATCAATTCCAACCGTACAGTGTTCTCCGGGGAGAGCAAGTTACTGCAGCGATCCACGATCGATCCACGGGATCTCGCCGCTTCCTCCGGCTCCGTGGAACGGATCGCCGATCCTCCGAGGATCGTGGATCGCGGCAACGGCCATCATCGGTATTGTGATGCTCTCCCCGGGGATCGTTAATCAACTGAGAGTCACTGGGAGTGCTCATTGTGGGCGGGTTATTAATCAAATGAGAACTACTGCGGCCTATTGTCGGCTCTGGCAGGGGTTCCAAGCGAGAGGGACGGAGAGAACGAGGGCAAGGGATACCCGCGCGGTATCCTAGAGAGGAGAGGAGAGAGACTCTCCTTCTCGTATCGACCAAGGCTCGAGAAAGAGAGAAAGAGAACGAAGACAAGGATAGGTTCGTGTGCACTCAGACGCAAGCCTGGCCATGCAAAAAGGTACGATGCCACGATTTTTGGCTCGAACTTCTTGAATCTTTCTTATAGAAAATGATCTGTCTTGTATAGAATCTCAGAAACTTTAGAGGTTGTTCTACGTGTCGAAACACAAAGGTACTAAAAATGTGTACGTAGTATTGCCTGGTCGTCGAGAAGGGTCGCGAATAGTCGCGAATAACCTGCGAATGTTATGATTGTACCAAGGGAAAGTTACGTAATGCACATTTGGCTGGGAAATAGTTAGAATTTTAAGAATGAAAATCCTTCTAGGTATATTTTTCTTCACAGGACGCTTACTGTTTATACACAGTGTGCTCATTTTCCAGCATTTCTGAACAGAGATTTTAATCGATACAATTTCGTCACTCTCGGTTTTCGTTTTATTTTAACACGTAAAATCATCCCGTAATATTTCTGGCACCAGTAATCGAATATCTTGTGTATTCGTTTGTGTAATCGTTTTATGATTATAGAGTGCGGATTTGACGCGTTTATAGAATATGTGATCATCTAAAATTCAGTAAAGTAAAAAGTTTCAGAAGTTCTCTTTACATTTTCTATTTATGAAGAACCTAGAAGGATTTTAAACGGACTAAAGAAATTTTTCTTTGTACACAGTTCGAGGAATGAATCCACAAACTATTTGCATATTCTACGTTTGCATAAATATTCGCAATCTACGGATGTTTATGCATTTATAGGAACTTTTAACTATGAAGACGCAATGAAATAAATGTTTCAACAAAGTTTGACACTATTTTATGCCTATAAAGCCTCTGGTACAAAATCCAAAATTCCGCTCTATGTTAATTTTAACATACTACTATTTGAGATTGTAAACTTGCATAAATTTCCGCAATCTTAAGTGATTATACGAATGGAAACGTGGAAAGATGTTGTCGACTATGATTAAACGATGAAAAGAATGGATAGAGTGGTCTCGAGCTCCCTTAATCCCGAAGAATCTTTATAGAATTCAGTATTTGGGTTAGATGGTTCCACTCCTTATCTGTCCAATGACTTTAATAATCAGACAATGCTTCTATAGCCCCAATTATTCTACTTAATAGCGTAATCGGTGACCAGGATCGCGCTGATCGCGTCCGATCGATATCTTCTTTTGCGGAAGCTGGCCGAAAGGAGCCTAAAGACTCTCTCCACGCTCCTGTTTCCTTCGAGGGAAACGGCAGCGGGCTCTCCTTTCCCGGCACGGGACAAAGGAAGATTATCAGGGAATCTTCGTGTACTTTCCCGAGTGAGCCGGGTCTCCTGTGAGAACCACCGCGATCCAGAATCAAAGCGAAACCCCGGCCGACGTATCCCCGTTCCGTGCCCGTTGATGAAGACGTCGACGGGCAGCTGGAGATTTCTGAAGATTACGACCGCCACCCGCCGACACCGTTCCTCGTTCGCACCTTATTCACCTTTCGACAACAATCACGTGTAACGAGAACTTTACGACTCGCTGGGAAAACCAGACGTAGTCGCGCGTGATCCAGATTTCCCCTCCGGGGAAAAATCTACACCGTAGGTAGGACAGGAAAAAATACAAACGGTGACGTCTACGATACAATCTTTCATTGAAATTAATTTTTGTTTCTACTTCACGGGTAGAAACGATGTAGACGATCTCCCAATAGATTCAACGATCGATAAAAGAAAGCAGTATTTAAACGTTTGATATCAGGCCATTTGTTCGTACCGTCACGCAATTCTACAGCCAGCCCCCTGGTGTATCTCGCGCGGAATCAGCGTTTGCATGAATGTTGCATCGACTCGAAACATGTGTCAGACGAACGATTGCAACAATGCATGCTGCCTGGGGAACGGACATTATCCTGAAGGCAGACGCGAACAAGTTGCAAACTCTGACAGCCTGTGAGCCCGAGAGAAAATTTCAGCCTCCGTTGATATTGCTTTCGTTCGAAACGCCTGATTCCGAAGAGAAAGAGAGATAACACATTCCGTGATTACTTTTTTCAATTAAATTCCAACGATCTCTGATTCCACGCCTAGTTAAGAGTTTGATTATATTTCCTTAAACGTCGTACCCGGGCGCCAAGGAGGGAAAAATCTTGGAGGTGACTCGATTTCCTAATCAACACCCGACTCGGGCTAATCACCGCGGAGCAGAGAGAGGAAAATGTGGAACGGTGGGTGCGAGCAAGCAAGACGTCTTACGGAGGAGAACGCCTCTTTTGTGGCACATCAGAAATCTCGTAATGTGGGAATGGACGCAACGAACTCGGTCCAGGTTCTCTCCGCACTCCTGCGATTATTCCGTGTAATTAAGTCGACGGAACTTTTCTCGGTGCTTTCAGCTCGCGCGTTCTCCCCCCAATTGGCAAGAAGAGGGCGAAAACGAGAGAGGCCACACCGGGTTGGCAAGGAGGCGAGGAGCGGAAGAAGGACGCGAAGAAGGGAGGACGCGTAGGAGAGAAAGCCTGTCGAGAGAGGACGGCAAAGAACGGTGAAGAGAGGGAGAGAGAGAGGGAAAGAACGTCGGTAGGTGGAGACAGGCCGACGAGAAGGTGGTGACGCAGGAGGTGGAGGCCGACGGAGGAGAGGCGAGAGGAAGTAGAGGCGGTAATTAAGAGAGTTAGTTGCCGGTCTCCCAATTAGGAGCCAGTAGGAACCAACCCTGCTACCGCGACGCCTGCCGTCTCTGCCCTGGAGCGAACTCCACCTAAAGACTCAGATCCTCGACTCCCTTGCTGCTACTGCTGCTGGCTACCTACCCGTCACACGGATGGAAAGTCTACCCGCCCTCGAATTTGTCCGTTTGCCCCTGAAACTACCCCTTGGCACCGATGTTCTCGACCACCGTGTCTGTTACGACATTAATTTTCTTGCTAAAACGACGTATCCGACGATCTTTGGAGGGGAAAGAAAAAGTCTTCTTTAAAATTCCTTAATTAATCCCAAAGAGGGTGGGAGAGAGGTCACGGACACCGAAATACTGGTCCGAGTAAAGCGACATTGCGACAAATTGGCCGTGAACTGGGGGGGGGGGGGGGGGAGTAACGAGCAGAGATTGCGCGAGGCGCGATAAGAATTCGAACGAGGGGGTGTAGTATAGGGAGGAGGCGAAGAAAGTTGAGAGCTGGAAGGGTTGTCTCCGTGCGATTCTACGGAAACGAAGCTTTTCAGGGCGTGACACCCCTTTCGAACGAAGAAATGGAATTCTGAGGCGATTGAACAAAGAGGATGGAACAGACGTCAACTCTGAATGTTAAACGATAGACTGTAATCGACGTTCTTCGGTAACCACGAGGAGTCAAGAACTATATGACTCATCGACCCTTTCAGTCGCCTCTTACGACAGGCAGGGTGTACCCTGGGTGTATTCTGCCCCGCGACCCAGACAGGGTGCCAATAAAAATGTTTGAATAATAAAGAAGACTGCCTCGATAAACGATCGATTATCCTTCTTAATCCTCCGATGAATACGACTACTAACGATATTCGAGGCAGTGTGCTCCTGGCCAGGCCAACCACGCGCCCAACAATTTATTGTACTCGTCCTCGGCCCACGGGAGGAAGAATACAGTGGTACCTGCAGGAAATAGAGGCGCTTTCCTTCGTGTCATCGAAGATGGCGTCGTTTTGCTCGCGAGAACGTCGAACAGAGGGGACGCGCACAATATCGGGAGGTCGAAGTCAGGAATAGGGAAAAGGGGTCGCCAGTGCATCGATATTACACGTGCCTCCTCCCCCGCCCCATGTGGCTTCGCAACCCCCTTCCATCGACCGATTGAGCCGTTGAAAAGGTATCGACAGATCGACGCACAGGAAACTACCATTGCGACGACAGGGCGCTCTCGCGACGACGCGCCTGTCAACCCTGTCGTTGCTCTCGCCAACATTACCTAACCGCGTTTCAACAGGTTGTGCGATCCTTTTCGCGAATTGCATCTTGATCTCTGACAAGAGAGTCTCAAGATGACCCTCTGGGATTTTAGGGCTTCTGTGCAGGAGAATAGCACAGGTTGAGCCTTATCCAAAAGTGTAGGTGATGACTCTAATCGTTTTTTGGAATAATCAGTTGTCTGCCTTATCGATTCCGACTGCACAGTGTTTGCGCCTACTTTATATAAGGGTGGTGAAACGGCTTTCAGATCTTGGTATCTTGTGACCCCGTAGAAATCAGACCAACGTTGGCGTTCAAGGGTTGAACGAGCTTTCGAAAATACAGTATAGGAAATTTCGACTAAATCCAAAGACGAACATCTTGATTTCACTTTCTATGATGAAATTAAAATG
Source organism: Dufourea novaeangliae (assembly GCF_001272555.1). Lineage (NCBI taxonomy): Eukaryota > Metazoa > Arthropoda > Insecta > Hymenoptera > Halictidae > Dufourea > Dufourea novaeangliae. The sequence goes on from NW_015373937.1 coordinate 394,737, forward strand.
ACGATTCCCGAGGATCACGACGCGACCATAAGCAATACGTAGTATTACCAGGTCCTCTCACCGACGCCATTCCGACAGGAATGTTCGCGCGTGCTCCCCACCTTCCCGCCCCACCCCCTGTGACCTCCCCCTTTGTGTCAAGGTTCCCCAGTTTCTCAGTCGGAGTCGTGGATCAACCGAGATCCCTCCCTGCCGATCGGGTGACAGAGGGTCCCGAGGAACTCCTCCGGGTACAAGAATCGAACACCTGGTCCTCGTGGTTCCACGACGAGGGTAGCAACGAAGGAGAGGGGAGGAAGTCCGGAGAGGAGGAAGGATAGACGAGGGGTGCGGTGACGATGGGGGGAGCACGGCTACGTGGCATTACCATGACAATGGGGCCCCGTCGAGGCCCCCGTTTGCAAAGAAACCCAGGTGCGTGGGACCGAGTTTTCGGGGCCCGGTAGCCGCTGGAGGGCGTTTCGGGACACCCCCGCCGCGCTAACCCTCCCTGCCTCAATAAGGCTGTCATTCATCGGCGGCGCAGACCGTACATACATACACATGCACACACACCTTGATACTCTGCTCGAGAGGATCCTATTACTCGAAATTCTTCGCGGAGGATCGTGATCCTCTTATCGTTACGGAAGTTCCGCGAGCAATTACGAGTGATTAAGGTCAATTAGCGGTCCTTATGGATTCGACTACCGTAATAGCGTGGTCCTTGAAAACGCGTACCTGGTGAAAGCAATGGCTGACCGATTCTGGATCACAGGATTTCTTGACGAAATTTCGAGTATATCTACTCGACATTGTCATTCAGAAGCCTACACTATGTAAGGGAGGACTGCCGAATTTGGAACATTGCACTACTGTAACTTGTCATGTGTGAGCAAATTGGGCCTCGTGATAGACAATACGTGTTGTTTATAGATAATAAATTCATTAATGCAATCACCATTATTATACACGTAATTGTCTATCATAAGGCCCAAATTGCTTACACACGACAAGTTACAGTAGTGATCCAAATTCGGCAACAATCCCCTACTAGATCTCTAAAGTGAGCTGGTTGGTCGGTTCTCAAACTTTTATCGGCATCTGTGAATCACTAAACGACCATTTAAGCCGTGATCTCAACGTGTTCTCACACACGCTCGTGTCCCCTTTTACTGGACACGATAACTCGCGGCTCTCGTGGACGTCGCGAAGGAAAACGAAAGTTCCGCCGACGCTTGGAAACGTGACGACCGAAGGGTTCTCGCGTTCTGGACGGATGCTGCGTCCCCGCGACGCATATTGCGAGACCCAAGGCTTCGCGTAAGCAGGTGTGACGATGCGTGGACACGCGTCTACCAGGAAAGACGGACCCTCGCACGAAGCCGACGTCTGGCGTCGCGGGGCCAGGTGTGCTTTATTACGAATCTCGGTCTCGGTTCGGAGCACGTCGTTTCGCGTGAAACGCGGAATTTCCGGCGAGCTATGTCCCCCCTGTACCATTCTGGGAATATAATTCTGTGGGTAACAGAAAATCTGAACAATGAAAAATTTAAACATCATTTTTCAATAAATGAACGATCCTTTGCTTACGTTCTTAATGTTCGTACGGTTCTGATGTAAATAAATATTTCTCTTCTTTTATTTTAGGTTATCATTTATCTAACCGTGTGATGAATAAAATGTCGAAAAATGAATCTACTGAAGAGTTTCTGCTGGATAAACGCAGCTTGGACAAAGTTATTTTTTTCTATTCTGTCGGTAATACCGTGGAAAATTCGTTTATAATCGCGCAGACAGGAGGAAAAATTAGGTCAACGGGCCGTTAGAATTGAACGGAGTATTTATTTCAATAGTTCCGTCGGGGTAAGTTGAAACTTCTTCCATCCTATTTCCGCGCTTTCATTACAAGGAATAATAGGACGGAAGGCGGGACCGATCGCGCGGCCCGCAAAAGTTGCTATCGCCCGGTTGAATTTCCTGCTGGTGACAATTATCCTCGCGTAGAAAGCGCCCGATCGCCTGCGACTGACGGCAAAACTCTTTGGTACGCGTAGATATCGAACGGGGAAATGTTTGAACAAACATGCCGCGTTACGGTTGCTCGCTCTAACGCAAATTTGTAACGGTTGTCTGGTGAAACGATTCCATATCCACCAGAACGTATATTTCAGTAATCATTTTAGAAATATAGGGGATATTTAGGTAACTATTTAAAAAATTCCTATGGAACGTAATATGTTCTATAAACAGAGATATAGCTTCAAAGCTATGGCGAGCAGTAGGAAATAAATTGTGGTCGAAACGTCGTTACGTACAGAAAAATCGACCAGTAAAAATCAGATAAAACACGAGAGTAACGAAGGACACGGTCTGTATAATCCCAGAAGCAACTGCCCCTAGCCCCGAGACACCATCAATCTTTTGCAAAACGACTTCGCCGGCCGGTATTTCGGCTCGCAGCCCACTTTTTTTTTTTATTGGAACAAGTTTTACCACGGGGCGGTGCATGCCGTCGCTACGAAAATTAGGGGGCCGGTGTACACGGTGCAACAAATTCACGACCAGACCACCGAACAATGTACCTCCTGCGAGCCGAACCACCGGCCCGAGGTGCCGTACGAGAGACAAAGAGGGAACCGTGGTCGTTGCTGATTATTTGCAGGGCAAATATTGTGACTCTGACGGGGCACCCATCGATGAATTGAGATCAACGATCTTGAGCCATTATCGAGCACTAGGAAGCTACCGGCTTTACAGGCAAGGTGCATTTCTTGGTCTGAATAAATCGTCTCCCCTATTTTATTCAATTATTCCACCCATTCTTGAGTGCCTCGACGAACAGAATTTACTTCGTAAGTGTTTTTAGAATTTGCACAATTATTCAGTTTAGAATAAAATAGAAATAAATATAGTATCTTGTTCTATTTCACAGAATCTAATAAACTACAAATGCATAAAATACGTGAGTCTACTGATTACGTACTTATTTCCAGTCAACCTTTAGGAAGTAAGTAGATTCAGTCGTTCACAGAAATCCCGTCTTTCCAGCGTCCTTCCAACCGAAACACGGACCTGGGCCGATACCATCGTCGTCCCAGTTAATTACCTGGGTTTGAAAATTCGCGGCAGTCATGTCGGGGACACGTCTTATCATGCTGGGAACGTGTCGCGAGTTATCGTGAACGGGCGTTATAGTGGCCGATATTGCCTCCGGGCCTGGCCGGAGTGATTAATCTTAGCTCGGTGGCCAGGACAGTGTGTGTCCCACCGGTGTGGCCCCGCAGGGTAATGATCCGTGGCACACACGATAACCCACCGCCCTTGTCTGACATCCCCCGCGTGTCCTTCGTGCTCGTACGTTCGCGTAATGTATATATCGAGGATACCGGAAATTTCGTGGCCAGAGAGAGGACACCTTGCTCGGTCTCCCGTAGACTTATCGGAAGACAAGGAACCCCTGATTGAAATCCTCCCATCGACAAGCCTCGATAGTGTGTATACCCACCCTTGGATCACTCCAAAGCCAACGTAAGAACTCAATTTCAATTACAATTCGCCTCACAGGTCACGAATCTCGGGTGGAAGTTGAAATTTTTACCAGCCAGTTGCGTTCCGACTGTTTTGAACGTGTTCTGCGGTTCCCCGATTTCACGGGCGGACCAGAGTCGAGTCCTGCTCTCGGTTTCGTGGCATGTCCTACCGGCAATTGTTTTTCAGTATTTGCACCCTGAAGGGGGTCGAACCAGTCGAAACGCGGCTGGTGATCTTGTATCCGGAGGGGAACCGACGGGTTTGGCCGGTATGAAAATTCGACGGACCTCTGGGAGGGGCGACTGGGACATGGTACTTTGAAATACGGCGGTGTACTGGGTGTTTTGGAAGAAAATAACGTATTAAGGAAACATTAGTGTCGCATGTGAAGTACGCAGCCCCTCTGTTACTTTCGAGTCCATGGTCTTCTCTATTCTTTCAATTATTTGATTTTTAAAATTGAAAATAAGACCGGACGGTTCACCGAAGCTAGAATTTGTAAAATTTCTAAAAAGTCTGAATTCATATGGATTTCGACATGAAATTTACAGTCGAATCGATACAGCGGTCTACTGAATTTTTATAAAAATCTCTCAAGATATCTTCCACTGGAAGAACACGTATTTGCAGAAATGTACACCGTGACCAATGTACATCTTGATTTAGTAGATCCGTTGGACGCGTTTAGGTAGGTAGCCCCCGGTTGGTCGTTGAAGGTAGGCTTAGGGTGGACGTGGCTGGTCTCTTCTGGCTGCTGCTCGCGAGCTGTCTCGTTAGCACACACCCGGACAGGAACGAGCAAACCGTGCCGGATGAGCTCGAGAACGGCACGGAGAACGGAGAGGGAAATACGTGATTCGAAGCGAGAGGGAATGATCGAGAGACGCCGAGAAGAAGGCGAGAGAAAGAGAGGAAAGAAATAAAGAAAAGAGGGAAGCAGACAGAGAGAGTGAGTAAGAGAGACTCTGTCTAATAAAGCAATTCCGTTATGGTGGTCGGCGTAACATGAGAAGCTATCCGCCCCCGTTGAATGCGTCGAGATTTTTATGCAGTTACCTGTCCGCCACCCCAAAAAAGGGAGATGGAGATGCAGCCAAGTGGGGATCGGGGATGGGAGGAGTGGGAGTCGGGGCACAGTCGGCTGGAAAGTGTACCCGTCGAGTGTTCTAAAGCGGTTTCGAAGTAATTTTGAAGTTGAAACGCGCGCGCGCGCGCGCGCGCTGCAGCCACCGCGGGGGTAAGGGGAGCACAGCCCCGCTGCTCGAGCGCTTTCGAGAACATAACGGAAGTAAAACGCGGGGGCCGGCTTTAATTAAGCTTCGTTACGAACGTCTACGGTACTTCTGCCACGGCCGTCCGGATTCTTGGAAATTTTTTTAATTAAGAGTTACACGCCGATGTCTTCCGCGAGTTCGCCTAAAGGAAGGGGGTGGGGGCAGCCAAGCTCCGCTCGAACGGAATCGCACCGCGGTTACTTCGATTAAGTTCCACCGTTTCCAGAGGCAAACCACCGAATGATACGGCCTGCCAACCTTCGCGATTTACCCCTATCGATCGATCCACCGCATTTAGGTCAACGTATATGTACAGGGTGAATCATTTAACCACCTAAATTTATCTTTAGTTTAAACACTGAACTCCTGTATCAAGCAGACTAGTGCTGTATGGACTTGTCATAAGTTCCATCATCCGTTATTAAAGAATAACTCTTTAATTATTAGTTTTTGACTTCATATACCTTAGTAGTTTTTCCCCCAATATTCAATATTCTTTCGAATCACAGAGTCAAATATCACAAAACCTCCAGGTCATCTTCATATCTCAATTAAAAAATGAAACGGAAAACTAATTATATGCCCCGCTCGAAATCAGACAACTTTCGTTCGAAACATTTCCTTACACAGCAAGGAGTTTATGAGTAAGTTCAGGTGGTACAGTTAAGTGACTCACCCTCTATATGTATTCTTTCCAGTGAGAAATACGTTTCAGCTGTAGTCCGTTAGTTTGCTCGTTAATGGACTGGTGGTTGTCTGGATCGCGAATAAGCAGGGGCACGCGAGTATAATGGTCCGCGGTTTCCTTATCAATTATCAATTCGCGCCTCATTATCCAAGTTTCTTATTCCGTGGCGAAACTTGGACGCATTTACGCGACTCTCCCCCACGGAGACGTCGATAGCTCCAGGGAGATTTCGTTCGTTCGAGTGGTCTTCGGTTTCTCCCAGCTCGCCCTGGAGTAAGTTCTCGCAACAATGCCGACCTATATAGCTTCATTAAATCCGCAGCCATTCGTCAGCCGGAACGGCATCCGTGACGCCTCTAGACTCTCGACGAACGAATTAGGAAGATTTACGGCCCCGGGACGTGACCGAGGCCCCGTGCGTCTGGCTGGGAACGGAACGTATCCACTTTTCAGCTTGACCCCAACCGAGTAGCGCGTTACGGCCCTGACCGTTGACCCCAGAGCAAAACGGGCGAACTGTATTCAGTCTACTAGAAGTTAGCGTATCATCATTCAGCATCTAAAAAACGTACAATCGTTGGGCACGATATTTTCTCCTTGTAAAATAATTAAGGATGTAAAGGTATCCCCGTTTAGGTAGCCGAAAATTGTGATTTAATGCAATGTCGTTGTTGAAATCAATCAACAATCCCGAGTCACTTGGACCGTATGCTAGCTACTATTAGATTTCGTCTTAATCCATTCCCCAGTGTGCGATGGCAAAAGGGTAAGTATCTCCCTCCCTCTCCTAATGTAGAACTAATCGTCCAAGGGTCGGAATCGACGCGTTTCCAAGTAAAACAAACATCATCTATGAGGGGGTGGATAGGCAGTAAATCTTTACGTTGGCGATTCGGTCGATCCACGCTCAGGGCACTCGTTAGTGCATTAGAACCCCGAGTTCGCGTAAGGGAAGTAGCCTCCAATCAGAGGCTACTAATAATTCTCCCCTGTTCTCGGTCGGAGCCGTGGGCACGGCAATAATCATTCCGGAGAGCTCTCCCTTCTCTCCGCGTCCTTCTGCCACACATCGACGACGCGATCATCCCCCTCTGCGCGACCCCTCCACAAGGGACTAATCGCCCAACGCTGCTAATGATTTATAACCAACGCACGCGTGTACGTGCACGGGAGTCCGTTCCGCGTCCTTCTGCCACACATCGACGACGCGATCATCCCCCTCTGCGCGACCCCTCCGCAAGGGACTAATCGCCCAACGCTGCTAATGATTTATAACCGACGCACGCGTGTACGTGCACGGGAGACGACCACGAGTTTGTTTATGCGTGTGTGTGTGTGTGTTCACCTCGAACCGGCGAATCCTGTTGCGGACCCCCGCGGCGTTTACACCGTGGGATTGGGACCGGGTTTTCACGTCGTGGCGTGGCGGAACACCGTATACGTGCTCTGGAACATGCTCGAGCTGCCCAGAGGACTCGTGGCACCGACGCCGGCTTCCGGTTGGCTAACGCGAGTCCCCTACCCTGTGAGAATCATCCGACGACTACTCGTCTCACGATTAGGCTGAAACAAAGCTGAATTCTTTTCTACGACCCCGACTGCGGTTCCGTTCCAGCGGACCCGAGCTTTCCGCTTTTCTCCGATCCGCCGGGAAACAAACGGTCCCAACAGCCAAGTGGTACCGTTGCGACTGGATGTGCTCGTGTTTGTCTTCGACTGGCATTAACAACGTGCTCTACGGACGCAGAGAAAGCTTTCTATTTCTGTGGAGAAAGGAGACAAGGGGATGTGAATGGGTGTCTGCTCCTCTTATTTTCGTTTAAAGTAGCAGTGGATAAAATCGATTCCACTGATGTTCATCGTATTGTACAGTCGGCGAGACAGCTTCTATACGGGGTGTCCCGCCTGACGTGAGCACCTTTAATATCTCACTTGTTTTTGAAAAGAGAAAGAAATGTAAGAACAAAATCTTTATAAGTGTGACCTTCATTTGATCTTTAGAACGAAAAATTCACAAATGTGTGGGAGCAGATGTAAATACCAAAATAAATCAAAGTTAATGGACATCGGTCTGAAAATTGATTAAAATAAATGTTCTGCATGATACTTAAGGTGCTCACGTTGGGTGAAACATCCTGTATATACAATTTTCAGCTAACGAGTAAACAAAAGGAACACCAATAGCGTAAAGCACACCCCCAGTATGCGAAGAGCGAGGAAATGCAATTTCGTCACGGACCCAAGGTCATGAATACCTCGAGAACGAGCCGCTAGATCCGACACGCATGCGGGATCGTACCTCGACGAGGGTGGTGGCAACCCCCTCTGGAGAAAATCACGCGTTCGCAACAGACAACGATGATATTCTAACTATCCCACAGTGGCGAGTGGCATTAGGGTAACCGTGACGTGTGGCCGCCCCTGAGGTTCGTTCTCGCGAGGGGTGTGCCCCGACTGCGTCTCCAACAATTCTCTATCTATTTTTCTCTATGCCTCCCTGGCAATATGCTGTTCCCCCCTGCGCAGCCAGCATATGCCCGAGGTCCCTTCGCGGACGGGTAATCCGATTTATTATATACGAGTTCATACGTCGGTATCGAGATTTTATCGCGATATCGATATCTCCTGTAGCCAAGAGGGCGAGGCGGCTGGATTAAGCCCGAAGCCATCCACGGAAGGGATGCCACGAATTAACAGGCTTGTTTTACTCGATACACCCTCCCCTACGTCGCCAGTACCCTGCGACTGCTGATAACGATGTATCCTGTCGTATTTGCGCCCGAGAAAGGGGTTCGCATAGACCACCCTTGGGATCGATTCTCCGTGATTTCAATGAAACAATGGACGTGCCCGGTCGTGACGAATCGAAAGAAAGGGAAAATTAATCTTCTCCGTAACATGCAGTTTTTTCTCAACGTGTTTGAGATGTTTCCTGCCTGGAATATACTTTCTTAGAATCTCCAGGCGAGACACCCTTTCTTTCGTGCCTAGGTCAGGTCACGAATGGCCACGAGTCCCGACTACTTAGTGGCTGTAAAGGTCAGAGAGGGCCGAATACCGAGGCCGCGAGATTATTCTCCCAATTAAGCTAAGACGCCGGGACCCGTAATGTGTTAATTAAATCAAGACGGGCGAGCGTGTGAAAAATAATTAAGGCGACCAGCCGCGAGACAAAGAACCTCCCGTCGTCTCAGCGCGGCACACGCCAGGCCGTTGGAAACACAAAAAACAGTGGTTGTGCACGCCCGGAAAAAAAAAAGAAGGGGTTGGAAAATCACTGGTTGGCTCGCTAGTTTGTCCCCTCATTGTACCGTGGCCACGGCCGTGCACGCGCGCGCTTATGCAAAAAATAACGACGTTGCCCAGAGTCGGCTTTTCCTACCACGGTGAAGAATTATCGGAGTAACGGGTCGCAATTAGACAGGGCTAGAATTAAATTAATAACAATCGTGACACCGGTTATAAGTAAAATTCCCCACCCCATCTACCTCCTTTTTGAGCGCGTTATTTTAATTAAAAGGCACACGCCGGCGGTGGATACGTGGTCTCTCACGCCCCCGACTCGCTGTAGAAAGGAGAAAGTTCGAGGGGGAGAGGGGGTAACTTTTATTCTTCAATAAATTATTTTTTATCGTGTCCGCATTGTCCCTGGGATTTTATGGTCTCGCGTTGTTCGGATAAACGAGGCCTCGTCCCGCCCCCCCCCACCCTCTCGCCACTAACAGCCCTGAATATGTAAAGTTTCAATTTTTCGTTATTTAACCTGTGCCAGCCGCTTTTAACGACGATTTTATTAATAACGGCCAGCCGCGCGGAAAGTTTCCGGTTTTGTGCCACGGTCCGCACCCCCCACTCCCTCTTCTTTCCGTAGGCTAGAGTCAAGCTTTTCCACCGAAAAAAATCAGTCGCTCATAATATTTTCCGCGGGTGGAGGGAAAAGCCTTTGAAAAATTGCGGGAGATCGCGGCAATCGTCGATGTTCACCGAATATCATCGAACAGAGAGAGAGGGGGGGTAGAAGTGGTCCTATATGAAATTCAATGGTGTTCCAGCGGTGTTTCTCAACCCCTTCGTGAAGTGCGTCCCCCCAAAGCATGGCCACAGATTCACTTAGCACCAGTTAACGCTCGCGCGCGCTCCTGCGCTCACCCCTTCTCTTTCGTTCTTTCCGCGAAAAACTATTCGACGTCCTTCACCGGAACCCCTCTTCCCCGTGGAACCTACTTCAACGTCACACCACGTGGCTCGTTCGACCCTAATCTCGCAAAAGAAACGGGGGGGGAGGGGACACACCCCCTTCGCCGCACAATTCACGCCCCGTCGTGCTCTCCACAATACGAGCGTATAGACTTTATAATACCCAAAGTGCCTTCCAATTTTTAAACTACACTCCGCCGGCTAATAATAAACTAATTTGCCCCCACCCACGAACTCTCGGAAACTCTCGTCTCGGGTTTGGGATTGTCGAGGCCCTCGATGGACCGAACATCCTGAAAATCGAAATTATTAACCGCGACCTGAGGATCGTTTTAACTCGTTCGAAACGTGAACTTTCCATGCGAAGAATGTCTCTGTCTCTCTCCTCGACACTGACAAGGATAGGTCCCTAGGTGTAAAGTTGTCTTTTCAATAAGGTTTAGCATGGTGACAGAGCTTAGAATTCTGAAGACAATGACATTTGTTTCAGCCGCATATGACCATTAGTTTATGAAATATTTAATGTTCAGTGCCGAGGAACCTTCGAACATTCATCGTGGATTGATTGTACCTTGGACGAAATACTGTAAGCAGACGTTTTAAATGATTTACTGCATTCGAAAGAGATCGGAACTACCAGAACACACATACACACACACACACACAATTGTGTACGATCTTCTTATCTTGGATCCAGTACCCATCAGCCATGAGAAACGAGCTGTGGACCCCGTTGAACTAAATAGGGGCGACACGGGTCCGCGTCTTCTCGTGTAGGCGTCAATCACACGCACACCGCGCATATATTTACGAGAGCCTCGCTCCTGGGGGCAACCGTTCTCTTCGGTCGCAGTGTGTGGCATCTATCAGACATCGAAACACACCCCCAAGGTTAGCGAGAGAGAGAGAGAGAGAGAGAGTCAACCCCGTTCTCGCGGCGGGGATGTTGGCTAAATAATGGGCCCCAGAGGGTGGGTACGAACGTGTCAACTGCCTTGACAGTGTCCTGACACTTCCTAGGCTGCGCAGACACCTACGTCGACTACTACCGACCGTGGAACGTTGATTCGAGGCCCCCGTACAAAAGGGGTTGACTGCACACCATGGGGCGTATACGGACCTACCCCCGTCCGCGACAAAATTCGAGCTCCAGCTACCGATCGTATTCGCCTTGTGTCCTAACGAACAAAACGAAATTACGTCCAGCCTCTCCCCTTTTTTTTACTGCATAAACTACACGGAAATAAGGTACGAAGCGTGCCCCGAAATTCCATTGTACCCCACCTGGAGTATCAGTTTACAGTTTGGGAAAGGGGTGACGGTGTACAACTCCCGAAAACGGAAATAAAATTTCCATCTGCGCGAAATTACTAAAGCGACTAAGACAATGCCAGGAGGACGAGGAGGGGGCACAAAATTCGATTCCAGCAGTTCGTACACACAAAGGGGAGCTGTTACCGGTCTCCTAACGTCATACGCGCACGGTCTCAGAATCACCCCTGGTGAGGGTCCCCTCCCGCCGTACCCCTCTTCTCTTGGAACCACGACATCACCGTCACGCCGCCTCGTTTACATGGAACAATCGCGCGTTTTGCTGCCATCAAAAAAAGAAGAACGCTCCCGTCGACCTGTCCAAAGGTGCCCGACGACGAGAACTGTCCTCGTGACGCGTGGCGGGGGTCAAGGGGGCACGCACGGGGACACGTTTTCTGGCTGCGCGCCGGATGATTCGCCCTCTTCGTTACCGGACCCATTGTGTCGTCTCGGAACTCGTGCGAAACTAGAGAATCTTCGCCGCCCCGCTCGGATTATTTTTAATATCGCCGCTTCCCGAATTGGCTACAGGCTCCAAATGATAGCGTACTTACATCGCGCGATTCGAGGCTTTTCTGGCGGGAGGGTTTCGTATTTTTAGCATAAAACTAAAAAAATTGAGAAACTACTACTTATCAAACTTTGCATACAAGAAAAGAGATTTTCCCCTATTTTTTTGTACGAGTCTAGTTCTTATGCAAGGAAGACGTACTAATACGTCAACTGCTTTCAGCTTTTTATTGGTACGTACTACGTGATCCGACTTGAAATTCTTAAGTGACGAGAAATATCAGGCGTTAAATAAATTTGCAAGCTCGTTGTCCGTCAACGAGGAACAACGATCCTTTCTTCTCGATTCGAGGCCCGTCTGTTCGAGAGGGACCCTTCCGTCGGCCGATTTAAAAGGATGTTCGTCAGGTCGTAAACCTCGATAGAATGACTCGGACGGATTTTATCGGGGACGGCTTTAGAGGCCCGATCGTGAAGATCGCGGGAATCGAATCGGGACACGTGGACGCCATTTTCCGAAAAGTCACCCCTAAAGCTTCCCCCCCGATGGGAGGCTGGGATGATCACTTTCAAGCGTGATTCAATTTCACCGTTGATCTTTTTAAAACAGCATAGAATTAAATCCACCCCCGGAAACCAACAGGAGACGAAAAGTTAACTGATTTCATCCTCAAAAGATTATGGCGTAGCATCAGAGATAACTGGAATGTGTAGTAACAAATCATCAAATTTATTTAAACCCAACTTGGAACTACATTACTAGTATCGTCGAAGAAACTATCTCTAAATCCCTTTGTTACGTTACACGAACTGTTTCGTCTATCCTATCTGTCCCTATAAAACGATACTCTAAAAAAAAAAAAAAGAAAAAAATTTCAATGGTGACCGCGCGACAATTTCGATTCACGGACGGACGAATCGCAACGGCCAGTCAGTATCGATAACGCCCGAGATGATGGATTGTAACGGAGCACAAAACCCCGTCGTACGTTCTAAAATAATAATCAGGCCCGGGTGGTACGCCCGGTGGCGGTGGCGGCCAGGAATAATCAGGAATTCCGGTCGTGTCCAGGCTGTCGCACGAGGCGCCAATCATGCCAACATTCAGCTCGTACGACGTGCAACGGTGTTACAGCCGGACCAAACGAGGGGGGAGGGATAGGACACACGAGCACGAAAGAAGAGGGACAGAGAGAAGCAGCAGCAGCCACCGACTCTCGATTCGCGAAACTCACCAATTATTTGGCCATTCGTTGGCAACGTGCGCCAAATCTACAAGTGTTTACTCTGCACGCTACTCCAACCCACCTGCCCCTCCTGGCTGCTTCGACACCACCGCTGAACACACGGTTCCATCAGGAGGTTCTTGCAGAGGGACAAACGACAACCTACACAAAAAAAAAACTCGAATAAACAGCGTAAGCCCCTGGAAAATCGCTGATCCCGTTGAAAAGAAACGTTGGAAAATAGAGAAACACCGTTTTTCTTCTCTGCGTTCGATTCGTGAACCAACCTCACCTCCGATCGGTGTGAACGGTTCTAATGAGAGACGAGATAATTGCTGGGGAAACTTGCTTCCCTTGTCCAGAATGTTTAGATTTATCCATTGTTCTTTTGTACTGATTTTACAGGTTGTTCACCTAATCCTTGTACCATCGAAGATTTCGAATACACGTTTCGATGTAGGGTGGAGTTATGTTCTTTTAGAAATATCTTCTGGTCACGTGACTCTTCTGTCCTCCAAGTAGAATGATCAAGTCGACGTTAATTGGTACCCCAGCCGTCGATTCTCCTTCGATGGCGAATTTTATTCGACACCAGCCCGGAAATTGTCGCTTCGTCGATGCGGGTCAAGCTGAGCCAGCTTTCGGCGTTGATGGAAAATGAGAGGAGATCCAGACTGTCGTGACGAGCTCTGTGGGGTTGGAAAGGTGTCGAGGGTGTCACGGCAGCCAGGTTTTCTCCGGACACGAACACACAACCGTCGACGGCCCTACACACGCCCAACCGGAAACGTGGAGGTCTGCTCTCTGTATCCGCGCTAGGCAGCGGTTGGCTCTCGAAGAGCCAGGCAACGAGAAAGTGAGAGAGTGGTCGACATATTTTATAATTGATTCCGGCAAATTCGATCGTCGATAATGACGTGTAAACACTAATTACGCCGCGGTGCCACTAATTAGTGGTTGCCGTAGCGTCGTCGTAACCGCGCGCGCGCGCGCGCCTAGCACCGGCAGCCGGGGTATTAATTAATTAGAGCCACTCTGCCGTGCCGGTGATTGCACATGGCGCGTCACACTCTGCCCGGGGGGGATCCTCCGTCGTTCGTGGTGCAAGGCTTGATAACGTCGTCGCGCAACTTAATTGCCGATACCTCGAAACGAACGAAATTCACGAATCTCTAGCCTCTGGCGAATCGCGAATTACAGTATATCATCGATGAATGTTCGAATGTTCTGACAAGGAAAGGTCCTCGGTAGTAACGCTAACTTTTTAACGAGGTTCGGCGCTGTGATAGAGTTTGGAATTCCGAAGGCAATCATACTTCTGTCAGCCCTATATGGCCATTAGTTTATGAAATATTTCATATTCACGAAGCCTTCGAACACTCATCGATGATTTACTGTACAATTAATCGAACCTGGGTTCTCGGCATCGAAGAAACCAACAACATGATCGTGCGAGGATTCTGAGAATCTTGTGACGCACGGAATGAGGAAAGAAAAAGAGAGCAAAGGGTAGATAAGTGTGGAATTAAGGAGAACGAGAAGAAAATCGAGTTCCACCAACGGGAGTCAGGAGGAAGAGAAAGAAGATCGAACGGATCCAGGGGAAGTTCGAGCTGTGCTACCCGTCGTCGTCGGCTCTTTGACTGATGATTGGCAATCGGTAAGCCGATTACGAGGCCGAGTGAATGTGCTCGCCGGGCCGAGTTCCTGGCCTGGTCCAACCCCGGGGCCGCTTTCGCCTTGCTTGTCTACGCTCTCTATATATCCCTCGCAACCACCACCACCCCCGATCCATCGTCAGCGCCGCCCCTTTCCGCCTGGAAACCAGCCCTCGGTGATCTCCTTATTAACCGCAGCCCGGTAATTGCGATCGACGAGCGATTACGCCGCGCCTCGCTGGCTGCCCTCTGCGGCCAGGATTAGGCAGATTAGTCGTCGGTTATGCCACTGGATAATTGATTGCGCCCCCTCCTTCCTCCTCTCTCCTGGGATCGCGGTGCAATTAAAGGTGGCTCTCCTTTATGACAACTCACCTGAGACTGATCCGAATGGCCTAACGCGTCTCCGTCGAGGATTAAGTCGCCCAATTTTCGATTGAACTTCCAGACTTTTTTGCAAGGGTTTCCCTGGAAGGTTCGTGGCACGCGTAGATCCCCGGTTGATTACAAGATTCTGAGCGAATTTTTTATTAGTTCAAGCGCTTGGTTTTGTAATAGTTACGAGATCGATAAAAACTAGCGTATTTTGAAGAATTAACCCGTTAACGCCCAGACTCTTGAATCGTTATTCCAAAATTATGAGACTAATATATATGTTGTATCTTGTTACTTTGAAGTCGGAAATGTCGATATTAAACTGACCTATTTTTTTTTTTGTTGAAGTTAGATATTACCTGGGAGTTACAAGATTAAGAAGATAGTGATAGCTTCAAGAACCATGCTCATGAGTCGCGAACAGCGGAATTATTCTTCGTTAAAAAGGAGGCAGTTCGCGATAAATTAGCGACGTCGCCCGGGTCCAGCAGCTCCGAACATAAATCGACCGAGGTTGGGCGAGCAGCGCAGAATTTTTATCCCTCCGCCAGAGGAATTATTCCCTCTCGATTTCCACCCTTAATTTCCCCGTCGAGCAAAGAGAGCCCAGGCCCGCGACGGTGACCGCGCGACCACATATTTAATACAGCGGTCGACACGAGGGGGGCGTGTGTACATCTGTCAATGCACCCGGGGTTCTGGACCTTGCAATTTAAAGGGGGTGTCGGGGCGGGCTTGAAGGCTTGCTTGAGTTATTGGAGGTTGTCAGTACTGGCTTCTGGTGCCAGGAACACGTGCTCCGATTTCGCGGTAAATCGTCGCCTCAACGCCACCACCCCCGGGGGATCTCTCGCCTCTCGATCGACCCTGTGCAACTCCCCTCCCCCACAGTACTCGATTCTTCCCGACGAATCGAGGTGACAAAAAATTCCCTCCACCTCTCTCCTTTCATCCCACTCTCCTGCCGTCTCTCCTCGTCCTTCTCGCTGGGGTCGAACCACGCGAGAAATAATGGAGCTGAGAGGCGTGCACGGATTAGAAAAAAGGAACGATCGAAAAACGGTTTGGCCAGCGAAGAACGATAGGAGGTCGTTCGAAGGGTAAATTATAGCGCGGAAAAGAGTTGCCCACCCCATCGACGTTTTCCGATCCGTTTTTCAAAAGTGGTCACCCCGTCCAGCGCCGCGCGATTTCCTCTTTTTGTACCGTGTCGGGTCACGTTGGACGCGAGAAATATGGGAAATCGATGTCGAGGAATCCTCGAGATGCATGATTCCGTTTTATTCTTTTTCGTAAAAACCGTCTGTACAAGTAGAAACGTGAATCACAGGTGTGACAAATACGGCGAAGCTTGCAACGATACTTTAATAAAGCGTTTTGTGGATAAATTCTACTCAAGTGAAGTTTAACCGTAACAGGGGTTGGTTTTTAACGTACGCTCGAGATATACTCGTCGTGTAATTGAAAATATTCATTTCCCCCCACCCCCAGCTTCCATAAAGAAACACAAACCACCCTTCGCAGCCGCGTTTGTTTTCTCCGGGGCAGAGTACATCAACTTATCGACGATTACCGTCACCCCTTTTCCGCAAAAATCACAAGAGTCCTACGCAAATACCGAGATGTTTGCATTAAAAGCAATATGTACTCGAGGCCCGCATGCCGAGGTATTTGCGGGACGAGAAACGTAACTCGAGGCACGCAATGTTTGGCCTGCTAAAAGTCCTCGGTGCCATCTTCTACGTCATCGGGGACAACACTTTTAAAAACGGTCCCGCGACACGTGTCGCGTCGGGGCTCACTGAAAAGGGTGGACCGTGGCTGTGTAGAAAATCAAAGGGCGGAGACGCGGGTTTTTAAACGCCGTGTGCTCGGTTTCGCACGGTATTTGGCTCGTTAAACCAAGCCGAGACTTTTTCTTCCACTGAAAAAAACCGCTTGCTTTAAATACTAGCAATTTCTCATAGGGATGGTCACGAGATCGTTCTCGATGTTTTAATCGGAATAAAGTCGGTCGAACATAGTCGAATTCCTTTCATTTCCGCTTCCCCATCCCCGAAAGAACGATTCCGAATTTTCTGTTTAAAGACGAGGCAATATCGACGCGAGAAAACTGGAGCGTGGCGCGGCAAGAATCGACGAATAATCGATGGAGGATGTATCTCGAGGGTGGCCCACGGAGGAGAGATGACGAATGGGAGCGTGACTACTCGCCGGAAGTTTTCTCGAAAGAAAAAAAAAAAAAATCATGTTCGCCCATAGAAGCACCCTTCTTGTCTATTCACCGGAGTTGCCCTTCGCCAGGCTCTATCGATTTCTTTTCATCGCGATACGAAAATAGTTTCGAGTGGCCCGACGGAACTCGAGGGCTTCTTAAGGCCTCCGCACGAAAGGGTGCACTTCTTAGTGACAGAGAACCCAAAATGGCGTCCCGATACAGGAACACCCTCCTTGGCTGGCCGCTGTGTACACGGAAAACGCATTAAATTCCGCCGGTTGGAATAACTCTCGGACGAAAACGAAAAAACAGGTAAACCTTCAAACATCTCCTATTAAAAAATCGAAAGGAAAAAGTAAACGAGAGTAAACAAGAGGGGGTGAAAAGACACTACGCGACGAACGAATCGAATTTTCATACCGAAAGAACCTAACGGAATCCAGCTGGAAAATTCCCCAGAAACACCGACGATAGTCCACCCTCGAGGGGTCGCCGAAGAAAACCACCTGGAACGTAAGTCGTGCCGCGCGCGCGTTAATTAACAAAGAAACAACGACGGAATGGGGGAGGTGGAAACCGTGGAAGAAAACTGTACGGGGAGCACGAAAGACGGGACAAAGACCGCGTGAAATTTATACACAGTCCCGGCGCAATGTCAATGAACTTTTCTAAGCCGTTCGCTCTGTTTTTCAGGGGAAAGCGACGAAACGCAACCACGGTGTGCAACAACAAACGACGCCCTGGCGAATGGGGGCGCAGTAGGTAAGGGACGAAGGATGTTTTTAATTGGACCAAATAACAAACGGCGATTGTTAGCGACAATCAGCCCGGTCGTGCGTTTCGCGGAGGAGAGAGAAAGAGAAAGAAAGTGCCGTGTCGAGGGACCTAGGTGCCCCGCGCAATACTGTATTTCCGTCTTGCCCCCCTCGAACGCGTTTTCGTAATAAATCGTGGCCCTTTTTTACAACAGGTCGCGCGATACAGCCGCACTCGGCTGTGGTTTGATCGTTTGTTTCGGTGGCTCGAACCAGCCAGAGAGGAAACTAGGGTGTGGACCGGTGCGCGGACTCCTGAACCACACCGCGATAATTGTGTAGGTAGCAAACGGGTGAAAAATACGACGCGAGTGGTAGCCACCGGGAAAGAGGGGGCCTCTAGGATGCTGTAATCAGTTGAGGGAGCTGGTTAAGAGGTAATGACTGTGTTCAATAATGCGACTGTGCATTGGGAGGATTTATGGGTAGCAGAATGAGAGATGATTATAATTGCTATACGGACATTGCGTAACGCTGATGAACGTCTTCGTGTCTCATAGTTGCGGTCGATTCGGAAGAATTCATCGATAGAAAGAGGAAGGAGATATTATGCGTCGTTGAGAAGATTCTTAGCGATTATACTGCAAGGTAAGAACATGTGCCCTATCTCTATAATTGTGTTAGAGAAAGTAGACCTATGGCTATCTTCCAAGCAACGCACAATAGAAGGCTCGAATCGAGATTCGCGAGTGGAAACTATCGTGGACCACCCGGTAGACTCCCTATTGCGTAGATCGAGGAAGGATTTTAATACGAAGAAAGCCCCCGCGAGGTAGGCAAGCCTCATAAATACAGTTTATCCGGTGGCACGCCCATCCACGCTCATTATTCCGAAATATCTCATTCCAGCCCCGGCATCGCCAGCCCCGTCGTCATCGCGCCGTGTCGCCAGATTTAAAAAAACGTCTTATCTCAGACACGGCCGGAGACAGAAACAGGAAGAAAAAAAGGGGGAAGAAACGCAACAGACAGAGAGAGAAATTGGGGAAGGATTGGAAATAAGAAAGTGAGACGCACGCAAGAGAGGCTGTGCACGAGACTCTTCGGTCGACAGAAAGGAACTCGCCACGGGGGAGGACGCGGTGGAAACGTTAATTGTCCAATAAAGCCGAGTTACGGCCGGCAAAAATATGCCGTTAACGGCCCCCGGGTAAGGAGACCTGGAAATGACGCGGAAAGACGTTACTTTTCGCTTAACTCCGCCATCCCGGCTCCTCGAAAACCTTGTTATTGGCCCGAGCTAATTTATCCCCTCGAAGAGGATGTATCCCAAACGGCGCCGTCCTAAAGGGTCCATTTAAAAATCGCCGCCCCTCCAAGTATTTTTAATTATTTCGAAAAGATTCCGGGGCCACGGCAATCACCGCTGCATTCAGCCAGATAATGGCCCCGCTTCCTTCGTGGCTCCGGCGTCTCGCGGGATCAAAATATTTCAATCCAAGGAGTCGGCACAATGCCGCGGGCACGTGTTAATGGGATTAGTCGGGTTCACCGTGGACCCCTACGGCAGAGACACGGGGACGAGACATTCGAAGCGTGTGCTTGTTGCCCACGCATGGTGTTCCTCGCTTGTCAGGATGTGCTTGTCGCGGTATACCGAGGAGCCCCGCAGGCCTACCACCTTTACATAATCCCGATATTTATAGATATTTGTTACGGCAGTTCGCGCGCGGACGTGGCACGCATCAAGCGATAAAGTTTCATTGCTCTCGAGGTGGGGAGGCGAGCGAGCAAAGTTAATCGCGGGGAACAAGATACGATGGCAGGAGGAGGGCACGGCCAATAGAGCTCGTTCTCGTCGAGACAATCGGGCCGTAAAGAACACGGTTGCAAAATCCACGCGAGAGTTTCGATTTGGGAAACAATAAGTCATCGGATTAAACGGAAATACGAGGGAATTCTCTAGGTGGGAAGGAAGGCGTGGAGACGCAGTCTGTATGTTCGTAATCCGATAACCTGATGAATTTGTACCTAACCCTAAGAATCACTCTGTCCTGTGAAGACACGGATGAACATTCCTATTAACACGTCTCCCATTAGTCGATTAATTAACGATGTTCCTAGCGAAACGCGTTGGAATTGCTTTCGTAGCTTTCAGACATTTTCCCCGAATTGCTGCAGGATAGACGTCGGGATGAAGAAAAAAAGAGTGCAAGGGAAGGGAGCGTTCGAGAGAA
Organism: Dufourea novaeangliae; assembly: GCF_001272555.1. Taxonomy (NCBI): domain Eukaryota; kingdom Metazoa; phylum Arthropoda; class Insecta; order Hymenoptera; family Halictidae; genus Dufourea; species Dufourea novaeangliae. Next base: position 414,702 of record NW_015373937.1, read on the forward strand.
ATTTCTCGCGAGACGGAAGGAAGCAAGGAGCCGAGGAAAATGAACTCTGTGTCCCATCGGCGTTCGAAACTGAACACATCCGTGGAAGGGACTCAGAGGAGGACAGGATCGCGCGCAGGATTATGATTATCCTTGCAGCCACGAGGAACGAGTGATTTATCCTGTCGCTGTCCTCATTACCGCTCCCGGTCACATAATCCAACCTGCTGCCACACCCTGCTGACCGTTCGCGCATAGATTAAGGCACGTCCATATAGGCGTAGGTGCATCCTGCGGGCTGCCGTGTAAATTAGCCGGGTCCGCGAGCGGAATATTTAGTTGCTTTTCGTTATTCCCATCCGTGGACCTGGAAGGACGATATTCAACGGGGCACGTGGAGAGGGTGCTTCTTCTATGATACATTCGCGACATTGAAGTCCACTATTAACATAAATCGTGGAAAATTCAAGCTTCCATTGGGAGGCCTCGAGAAATGAAATTGTTCGCAAGAGAGGATAACAAAGTCAAAGGTTTTCATGGTGAAATTTTACAATCAACCACGACTAATCCTATATCTTCCTGTCCCCACAGGAAATATATTCCGCCGAAGATACAGCCGTTTAAACGGGAGAGATGGGTCGAGCTTTTCATCGTTTTGCTCGCCAGAGCTACAGGAAAACTCGGCCGATACGAGGTGCTTTCGCGCGGAGAACGGTGAACGAAGAGAGGGAGGCGGCACGAGAGAAACGAAACGGGGTAGGTGGACGGGATTTTTACGGAGAAGAACATAAATATGGGGTATTATTCTCCCGGTGAGCCTGGCCGGTCGGCTGGCTGTCCCTCTGATTTATAGGCTCGGCTTGTGAACACGGCTGCCGGTATTTTTATTTAAATTTAATACACACTCCACTTGCCCGTCGTCGGCGCGGGGGTGTATTAGGGCGGCTTTAATAAGCGGGCATGTAGCACCAGGTAAATATGTAATGGGCGAGAGAGAGAGAGAGAGAGAGAGAGAGAGAGAGAGAGAGAGAGAGAGAGAGTCGACCGTACCGTGGCCTCTGATGATGATAAACGGCCGAAATTCTCGCGACTTTCCCCTCTAACTAGCTGGAACCCTAAACAAAAGTAGCTCGCGCGCTAACGAGGATATTCTGCGAAGCCTCGTGGTGGCCGCGACTCCCTGGGTCGGTTCTATTCAGAATGATCATCCTAGAGTATATACATATAGAAGCGATCTAGAAACCAGGGAATTTCGATGATCTGGGGACAGTGGATGCAGGAGATTAAAAAGTACTCCGTCATGATATTCGAACGCGGGGTATCGATGTCCGTAACGACGATAATTCGAGGGCAGGCTGTGTACAGTTGAGCTTCCGATATGTACATACGCTAAGTCGATCCTTCCCGCATGATGGATCGAGTTAATGTACCGTATCACGCATTTACGCAACACGCAGACACACGGTCGGTCCGCGTTGATCCTAAGCTCGTGGAGCGGAGCAAGGGTGACCGTGGGAGAAGGCGCAACGGGTGCCTCCACCGCGGCACGCAGGTACCATCCATAATCAGGGTGGAGGGGTTGCGACGCATCGATAACGCCCTTTAATTCCTGATAGACAGCACTCGACCCCTCGGTAAATCCACGTTTATTTCTATCCAATGAACTAAAGACAGTAATCTTGTCAGTACCACTGGCAACTCCTTTAAGAGAAAGATGATTCTACATTCATAGAATCTGAATGGTTATGCAGAGAACGAGACAGGCGTCCCGGAAGAGAAGTATTTCAGAATTTCACACGGCATTCTCCAATGTTCACCCGACGTTCCCTCGTTCGAATACGGTTTTTCTTCCTGTCATTCCGCGACCTGCCACCCTGACCAGCCGCAACGTTTAACCCCGATGAAAAACAGGAATGGTGTGTTCCTTCCGTGAGCAGACGTGCCCGGCGAAAGGGTTCAACAGTGCAGAGAATACCGCAGGTTTCCAAAAATTCCCTACAATGAAGGACGTCGAGGGGGTGGCGGGTTCCCGGGCGATTCCGACGAACCGAGAGGGAGAGGTTTATTCGCGGACAATATGCTTTCTCGTGCTTGCAAACGAGAGAAGAGCGGCGGCCGGGTGTTCTGGGGTCGCTACGGTTTTTGGGGTGGCTCACGGGGGACTTGTAACTCGGTTAAACTGGCACGGATATTTCATTAGCCGTCCCCCCAACCCGATGAGAGTCGACCCCACGCACGACCCCAGAACCAACGGAGACAGACAGACAGGGCCGAGGGCTGGAGGCGGTCCTGCGCGATCCTCGAAAGGCATCGTCGTTTTCGCTGTTCCGATGGCTCGTCGCATTAAGTCGAGTACCGCCGCCGTCACCCCACTTTCCGCTAAATTGTTGACACGACAAATATATCGCTCTCGATCGTGTACCTCCACTGTTCCTGCCCCCGAGGGTGCGTTTCGAAAATTCGATGGGGACACACCCGTAACTTTTCGAGCCCCTGTTATGATTTTAATTTCGATCATTTGCCCGCGCCCATGGGACCAACCACAGTGAATCTTCGATGAATGTTCGAAGACTCCTCGGCGGTGACAAGGAAAGGTCCGCAGGTGTGACGCTGACTTCTTATATCGGACACTCATCGAGCATTTATTGTATTCGTGAGTAGAATCCATCCAGGATAGATCGTTTTTCGATTAAGTTCCTCCAAGTAAGTTTAGTCGCACGAACAAACGATAAGAAACAACGTAGACAGAATTTTTCTTCTAGCACGAGAATGCTTCTGCCCGTTTTCCAGCGAGAGTCCAGCACAAAGGCGACACCGCAGGAAATACGAGCGGCGCGTCCGTCATTTCCCCAAGACCTCCTCTCGCGGAAGTGCATCCTGGAGACGGGTGGTGTATCCTTTAAATTCTGGTTGGCTTATTTCTGACCGAGGTGGCCGCGCCGGAGCCTCTAAAGGATGGTACAGCTGGTCAACGCGTAGGGGCCGAGCTGTTATCACGGACATTAGCTTTCAACGGGTCGCCCTGGGTATAAAAGTAGCCCGGGGCGGCCATTACTCGGACATTGTCCGCGCGAGTCTCGTTCCTTCTTTCCGTCTGCTTTTCCGGCTCCGCTCTTTCGGCCCCCGTCCTCGTCTGGCCCTGTCTTTCTCGTCGGGTGAGTCGAGCCGCCACGGGCAAACGACAGAGAAGATGAGGAAGAAAAGCGAGAGAGAGAGAAAGAGAGAGCTGGTCTCCTTATCAGAATTCCTGGTCCGTTCCAGCGTCACCTTGTCGCAAATCCATTTCGCAGTCGGCGAATTTCCACTCGTACACGTCCCCCGGATTCGGGACGAGGGTTGGGTTTCAATCGCGCGAATTTCCTTCGACTCCTTCAGCCCTTTTCCTTCCACCCCCAGCGTCCTTCCCCATTTCTCTCGATTTAGAGACGAAAATGGAAGAAGAATCTCTTAATGGATTGTGCCTAATTCGAGAGAGGGCCTCTTCGCGGAGCTGGATAGGGATTTCATCGAGAAAATAACAGTGTTGGTGCTTCTACGTATTGAAATCTTCAGGATAGGTCTACTGTAAAATGTCTGTTTAAGGGGCACCAGGAATTTCAGAGAACCGTCGTGAATTGGATCATTATCGACAGGCAATAAATCCACATACATTTCCCCTTAATTACCCTTCACGGTTGGAAATTTCCACGGAATCCGCTCGATGGCGAATCTCGCGCGCGCATGGCTAGTCAGAGGACGGCTCGGCTCGCTGCTGCCACGGAGTCAGGGAGACGGGAAGCAATTATCCGGTTCGAGATCGCGGGCTACGAGCCCCGTTTCCCTCCCTTTATTCGGTCCAATGGGGTAAAAAAGACTGAAATATTGGCAAGCGGTATCTCAACAAATTAGCCCGATGAAATGCAGATGGAACACAAAGTGAGGCGCCGTTGGAAAAGGGCAAAGACACAGGGAGGGCAACGAAACGAGAGTAAGAGTGAGAGAGAAACCGTAGTGAACGGAGGCGCAGAAGGGCGGGGAGAGAGAGAGAGAGAGAGAAGGCAAGGGCGAAAGAGAATGAGAGGGTGAATCAAAGTAAAGTCGTTCAGACTCATTGAACTGGAAGTAACCGACAGAGTGGCTTCCGCGCCTGCCGCTACTAATCTTATGCAATTACTTTACAATTCACTTTGCCGGTTGGCACTCACTGCCGATAGAACAATCTCTGAAATCGAATTAACCCTCGAAAAGTTTTCAGTCGACCCCCCTCTCTCTCCCTTCAGTCCCTCCCTCGGTGTGCTCTCGCGCCCGCGACTTTTTCAGGTAACGCCTGTCGCGACACCCGATGATATACTCCGTTTTCAACCCTTTCGATACTTTGCCATATCCGCCGCGAAACTTATCACACGATACGACTGTATGAACCGCACTTGTGTACTTTGGAGCGGTAGAAAAGTTGGCAATGCTTTCGTATGTTTGGATATTAAACTGTAAATAATTATTATCAATTATTTATATCCACGTAACTGCCTACGAAAATTGTATGAATTGTTGGCATTATTAAAGCAACTAACTTGCCTTTTTCTCGAAACAAGGTTTTTGCGAATACGTCAAGTAACCTTAGCAAGGCAGTATAGTCACCGATAGTATTGAAAGGGTTTAATTGTTTGTTCGTTGGGTTTGCTTCTATCTCGTTCCCCGACTCAACAAATCGATGTTTTCGACGGAATAATCGGTCCACCGTTCCTTTCCTATAATCTCCATTTTTCTCGTTACACCGACCGGCGGCGCGTCCCGAAAAAGTGAAATCAGCACAATGGTCCCCGACAGAACGAACGAACGAACAAAAGCGAGATGAAACAGCGACTACACGGTAACCGCGTCAAAGGCCAGACAGAATCATTAAATAACAGGCGGAAACACGGCGTCGTGTCGCTACCGATACACGAGGACTGGTATCAATATCTTGGCGCACAGTCCGCCCGTATCCCTATCCAATCGTAGTTATTGAAAAACTACAAGACCTTCCTAAACAATGACGGCCCCATGGGGGACGTGGAAGCCAGTGCCATTTTCATTAAGGAGCGCTCCGCCACGATCCTCAAGCCGCGCGCAGCGGTCCCTGCGATTCAATTCGCATAGAGCGAAGATCGAAATACTTTTGTGGGCGATCGAACTCGAAAACTTCGACGTGTGCATCGACAGAGGGGTGAGTGGGTCGGATAGGGTGAGTTCGCAACCATTCCCAGAAATTAATTTTTTTTCCCATCGCGTATTTTTTCCCGTGTCTGCACGCAGTCGCCGCGACTCCTATCCATTTAGTCTGATTTGTTAGACGGCCCTGGGATCTGATGTAACGGCACCAGTCTGTCGACAGCAGCCAGATAAAAATCGTTCATTATCGTCGGCTAGCTACGAGAGGCAGACACGCTTATCGGACCCCGCGATCTTTCGATCAGATGGACGGAACCACTTGAGAGTCCACTTGACGAGAGAGACTCGGGGAGGATTCTGGCCTACCTTTCCACCGTCAGCTGGACCGTGGTTGCAAGGACCGGGCGAATTAATCAAGCTCCGGTGCACGGAGGAACGGCACTCGATTCTCGAGCAACGCGATCGCAGACAGCCGGTCCATTACCATAATTGCCGCGCGCGCAACGCTCGACTCTTTTAAATATTTCACGGGCCCGAAAATTCCCATGAAAACCCCCGCCCTGACCCCTCTGTGTTCCGTCCAAACTGGAGAACGTCCGACTCGGTGGATGAATAGAAAAACGTTACTCGCTCGAAACTCCGAACATTGTCGTCGCATTATAATTAGACTGCGGATGTTTATGCATTTATAGTTAATTTTAATGTAGAAAATGTAGTAAAATAATGAAATAATTTAAATTTTAATATCAATCGCTGGTAGCCCAATTCTATTTTATGAAAGAAATATGTTACACGTGAAAACTGTCTCCTCCTCGTGAACAAGAATATAAAATTTGACTTGATCCTCGATTACGTAGAAAAATCTACGAAATGATCGTGTGGATTGCTCTTGGTTGATATAATAGATCGTCGATTCATCGTGTGCACCAACCCCCAGCGTTACCCAACGATTTCATTCGGTTCTCGGAATTCTATTGACTTCCCTGCGCCCCTCTGAGTAATCGCAGTAATTCCAAGGCGACCAGCCGTGACGACGTACCCCGTCACCATTGCTCGTAATTGCTCGCTAACGGGGCCCCAGTACCGGACAAAACAAACAGCGCCATATGGGCCACGATGCGGATAGACAGCGACGGAGCGACTGAAAGGGGTGGGGGAGGTGGGGGGAACCAAAATACGGTCCCGAAAACGCCCCGACGTTGCAGCGGTCCATGGAGGAGGAGCACGTTGCATCCGCGATCGAGATACGCCCATGTAATCAAGAGAACCAAAGGGGCAACCCCTTGTTACACCCCCGAAAAACCCTCCCTTACAACGATATGGTGAGCCGTGATTAACTTTTCGTCGTGGCGCCGCGCCCCATTCATTTCCCATTCATTCGCGTCCGCACGGATTACTCTCTACCAGTGTACCCACGACGAGGATGCACGCGTGTGCGTTTGTCGAAAGATCAGAGAACAAAATCACTGACTGACTGACTGACTGAGTGACTGAACGACTGATTCGAACGTGAACCGCGTCGCTTGCACGAGCTTCGATATTGCCCATCCGATATTCCCCGGCTCTCTATCGTCCGGGGAAAAGGGATGCGGAATTGCAAATGTAATCGTCGACGAGCGATAGTGAAACGTGTACCGTCGATTTTTTCCACTGGAAAATACCCGCGCGACAGAGACTGGTAAACAGAGTAATTGGGGGGATGATTTTCGAATAGACGATCATCCCCCTTCCTAAATAACCCTGCGATGGTCGCGAGATGGACCTGATAAATCGAGAAAAGCCTCCCCTTCCAGTGGCAATTCCACTCGGTGTACGTTTTAAAACGAGGTCGTGACTCACCGCCTTAAAACCGCGGCGAAGAGAGCGAAAAGGGCAGAAGGGGTTTTCCGCCCTCTTCGGTCCAAGATTTAATGCCCGTTGCTTATCAGCGTAATCGGTGAAACTCACCCCACACCGTCCTCTCTCTCTACGGCCCGATTTCGACGGCCCTCACGGGGCGACCGTTGATTGAAACGTTCTGATTGCGTCCCCCCAGGGGGTGGCATGCGGGTGGGGAGAGGGAGAGGGGAGGCTGATGATGTCTCCTTGCGTGACACGAAACGGGGACAATAGAACCCCTCGAGGAGCCGCGGGATTTCTTCGAATCCCTGCCCTTGGTGTGCTTCGTCGACATCGTTTGTATTTTCGAAAATCTTCCGAATGGAAAATAATATTCGAAACAAACGTAGACGAGGAATGTGAATGTGGGCGGTGAGGAACGCGTTATTCGGTATTGTATAGTCGAAGGCGAGACGATTTCAACCCCCAGAGCGCACTTATCCCCGGGCACGCGTGAGATCGAAAAATCAGGCGCTCGAGAGGGCGCGAATTGAAAATCCGGCCGTGATAAAAAGGGGCCACGAGGGGGGAGACGATCCTCCGGCAATTTCTTGCGCCTCCTCCACCCCGAAGAACGCGATAAAGCGTAGTCACGGCGCGTAGCGTCGAGGCGAATCGCGAAGAAAAAAGGGGGCTGGGGAGGGAACAGGGAGGTCGACGAAGAATGGGAGGAAAAGGGGGTGGGGGTTGGTCGGGGGTGGATGGTCTATCAGCATATTTCAAAGATAAGCCTGGCCACCCTTCCCGGGCAAACCCCTGCCGGGCCATCAGCCATAATAACAATCCGATATGATTACGCCATAATCGTAACGCAGCCGACGAAGCGTGGGAGGATGGGGTGGCTGCAAAATTACGCCGGTGAATTGAGATACCGTGTTTACGTCTTCCAAAGTGCTCGCATAAACAAAATTAAACGGCTCCCCCGTGGCGCGTAGCGTTAACTTCGCGGCGGAGGGAATCGTTTGGATCCACTGATTCCACGTCGGGAACCACGGTCTATCTAGTCGAAAAATAACGAAACACGATTCTTCGATGTATATCCGTCTTCATCTTTCTCACCTGAGCAGTGAAACGTTTCTATTCGATAGACTATAAAAACGCTTCGTTTATTCAGTAACGCTACAAACAGCTGGCTCGAACGATTCCGCAATCTCGCGACCTTCGTCTCGTTGGCCAAGTAGCCGGTTCGACGTCTAGAGAAAAAAAGGGTTTTCGAAAGAAGAAGGTGGATCTTGGGGCCTGGGAGTCGCTACGTATTCCAGGCTCCCCGAAGACCGGGACAATGTGTCCTCGACGTCACTCTCAATGCTTCCAATGTCGACGAAGGGAGGACGAGGGACTTAGAATCCGAATAGGACGAGCTCTCTCGAAAAGAAGGCGATAGTTGAAGAGAGAGAGAGAGAGAGAGAGAGAGAGAAAGACAGAGTGAGATAAGGGGTGAACAGGGGGGAGGATAGAAACGGCGAAGGCAAGGGTAAGAGATGCAGGGGACAGAAGCGATCAGCAGTCAGCTGACGAGGAACGAATATAATGGCCGCCAGAGAGAAAGAGAGGAGGAAGTAGGCTGGTGAGAAAGAGCGAAGAAGGAAGGAGGAGGAGAGACTCTCACTTTCCTGTCGGCAGCCGACGGTCCGGATTGTCGATGGAATGCTAAACGACCCGGAATCGCTGAATCGGTATTGAGTCCTCTTTCGTGGTCTCTCATCCTTCCTCTCTCTCGCTCTCTCTTTCTAGCGATGTAGAGTGGCTCGGTAGGTCTCCGTTGCGCCCACTTTCTCCCATTCCGTCTGCCACCTAGCCGCCAACTTCCGACCGCCCTTAGCATGCCGATGATTGTGCCCGGCGTTTTGTACGAATTTGCCTGTTGACTTCGATATCTCACCTTCGAATAGATCGCTCTGGCTAGGTAGAAGTGTTGCGGGAATCGAGTATACACTCGTGCAGACTTAAAGCTGCCTCAAAGAACCATATGCGTACTCGACGATAGAATTAATCGAAAGGTGAATCGATCGAGACACAGCAAACAGAATCTACAGTAAATCATCGATGAGTGTTCGAAGTCTCTTTGGCATTCAGTGTTCAGACGTAATTCCCCATCACTGGAGAGGGGTCATGGCACCTGAACACTGAGTGCCGAGGAGGATTCGAACACTCATCGATGATTTACTGCAACTGAACCTTATACTTCTCATCGAACATACATCTCAACGCGACAAAACACCCGCCGGTAAAGATCAACGGATCCCAGAACACCCGACAATCCGCGTCGCGAAATATCAGTCTGTTTCTATCATCTTCCCGGACGAACCACAGCACACAAACGGACACGCTCGGGCGGTTGTGTTACGCGCGAATCGGTGTACGTGTGTACGTCCCGTTCGGCATTATCCGAGCTCTAGTATCTGATGACCCGCCCAGGGCTGCGTCTGACAGCGGCAGCCGGGAAATGAGGACTTCTAGGAGGCGAGTCTACCGCGGGGGTGAGTTTTGCGGAGGGCACTCTCCGCTCTCCGCGCTGGTTTGCGGGCGTAGAGCGAGGCTGGCCCGGCCAGGACGGGGTGGGAAAGAGGCGACCGCCAGGAAAATGGGGGGTTGTTGGGGGGGGCGGTGACAGTCTTCATGTCATGCACTTAAATATGTACCGAGATAATGCCGTCGAGAGGACCTGCGGGGCTCGCCGGAGTTCTCGAATGGAATGGAACGACCCGGAGTGTTTCAGACAGTTTGTTTACCAGCCCGAGTGTTCCTAGCTCTCGTCCCCTCCATCCTTCATCCGCCCCTCGTCCATCGTCAACCCTCTCTTCCGCGGGCTCTTTAAGCGGCGGTCTCTTTCGGCCGATTGATATCCACGAATGTTCGAGACCGAATCGTGGACTAGGATCGCCCTGGACCTAGAGGGTTAATTGACTTACTAGGCCCAGTGTGTCGATGACGTGTAATTAAAGGGAGCCTCCTGAGAAGTAGATATGGTGTATCCTAATTTCGAAATACCTTTCCTCTTGGTTCGATCGAAGAATCCAACTTGGGGGAAGGTCTCCACTGTCAGAGTCATCGAGCAATTGCTCGTTGATAAAAGAGACCATTCCGGTGCCCAGGAAGTTACAATTTCCGCAGAATTCAGACGGATATATCCATAGGATAGATGTGCGAGGGATCTAAGAAAAAAGGAAAAGTTGCGTCAAGAAGGCGAGTTAATCGATAGAGAAACGGGAGAACCGAGAGAGGAGGCGTGTGCGTACGACCCCCGGAGAGCAACGGGCACCGTGTCGGTGGCATATGCGGACCCAGGACCGTATGTGTGCATATGCTAATGCAAGAATAAACGGTTCTATTAGAAGAGCCAACAAACGCCCCACTCGATGAGCGCAGGGATTTGAATACATAAATACTCGAGGTTCCTGGCGGGCGCGTGTATACGCGAGTCCGCGATCTGCATACATTCAGGGATCTGGGAGAGGGTGTGATGTTTTAATCCGGTCTCGGTCCCCGCGATTATTTCCACGAGGATCTCCGATGGCAAAGAGGCCAGAGATGCCACGGAATTTACCGTGATACGATTGTGAAACCTTGTAGATAATAATTTAATTTGGGAAATATCAGCGAAAGATCGATACGGTTTAAATCTGGACCTGGAGCATCGATTCGAAAAGAACACTGGAACAGGACGAGAAGGAAGGAAAAGCACGGTCTCCGCAGAATATCTTCGATTCGAAGAGGCAGCCAGAGAATGGCAAGGATGGGGTAGCAAAGCGAGAGAGAATTCAACGGGACGAATTCCTGCACCGCGGAAGGAACAGTTTCCAAATGGATTTCGTGTCGTCGCCGGGCAACACGAGCATTCCCGTCGACCAACCCCCGTTGGCCAGCCCCCAAGTGCACGTCCACCAAGTCACTTTGTCTAATTCCAGACAACTTGGTCGATTCGTCTTCAACCACCACGACGTACTTGCCCAACTAAAAAATCTAATTTCCCCTGCACGTTCTCTTTTTTTCACCTAGCGAGAACCAGGAGCCGAACTGAAACACACACAAAATTCCTGAGTCCGACTAGGGACCAGGAGAAAAATAGAATCTTCAGTTTTCTTGGCAGGCAAAAGGAGAATTCCCGTGGCACTCGACTAATGGATGCCGGGGAGTAGTAGTCTTATGGCAATGGAACGAGAATATATAACACGGCACGACGACGACGGGAGATTCGAGCACAGAGTCGAAGAAGCAAGGGGAGCAAAAGAGAGAGAAGAGGACAGAGAGAGAACGTCGCGACGCCAAACTTTAACTCGTTAATTACCGGCGCGAGGGCAACTTCTTGCCGGCGCTCGAATATTTCAAACTATTGTGCTCGTAAACCCCTCGGGCTTGGCTCCAGCAAGGAGAAACCCGGCCCTGTGTATATAGCAGAGACGCTAAGTCCTGCACTCCTGTTCCAGACTCGCTGGTACAATCACACGGACGTAGCAGAGTCTGGGTAGAGAGCGCGCGTAGATGCGCGGGGGGGAAACCCGCGTCCTTTGCACGCGCGCAGGACCTCCTACTCGTTCGGTGGCTCCTGGAGTCGAGTCTCTCTTTCTCTCTCTCTTCAGGAGGTTCCTTCGAACCGTCGTGGAACCTCCCTGGGCCGTGAGTCGAGTCGGCTCGAGTGTCATTGGACTAAGAACCAGGCTGAAAGGAGGGAAATGGAGGATGGAGACTGAAGAAATTGAAGAAGAGAGTCTACCGGGCTAGAATGGACCGGTTGAGAGAGCCGAGAGGACGATGGGGGTGGCTTGGCGAGCCTCTCTAGCCGAGGGAAAATCACGATCGATGGGGGTCACAATACCGGGCGATGAACGTACGAATTAATCCGGGCGGTAATTTGCTTGAGAGCTTGCGACTAGTTCCGATTACTTGGGCCTGGACGGTGACGTGCCATGGCTGTTCGATTATTTCAATTATCGAGAGTTCCCGTCTCTCCGATCGTGACTTCGCGTGTTTCGAGGTCTCGTGGGACACTATCACGCGGGTTAACTGTTGTCTTCATTGTTCTGGTTGTACGAAAATATTGATGAATACTTCCTGATAGAAGAAGTTTCCTAGGTTTGAAGAGCTGCTTTGGGTCATACCGGTTCAGAACGTTTTCTCCTCCCGTAACTGTACTGCGTTCCACGACAGAAGGGACCTCTTCTTTGCAGATTGTCCCCACTGTATTTTCCACAGTGACTGGTGAATAGGTCAAGTGCCAAGCAACGATCCGCCTTACTCCTAGAGGGACCTTCAAAGGCCTTGCAATGGAGACAGAGCTAATGACTAATGAAAGTCGTAGAACAGATTTTAAGGAAGACTTCGGTTTACACGCGAATATCCGGACCAATGGTGAATCGAACAGCCGTTGTAACGTCCCGACGACTCGGTTCATTTCTGTAGAGGCACCTGCTCCAGATTGCACGATCCAGGGAACGGAAACCATATCCGGTCCTTCAGGATTTCTTCATCCGGAATGGAGAAAGAAAAAATATCCCCGGCCACGGTACCGTTCCTCGCGCAACGAGGGTGCAAACGAAGAGAAACGGAGGGAAGAAGAAAAAAACGGGGGTAGAGAGAGAAGGGTGAGCGGTTCGGAGAACCTCGGTGAAAACTGCGAGATGGGAAAGAGGGACGAGGAATCCCCGCGTCCTCGGGGGCAGTTCGTACATAACGTTAATTGTCGCAATTATTACGATATTATAATTCAGTCTAATTGTACGGCCAATCGGCACGCGAAGTGCTTAATTGCTTCTTCCGCGGTGGAGAGGGAGAGCGGACACGCGAAACGGGCGTGCGCTTTGGGCGGGCGGAGGTGGTGGAAAAGTACGAAGGGGGAGATAGAGAGAGAAAGGTGCATGCAATTAAATTAATCGCCACCACTCCCGAGCACAATGATAATCCCCGGTAACACTGGTACTTTCCAGAGTCCTCGTCGGCCGTATTTGTTGTATTTCCCCGGCGGTGTTCGAAGGAGGAACAAATGGAGGGGACACGTGTCTCGTGTGGGTTGCGACGATCATTCAAAACTTGTTATCGAGAATTGCGGAACAAAAAACTTAAAAAACAGAATTATTCCAAAAGGCTCATAACCCGTTGATAAATAAAAATGGTATCGTTATATATATTATTATTTCCCGTATAAAACTGGACCGGGGATCGTAGCAGCGTTACCATTCGCGAGAGAAAACGCATCGAATTGTAATTAGAGAATTCCAGAAAGTCCGCGGCCAAGGCGAACAGCCAGGGAGCAGAAACAAAAAAGCCTCCGGGACGAGAAAATCCCCGTGAAGTAAGTTCCCGAGACGCCTCTTGCCGGGAAATACACAAACTCGGGGGAACGCCGCCGCGGCGTTGCTTGTTTAATTCTTCGGGGCTTGCTTTGTAGAAACGCTCTTCGACGGCGAACGAACGAGGCAAATATACTTAACGAGGTACTTTAAAAAATAATTTCATTTCCGCCGCGGACTGCCGGGCGAAACAAATAATTACACCTTATTGTTGGCCGGCCGCGCGAGGCCGTACGAGTCAAGAAATTTTCCCCTGGTAGCCTCAGGATTACGACTCTGGCTCGAAGGTTGTACACCGGAGGATCGCAAAACGCGAAACGACGCGGATTAAACGATTCTTAAAATCGACAGAATAAAGGGGAAAAAAAAAAGAAAAAGAGGAACCCAGCTAGATATCGAGGGTATACTGCGAACGTATCGGCGAAACGATTAATACGAAGGGAGGCCGATTGCTCGGTTATTTGTTGTATACGGAAGGACCGCGCGGATGCTACGAGCAGCAGCACGCAAGAACGTCCAGTACGATGCTTCCATTGTTCGGACCAGAGATTCCTCCGATCACGAAGCATGGTACACGTATATATCTCCGTCAGACATTTTCTGTTTCGTTCTCCACGATTTTCCGTTGCTCTTAATAAGCCACCCGGTCGGGCTGGTAGAACGCTCCAGCGAGAAACGACGCGAACCGCCGAAGCACATTCGCTGACGTTCATTTGCAGATGGGTAGGAAGTGTACCAGGGGCTGTTCACACACTGGAGACTTCGTTATCCAAAATCCCTCCGAGGCATGTTCTCATTTGGAGCGCGTCTTAAAACATCCTCGGTCGACTCGAGCCGATATAACTCTGCTGGAAAGCAGCTCAGGACTTCTAGTCGCGTCACGCTGAAAAATCTTCTCGAGCGTCACACGGCACGTTTTATTGTTCTCCAGGAGGTAGGCCCCCCTTAATAAGCCAGCGACACGTCGTCGCGAACGGTCCTTCCATCGTTGCGGAAGACGCTTCGAGGAGGCGAAAGAAAGGATCGACGGTGTTCACCGGTTCACACCTGGCCAGCCACGTTATACGAAGTCTTCCAGGCACGGGGACGACGCGTTCTCGGTTCGAGGCGCACATCCGTGGAAAACGGGAACACCGGCTAGCCCTGTCGTCGTCGTCGACGTCGGGATGAGGCTAATGGACAAAAGGGTAGGAGCGAGAAAACTGGCGTACGGCAGAGCGCAGACGTGAAAGGGTGCAACCAACGATTAACAACGAGAGGGCCGAGAGTGTCACCGAGAGTGTTGTCTTCGTGTGCCGTTTTCACGCAGTCATCGTCCTCGACCTGCTCTCCTCTCTTTCTCCCTTCTCTCACTCCTCTGTTTCCATCTCTACGCAGCACTTCTTTCTTCTCCGGGTTATTCCTTTCGCGCAACGAGCGCCCTTCGCGCTTCTCGCTGAGCTGACCCCCGGTTTGTCTTCACAATTGAAAGACGACTCTTGCACCTTGGCCCCTTATTACGTAGAATCTTCGAGTCGTCATCGTCCTGACCATCGTGGTAGAAATCGAACAGGGAAATTCACGACGATCATCTCTTCACCTTGGTGCTACAGTAAATCATCGATGAGTGTTCGAAGGCTCCTCGGCACTGAATGTTCAGACTCTATCCCCAACACTGGGCACTTGACGCCACTCATGATTTACTGTACTTCAAATTTTGCAATTCTTCGAGAAAATGGAAAGGAAGTCGAGTTTCCCAAGCGCCTCTTCCCGTCAGTTCCACAATCATAACCTGGTACCCGGTTTCATCTCGCGATTAGGGAACGAGACAACGACGGGACTCAGAGCGGTCTCCGCTTCTTTTCGCGTTCCGCCGACGAACGGCAAACCGGAAGCCGTCGAACAAAAAGACGGTGGAACGGTAGCACGCGCTGCGTCGTGAAAAGGTGCAGCCAATGATGAACAGAGCGAGCCAAGGGTGTCCGTTGTGTTCCGCTCGCTCTGCGTATCTCGACGTTGCTAACGGGGGACCGCTGCTCTATTTCCTTCCTCTTTCGAAAGAGGAGAAAAAAAAACACATCCACGCGACCCCTTCCGAATCGTCTCGAATAGCTAATGCCAGTCTTTCAGTCACATTCTATTCCATTCAATCGTTGGATGCTGCTTTAACTGGCGGCGATCCTGACGTCGATTTAACGTTGACTCGAGAAGACAACGCGAAAGATCGAGGTAGAGGTGAGAAAGGGGATGGTTTTATCCCTCGCGAACATGGACCAAATATCGCGGTGTCGAAGTTTCATCGAGATACGGTGATGGATCGTGGTTGGGTTACCAAGCGATTTTCACGAGGACTCCGTGAAGCCGCCTGCGAAGACGCGCAGATGACGCCGGATGACGAGCGTTCTCTCATTAGGCACGGGAAGACTCGCGCGTGAATTATAGCCCTTAATTTACACCGGACCTCGGTGTTGCCCCCAGCCCCTCCAGTCCGCGGTCTCGAGCCACTGGAGCGAATGGAAACTAGGCTAACGATCTGGATGCCTGGAAGGAAAGCTGCTCTCGTACCGCGGAGTTTAAATCGATACGCGAAACGCGGTGTCACGGTGAGAAACACGAACTCAGGGATCGTAGAATCTTCTCGAATAAGAAAAAGATCGGCAATGGATAATTAAAGACATCCTTAACATAAGTATACGGTAAATTTTCGATAAATGTTCTCGGAGAAATCTCAACGTTAAATACCTTTACTTCGTCCCCACTAATGGAGGTTCCAGATTAGAGATTCGACCCGAAATGGAGTACACGAACGACCCCTGTAACGATCACAGAGACAATCGAATCGAAGTCAAAGGGCAGACGGGCGAGAATCCAAAGCTGCTAGCTACCTCACGGTCGAGAAAACCACGTTTCGTGTCGCCCCGACGTTCTTTCTCGCGGAAAGGCCGCGGCGTCACGATGACGAGGTGTCGTCGTTACGCGAGGTCGCTTTGACGCGCGCGCCACGTACACGTTGCGACAAAAAGCCGGCGCGCGAAGAGGAGTTTCGGGGAAAAGGGACGGCGGGGAGAGCTTTTCACTCCGGTCCAAGCTGGCTGGCTGGTGAATTAAGCGGCACACGCCGACGAAAGGCGAAACGGGGAAAAGGAGAAAAAAAAACGGTAGAGGAGGCTCGTCAAGTTGGTCGAGGCGGAGAGGCTGCGGGGTTGCATCGCGTGGCATTTGATCCGCGAGCGGACACGGATTAAGTCGGGGTGTGAGGTGGGAGCAATTCGCGCGGGAACTGTGCCCCTTTCCCTCCCCACGTGAGTCGAGCGTGTTGCTTCAAGCATCAGACACGCAAAGATGCGGATTCGAAGCGGGCGCGTAACTTCCTGAAAAGGATCGTAGCCACTCTCTATCGCTCTCCTCTTGCTTCTGGCTTTCTTGTCCGTCCTCGTCGCGCGGCTCGCTGCGCACCTCGCTAGAGGCCCTCGCGACACGATAATTAGCTCGCGAGCTAATTTCCCGCCTGATTGTCGCGAATCATCGCACGGAGTGTCGCGCGCCGCGAGATGTTTAACCATGAAAGCGGGCCGGTTCGGGAGAGACAAAGACGAACCGTCAAAGAGGACACATATTCTGTGTTCCACGGAGCTGGTGTGCGCGCCTGAGCGGCAGGATGCGCTCTCAAAGCGCGCAAAAGCTTCGCTTTTCGGCCGCGTTTGATGTGTCGAGCACTCGCAAAAAGCGGCTGCCAACGCGAGCTCGCTTTAATTTCCAACCCTGTCTCCTCCCTCCCACCCAACGTCGATCGTTATTGAACGATAAAATGATCGCGCTACGTTGATCGAATCGCGGCCAGACTGAAAGAGAGTAACGGTACCCTCTTGCTGTATCCGCTCTGTAGAGGAAAAAAAAAACATACACAGAGAGGCAGAAAAACGACAGTCCCAGTTTCCTGTGTGTCGTGGAATAAAAATCCAATAGCGCAGCCCTTTTTGCAACATGGTGGAAGGGGGTATACGTCGAATACTCCAAGAGCCCGTTAAATACTCAATTACGATCCTGCCTGATGGCAGTCATCAAGAATATATCCGGGTTGCGTCTCGAGGCTCCTCGAGTTCGTTCGCGACGCGCGATTTTCACGCTGCCATGGTTCTTCTCTCCCTCGTTTCTCCTTCTTCTCGTGTAGCCCTCTTAGCGTGTCACGGCACAACGACGGGTGGCTAGAAGGAAGAGGACGACGACGCCAGTGTCAGCCGTTGGGCACCCACACAGACGACCACTTTCACGGGCCCTCGGTTTGTTTTCCATGTGTTGTAACCGGCATGCACACGCATTAAGAACGCGCCCAGACGCATGCCTCGATGAAGTCACCGGGTGTGTTGCTGCACTTGCTCGACATAAGTGCGAATTGCAACACCACACACACTCGCCTCCGCTCGTCACCGTCGCCCTCCTGCTCTCTTCGTCGACCAGGCGAGAGGGTGGTTGCGGAGTGAGTGCCGTTGCGTGCATAACGTGCGGACGCGCATACTAATTACGGCGTTTCCATTTTGCGCCACCGCCCGCTATCTGCCAGCTCAGGCCCCCTACGTTTCAGTTTCCGACAGCTTTCCAGTGCCGTATCCTAAAGGGCAGTCTTCTTTTTTTTTTTTCTTCTACCCCGTCGATGAAAAGACCTCGGCCCCCGAGCCCCCACACTCTGTGTTCCGAAAATGTACCGGATAATCCAAAGGATCATCGCTCTGTTCGTTTTAAATAGTCCTAGGCGAAATATTGAAACAATTAATTTCACGATATTAGTGGAAAAATAAGTACTGGACGACTTTTGGTTCGTATGACCACCGTTTTAATTCAAGATAACGTTGGAACGCGTGAAGCTTAATCCGAAGGGCTGGAGATGAGAATACAGTAAATTATTGTTGAGTGGTAAAGGCACCTCGACACTGAGTGTTCAGACGTTATTCTCACCACTGAGAGTGGGAATCCCTATGGAACCAGTCAAGGGCACAATGGTGGGGATGACACCTGAACACTCACTGATGATTTACTGTAGAATATTAAGAACAAAGTACTGGTGTTCATGGGTCCGAATAAACGGAGAAAGGCAATATCTGCCTTAGAGAACGACGAAAGGCTAACTTCCAGTCACATCCCTGAAGATCCAACCACCCCCTTCACCCGGCTTTCGCGCATCCTGTCGTCTGTCGCGTCCCTTTTTCACTCCTTTAGCCCGGCGAGAGGAGCCTTTAATTAACATTTCGATTCTTGGAAGGGCCGTTTGTGCCGCGCGTCGGAACGAGACGTCGACGACGTCGTTTCTCCTCGCCAGGCAGTCATCGTCGTCGAGCTGCATCGGGAGGACTGCGATGGGAAAAAAAGCGGGTAGAGAAAGAGAGTGGAATGTCGACGTCCTCCGAAGAAGGGAGCGAGACGGATTCACCGGCTCTTTTGTCAAGCCTGCCTCGTCATTCGTATTCTCGTAATTAGTTCATTTGCCGGTGCTAATTACGTTACTCTTTAATGCCGCACAAGAGAGAAAACGGCGAGAGCAGCGAGCGTCGCAACGCGAGAAAGAACACACAGAGGACATGGAGCGCACGTACCATCCGCGGTTGGGAATCTTCTTTTTATTTTCGGAAATTCGAAAGCAACACCAGTTCGCCTCCTATTAGTTCGCGACCCCTTTTCTTTGGAAGCGAGGCGAGTCGAATTTCAACCCGTCATGAACCACGAAATACTAATTATGACACTTTCACAGGGGCTACAGTAAGTTATCGATGAGTGTTCGAAGGCTCCTCGGCAGTGAACATTAAATATTTCATAAACTAATATCCATATGCGACTGAAACATGTATAATTCGTTTTAGAATTCCAAGCTATCTGCCAAGCGTTACACCTGGAGATCTCTCCCTGTCAATGCCGAGAAGCTTGCAAACTCTCAACGATGATTTACTGTAATATTAATTTTTTTCGAAAAAATACAGGTCCCTGGTGGTTCGCTGGGAACTCAAAGTTCAAGGAAAGAAAGACAAGGATATCGAAGAAACAGATCGTCCATCCCCCTCGGGCACAATCCCACCATCTGAAACGTCTCATCCCCGTACCGAGTGTTTATCTGTCAGTCCTCTCCAACCCTCCCGACCCCACACCCCCTCCGTGCGGCTTCCAGCCTCCTCCAGGCTCGCAATTAGGGGGCGTGGGGAACCGGTGCGCGACGCTACGTCGCCCTTTTGCCTGTTATTTAATTGGGATGTGCAATTGAATGACACTCGGTACACCAAGTAACGGGAAAGACAGTCTCTTTTAAAAAACATCTCCTCTCTCTCTCTCTATCCCTCCCGATTATGGTTCTCCCGTCTTCCGTATCGACGTGTCGACGCCTATCCTCGTTACCAGCAGGACCACCAAACCAGTCCGCGGAAACTTCGCCCGTTGCCGTTTAATTCGATGGTCGGTGCCCCGATGCCGGAAACGTCGAACAAAGGGAGGCTTTCGTATCTGTATTAATTCGCCGATGGACGGAATACGGTTGCGTCACAAAATTCCACGAGGATTTCCTGAAGCGATTCTCGTGTGCGAACAGCTCCCGGAGTACTATATATCTCCCCTGATACGGTTATTATATCGAGCCCCGATCGGAGCGCACGGTCAATAAAATCGCGACGTGACAGCGGCTGATTGACAGCTGAAACGGCCCAGAGCCCCGAGCTTTATTGTCGCCCCTCGGCACAAAACACCAGTACGGAGAGAAATAATTCCTGCAGGACTTAAGGGATGACTATTCGCCTCTTAATTCCTACGATGGGCCCCTGGTATTCCCCGGTGACAACGAAAATACTTTTGGAGAAATGAAAAGAAACTGGATCCTCTACCTGGCAATATACACTCTTATATCATGTCGGTATTAACTCGAAGAATAAACTCGAGGTAGTTTCCTCGACTTCTATCGACTAGTTCGAAACCCTTAATCTTGGACCTGGTTCGATCAATTTTTGATCAATCTAGTTTCCATCGTTCTCGACACACGGGTCATTAAACGGAGAGATTTAACTCGAGCTAGTCTAAAACCTCGTTTCCGTCATCGTTGTGACCTCAGGGGTTGAAAAAGCAGCGGGTCGCGCGGGGCTAAACTCGCCGAGACGCGCTAACAAGGCGCGACCCGGGCGTCGGTGTTAGAACGGAGGAGAGTGGTTCCTTAACGAGATCAGCTCCGTGGAAAGACGCGTTGATGCAGATCCGCGAGATATCCCGTAGGATTGCGGTAGGGAGGACCGCCCGGAGGGAGAGAGAGAGAGAGAGAGATGGAGTCTTTGACGCGCCGCGGGCAAACGGAGCGGGGGTGGAGGAAAAGAAGAAGACGAACGTTGAAGTCGACGGGGGGTAGAGATGGGTGGCGCGAGGCGAGCGAGTCTGCATCTTGCAAGACTTCCTCGAGCTCATTACGCCGACAATAATTAACGTTGCTTAAAGTGTCGTTATGGAAATAACCGGAGAAGAGGCACCACCGTGAGGACGAAGCGGGCGGTGGAGGGGTGGTTGCTGAAGAGACATCGTCGGTGGAACCAAGAGCTTCGGTCGAAGAATAACGAAAAGGATAGCAGGGGTAGTGATGATGACGAGCGGGAGGCGGGGGGGATGGAAAGAGATGGAAAGTCGAACGGGGTGAGGGATGAAAGAGAGACGATCCTTACGGTATCCGACGCATTCTACGGATGGAAAATGTTTCCATTGGTGCCCCGTGCCGGGTTGGCCCTCGTTCGTTGCCCGTTTGCACCGAGCCCCTCTCGCCGTCATTGCCCGGGGAATATAATTCAACGATCCTCCTCGGTGAAAGGCGAGCACCAGCGAGCGGGGAACCGAAGGGTGGCTGGGGGAGGGAGGGCTCGCGTTGAATGCCCAATTATTATATCGTGAAATATCTGCTAGAAAATTGGATAATGCACTCTGTCTCTCTCTCTTTCATCGGCGAGGAGGAGACAAGCTTACCCGCGGTGGAGCGGCGAGAGGGTGGAAAAAGGAAGAAAACCGAGGGGGTAGGGGAGGCAAGTGGGAGTAGAACGAACCAGTCCGTGAGGACCAGTCAGCCACAGTCAGTCAGTTGGCGATAGGAAGGAGCCACGGAACGAAACCCAGGATGAAGGGAGGGGGAAGGGGATGCTGAAGATCTGGCTCACGCACGCCAGGGCGCTGCATAACGGCCGCGCCTCTACGTGGGAGAAACGAAACCGCAGAAAACGCCAGTCAACGGCAGCCAGTATGCGGAAACCGCGGCGGAATGACACTCGTGCTGGCGCTAATTGGGCCCTCGAGGTGACGCCGCCGAGAGGGATGCTCTTCCACCCTCAGGACCATCCTTTCACTCTCTCTCTCTCTCTCTGTCTCTCTCTCTCCCCTTGCCACCCCCCTTCGCTTCCTTCATCGCGAGGCTCTGTCCCTCTTTCGTCGAAGCAGTTGAGGGTTTTCGGGGGTTGAAAAATGCCTGGAGAACGGCCACGTCGGTGGATGCGCGAGGAAAAAGACTGATTGGGGGTGGATGGGCGAACGAAAAGAAAAGAGAATCAGAGAGAAAGAGAGAGAGAACACGCGACAGATCACATTAAATCTTACCGGGTGCACGCCTCTGCAGAGCACCTCTGCCGCACCCCTTTTCAATCCACCCTCCTACGTACACACCCCCCTTGCCACACCATAGACTCCTCCTGAATTTCCTGAACGATTCTGCGGAGCTTTATTCGCAGCTGGGTTTAAACGAACGCGCCAAGAATCGAGGATTAACGTGACGAGCCGCGTCGTTCGTGCGGAATCGAGTCCTCGATACTTACTTTCGCGAGGTGTCGAGGAATCGATTCGATGAGAACAGTTGCATGCATGGTAGTCACTCACCGTGCTGTGGATCGAGAGCCTGGTTGATGGCGAAGAACCGGAGGAATTGTCTGAAACAATAAAGAAAAACATTCGTTAGTAAGAATCGAGGAAAGTACAGAAAATTCTCTGAGCGTGCAAAGACACCACGGCATTGACAAGAAGAGATTCCAAAGTGAATTCCAAAGAGATTCCAAACGCTGAATTTGTAATGAGTTTTAGCACAGTATTAGAGCTTGAACTTCTGGAGCCAATGATATTCGAACACTCATCGAGGACTTACCCTTTTAATTCTCTTTCCCCTTTTAACCTCTAAACCAGTGTTTTCTAACCTTTTTTGTGTCATGCATAGAACTGCCTAATTGCCCCCCAAAATATTCAAATTGCCCCTCGTTGGAGCGTACGTTACCATGTTGGGAAACATTGCTCTAAACGACAAAGAACGCTGAAATTATATACCATACCAGGGGTGTTTCGAGAAACTATTCGTATTACGAGTCGACGGAGTGTTTTTACGAGGTTCGCGGACACCCAGAACTGGGAGGAGAGTTCGGAAACCGGGCGAAAGGGAAAGAAAAAAACAGTTCGCCGAAGGGGATGGAAGTCGGTGAGCGAGTTAACGGGCGAAAGAAGGAAAGACTTCCACGAAAAGAAGACTTCGGACGTTTGTATGCGGTCGACGTAGTCTGTGTGCGGGGGCCGCGTGCATATATACGTATATATATATACACACATTTTATCGCGATATTCATAACGTTTACAAAGACGCTTCGCGAAACTGCCTCGTTAAATATTTTACGGCGCGATCGAACCCGCCCCGCCGAGTATCCGCAATGCACGAGTCGTTCGAGTGAATCCAATTGAATGGGGACTTATATAGTCGCGTGCACCTCCGGCGAAAAGTGATGGAAAGCCCGGGGAGAGAGTAAATCGCGGTCCAAGGAATATGGATAATCATCCGGGGGATACGGTCTGTCCTTAATAGAAATCGTGTCGCGTTACTAAAATTAAACAAGTCCATTAGACAGCGGATGCTTGCATCCACGAACCAAGACATTAACACTTTTCCTCCTCTCGAAATGGACAAATAATTGTGTCGTAGAGAGAACGAAGAACAGACGACGAATGTGTTCGTCGATAAAAGTGTTCGGGTGCAAAGTTTGCCCATTCGAGGAACTTTTATTGGTGGATGACAATTTTTAACGTTTCTTTCCCGCGAATCATCGTACATTCCCCACTGTCTCCCTTACCGAAACGTAAAGACTCTTCGAACTATCCGTTCCGAGTAGAAACGATTTTTTGCATTCTCGCCCTGGCACAAAGCAGTACCCACGGAGTATTCCTCGCCCCCACCCCCAGAAAAGAATTCCAGGATCAAGAATCCATGAAACCCGCTGAAGTTTCTTGGTAGGTATTCTCACGTCGCTGATTCCTCGCGAAGGGGACTACCCTGTAAAGTACTGTAAACGTTCCTCCATCGGGCTGCTCGACTCTATCCACGCCATCGGTCGTCTCAAGACACCCAGGGGAGAAGGAAGAAAAGAGACGAAGCGACGTAAAAAAAAAAAAAGAAGGCAGCCTGTAAAAAAAACCAAGATCCACGTTGTCGTCGACGACCCGGCCCTTTTCACGAAGCTCGATACCTCGAGAGGGATTCACCGAGCTCGAAGCGGAGTCGAAAGAGCAAGAAGGAGCTGCAGAAGGAGCTCCGAGGCTAGAGAGGACGGGTCTGAGGAGCACACAACGGAGGAGGTTGCCGGTACCGGGGCTGGCCCTCGACCTCGATTTTCAAAACGATCCTAACTCCGCGTCGAGACAAGAGAGAGCAAACGGGGAGAGTTAGGGGGAGGGCGCGGGTGGTTGCCGCATTCATTCGGCCATTTCGGGGGTAGTACACCGCCGCCGAAATAAATGACCGAGCATCGGGGGCCTGGGGCATTCATAGAACCGGCACTGGCGTTCACTGCTTTGCTCTAGTGCCTTTTGGAATTCCGATTGAGAAGCGCGAGCAACGGAGACGGAGAGTCCGTGGCTCCAGGTAGAGGAACAAGGAACGTGTACTTGGAGGTTGGAAGGGGGCAGAGACGAAATGGATGAAGGTTGAACGCGAACAGGCCACTGGATGGATCGGTGTATTTCTGAGGTGGGGAAAGGGGAAACCGGGTGTGGGTGGAGGAGGCGGCGAGGCTTCTTTCACGTCAGGTATAGTGAGCGATCGACCAAATCGCAGGTGAGTGGCTGCGACCGCCGTACAATTTATTTATATAAACGCCGAGTCACCGGTTATTAATGAGAACTGCCGCCTCCTTCTGTCAGTGGGGACTGACGAGTTCCCTGCGTGGTTCGTTCCTTATCCCCGGTGACGGGGTTCGCCCGCGGTCTGGAATCTGGTCGCCAAGGTGTCGATTGATCGATAACACTCCCACTTGAGACTCGAGACGAAATGGTTTCCTAATAGAATTATCTAACGAAAATTACATTCTAGGATTCTAAGACAGTTCGTAATAGCGAGAAGGATAGATGGTTCGTTTCGTCGAGACATCGTCTGTTTCGGGTCGCGTGTCAACCCTTTCACAGTGACTGTTCGTAATAGATCGGCAATAGGCAATATTCCAGAACGCAGGAGCAAGGGATCCAGGGTGGAAAATTCGTTCCGCCGCCCGCGCACTGTCCTTTTTTCATTCTCTGCGGCAGCTTTATTGCTCGGCCGGCCGGGATCCACCGTGGAAGAGGTGGGACACCTGCACCTGGCTCTCGCCTCGCCATTGACGAGTTAAAATATGATGGTCTCCGAGGACCAGGACACCTGGATTTCGACGTCAGCGATCAATGAGGAAACTCTCGACGGGAGGGTGAAGACAGGATACCGTTCGCGAGATCCTCCCTTTTTTCGGAAACGATCGGAACGGCTAATGCGTCCCGTAGGAATCGAAAATTTTGACAGAAACTAACTGAAAAACGAACGTATTTTCAAAAACAACAGCTGAGAGAAAAAATAGGGAAAAAACGCTTTTCCTATATGTAAAGTTGTATATTTGCAAACACAAAAACCCTCCCGCCAGTAAAATGTTGATTCCAAGTCAACCGCGTTTCAAACCAACCGCCAGAGTCTATAAAATTCACCGCAGAAATCTCGAAGGAATAGTCGACGATTCAGGGCTACCCGAAAAGATGACAGGGATGAATTTTCGCCGCGTAACGTCCGGAATCGATTACTCTAATGACAACGTGGATGCATTCGAATTTGTCACTGTGACCGCGGTTGATGCGGCTGATATCGATTTGCCTATGAAGCCACGAGTTTCACTTCGAATCGAAATATTTGCCCGAATCATTTCGAGATGCGAAAAAACACTCGGAGCTGTTCGAATAAGTAAAATCTTCAAACAGCTACGTAACACGTCGATCCATCGACGGATACTCTCAGCTACCACAAATCCTTTTTTCCCAATTTTTTCCATCGCGAGGCT
This sequence comes from Dufourea novaeangliae, assembly GCF_001272555.1. Taxonomy (NCBI): domain Eukaryota; kingdom Metazoa; phylum Arthropoda; class Insecta; order Hymenoptera; family Halictidae; genus Dufourea; species Dufourea novaeangliae. The sequence goes on from NW_015373937.1 coordinate 440,272, forward strand.
CGAAAGTCATCAATAAAACTAATCCCGGCTTTCGCGGCGGCTTACCGATCAGCCAAGCCTCCGTAAAGTTTTATTTATTTTCGAACCGCTACGCGTCGATGCTATTGCTCGGGGGTGGTTCCGGCCACGGTGGCGGTCGAACGAACTTTCAAAAGGAATCTGAGGGGTGTACTCTGCACCGAAGGTGGAGGACAGTGTGGAAGGGGGGAGCTAAGAACCAGGTGTCACTCTGCGAGTGCACAAAGAAGTGATGGATGTCTGGCACAGCTACCCTCGTAACGTGTCACGACCTCACCTCAGGTGTCACTTTAGGTCCACGCCTCGTTATCTTTTCGATAGGGAAAAAGGGAAGCCGATTTTTTCGCACGGTAAATCCGACTCGGCACTACCCCTCCACGATTTCATTATTTCCATCGAGAAACAGAACATTTTTCACCCGTCCAATCGGATTTCATTCGAACGAATGTTTCATCGAAGGAGACGAGCTCCGAACGAACTAAATAACATTTTTTTAGGAAACAAGTATCTTTTACTGTCGAGGAAAAATAGACATAGTAATATATAGATCCTTCTACGAACCTAATTTCTACGTAACGACGGCCTTCTGCTATTCTTCCCTCGTACCGAGAAGTCGAGGAAGGTCTCCAATAAAGTTTCCCGACAAATAGCACCAGCCCCGAAAGCGAAACGTTCTCCTGCGCGTAATGCTTGTCAATTACACGGTTTCTCCTTGAATTTTCGAAATTGACTGGAACCGATGAGCTTTCCATGGGTATACAAGGGGGTGCGGTTCGAAGGACCGTTCGAACATTCCTCGAAGACGCAACGTCTTCGAGAACCCCTGGGTCCAACGTTAACTTCGAGCCTCCGGTCCCCTCTTTCAGTGAGCGTTTACGCGAGTATTTTGTCGGCCGGGTGTTTCATTCACTTCTGCAGCGGGGGGTACGCAAGGTGTGAAAGATTTTCATCGCTTTCCTCCCCCGCAGGTCTCGCCACCCTCGACTGTCGACGACACTGTCATTTAGAAAGCTTCGATCGCGACGCTTAATCCCGGGATGATTTTCGTACCGTTCGAAAAACAATAATCCCAAGAAACCAGGCTCCAAAAGGACCAGGGAGAGATCATCCCCGTTGCTTCTGTGCAAGGTTACCAAAAATATTTTCTCAGTTCGAAACCTAAACGATGTAACATCTCGCCCTGGTATTCACAGCTACATGGACATAAACAAATCTACAAGTCTTTGGGTATCGCAAGGGAAACAACCGAAATGTTATTTTTTGCCCTCAAGAAACGGCGTCAACCTCCTCTGGTAAAAACGACGATGGACCGAGTCGCACCTGGAGTCACTTAAATCGTAGGTGGCGTGAAAATTGAATGGACCAGGGTTGCGATCCTATAGAAAAGACCTTCTTCTGTTGCGGTGCAGTCGCAGGAAGATATCCTGGACGGCCCTGCGCGTGTTTTCTCGCACCTGGAGGATCGGGGGACACGTCTCGAAGTCGGATCTCTCGCCATTATTCCTTGGAACCGCACCTCCCTTCGGCATTGTGCGAGCCACGCGACCATCGAAATAAAGGGAGGATCAAGACGCGTTTAATTTATCGATCCCATGAACTCCCTGGTCCCTCATTCCACGAACAACGGGAATATCGTGCTAACAAAACTTTCGTTTTGGGTAGAGAATCATAAACTGGACACGAAATCTAGTCTCTACGATATTATCCTTGTGCAACATTTTTTCTAACTTGTACTGCACGCAGAGAACCCCTGTATTTCGCAAAGTATCGATCCTACCGTGCTCAGAATAGATCGAAATGGGGCTGACACGAAGATGAAGGTATCGAGAAACGCAAAATAGGTAGCCGAAGCATGTCAGGAGAGACCGATCCGGAGGAAATGTCCGTCATTGGCGCGACGGTGGGTTGAGGAGAAGAGGGTGGGTTTTCTTTCCGTAGCGCAGCCCAGTGGCTTCTTTTTCGTTGGGATAGGTCCTGTCGGGGGCACCTCATTTCCTTTTGAGTTGGTCGCTCGCGCGCGGCGGGGCGAGGAGACAACTCTACAACGACAATTCCTTCTTCCTCGTTCCACCCCCGCTGCTTCAGCATCATCCATTGAGTCCGAGCCGACAATGGACCGTTGGTCCACCGCGCGCGGAGAGAAGCCAAACCGTGAAAGAACGAGAGAGAGGGAATGAGAGGTAAAAGGAAGGAGGGGCCCGGGCACAGGATACTCGGTATATATCTGAAAATGCCATTCATACGCGAGGCTAAAGTCACCATTCAGAAACGACAATCCCAAAAACGAGCTCACCACCACAGGGGTAAGTACGATGGACTCGATCGCACTTTTGTCACCGAGAAGTCGAGTCCATCCTTCTCGATGTTACTTGGAGACTGCTTTTTCAGTACGGTGTCAACCACTGACAAAGAGTATCGAATGACGTAAACACACCGGAACCACCGTTTTACAATGGAATTTCATTACATGTTCCCGAAATGATATGTTTCCAGTGAGACAAGGCTACTTCGAGAGTTCGAGGACATTCTATCCTCTACACCGGGATAATTAGAAACGAGAAAAGATACGCGTGATGCGAGCTCACACGGGGGTGGGGGATTGAATGCCGTTGGACGACGAAGGCGGGCAGCAGGCAAAGGGGGTGAATGAGAGTGACCTTGACAAAACATCGCGGCCACGGAGCGAAGCCGTTGAGCCGCGAGAACAAAGAGATTCTGTCGTCCTTTGTCAGACGACGAGGTCCCTATCTCTGTCTCCGCCGGCTTTCTCCGTCCCTCCCGACTTTTATCTCCCGCGCGCCGTTTCTCTTTCACTTACTTTTATCTACTTCTACTCGCCACTATTCGCATTATCACGGGACCCGCTTTCACCGTGACGCCGCTCCTCTATTTTCACCGTCGTTTACCTTGATCGAACCCGTAACTACTCCCCCTTTAACACCGTGAACCCACTCGTCGACGAGAACGAACGTAAATTCGACCGTCGTTTAATTAATCCTGGAAAAAACGTTCGTCTAATGTTCGCCAATCGCGAAATCTTCTCCACCTACGCGAATATAACGGCGACAGGCGTAATTAAACGGAGTGGCACGACATTTCGCCAATGGCCCTCGGGGATTCGTGACCTTTCCAGGCGTTCACCAATGTCCCTTTAATGTCGACGACCTTATTTCGTTCTACCTTGATGGTCGGCTCGGTCAGCTAACCGCCGTCGGGCGTCTCTTCGCGAGACAATTTTCGCAAAGACACCAGCAGACGAAAATGGTACTCCGACGGCGAATCTCCACGTGGAATAAGGAGTCCAGGATGAGCTGTCGATACCAGAGATGTAACGTTTATGTTAGGACACGACCGGAAAGAAAGCACGGTAAAAGGGGGAGCACGGAATGGGGCGGTACGTCGAGGACAAAGTTGGGAAAACACTTAGCCGCGCGACTAATGCTTTTATCGCGACCCTTGATTTCGGTCTCGGACGATATTCGGCACAAATCAAGGCGTTTGTCCCGGGGACCGCACGGTAAATATGCCCCACCCCCTCAACCCCGCATGAAATAACGTCCAAGTCTTATGAGCGCGTGACAATATGCGCGATCGAATCTGGCACGGAAGGGGGTTGTGAGAGATAGACCGTGGTGGCGAAAGAATGGTACTTTATTAGTGGCCTCGTAACACGACAGAGGCGTTACCGTGTCTCTGAGGTACATATTTAAGAAACTGAAGGGATGATTCAACGAACACAAGAATATTCGAACGTTCTTCGAATCGAATCTCGTATTCCACGAACAGAACTTCCTTCAACCCCACGCTAGACGGCATTAAACCGTAAGACTCGATTGTTCGACCCCCGAACGTTAAAACTATTTCAGAGTTCGGGCGTCTCCGCCCCTCCGTAAAATGGGCCATCGAATCGAAGATCCTAGGACTCTTCTAACCCCGATAGAGAATCCTCACTCCCGACGAATTTCCAGCGCGGGCCGATCCTCGTGTGTCCTCGCAGAAAATAAAAATGCCCGGGGATACAGAGCGTTCTCGGCGCGGCGTTCGTTCGCGAATTAACCGCGCCTCGACGTCGGTGGCAGCACCTACCGCTCCGAGATGGGGGCAAACAACCCCCAGAGTTTCAGGCACACGGCTAGGGGGGTGGAGTAGCTCGTAGGCAGAGGAGGAGAGAAAAGGAAGAGGAGGAGGAGGAGGAGGAGGCACTCCATCGCAGTCCGTCGCCTCATCCAGAGGGTGGGAGTAGCCGGCGGGGTGGTTTTGTCTTCCCTCCCCTTGGCCCTCTACCCCCGACCTATCGACATTGCGCCTGCGCCACCAGAACCACCCCCGCGAACTTCTCTCTCTCTCTCTCTCTATCCCTTTCCTTCCGTACCACCCCTGCCGCGTGTCCTCTCGCGCGCGCCACCCCTCTATTGATTTTGTTACAAACCGGCTCCAACCCCCGACTCGCCCTAGCCGAGCCTCGCGGACTCCGTTGAAACGATACGCGCCGATGCGTGTGTGTATACCCCACGTCCTCCTCACGACCGTGTTCATTGTTTATTCGTTCACGTTACGGACGATCTGCACGCTGTTAGACTAAGGATGTGTGGTCACGATGACACCGACATCGCATAGCTTGGTCACAGTGCCTCCGACTAGTTTGGGAATTGGCTGAACAAACGTTGGAACACTTCTGTGTTTTGACAATTCATGTTGATAATATGAGTCGAATCGACCGAAACAAAACGAACTGATTTTGGTTCCACTGAGACCACGTACAGTAAATCCAGGGTAAGGGTTCGAAGACTTCTCAGCACTAACAAGGAAAGGGCCCCAGGTGTACTGAGTTTTTAATGATGTTCAGCACAACTTAGAATTCTTTCGAAAACTCATCGAGGACGAGGCATTTTCTAGCCGATCGCAGACACTGTAGCCTTTCACGAGACTTCTTCAGAATTCGGGGAGTAGTTTGAAAAGTTACCGAAGTAACTCTGGAAACTTTTGTTTCTATCTATTTGGTCATCGTTTTGGCAGAGTCTGTAACTTCCCAGAAGTAAATATATATCCTGAGAGTATTTAACGAGTTTCAGTATCAAAAATTATCTATGTCCTGTGAATGTTCCAAGCTGATTCGAGGCGAGAGACCGTTCCGAGCGTGAAATGTCGTGCGCCAGCAAGTGGCACGAGGAAGAGAACCAAGCAACATTCGGGGCAGCCACTCGGTGGTCCCCAACTGGTTCAAGTACCACGTGCTCTCTCTCGTGGTCGCCCTTGCGCTCACGTCCGACCAAGAAGAAGTACTCGAGAGCATTTGCGGTGGATTTGACGGTGCTTCTCGCCACGGGAGCCCCACTTCTGGCCGCCGGTAACCATGGGGTTCTCTTTCCATCCCCCTCTAGCACTACCCCTGTCTCTCTCTCTTCATCCCTCTTTCGCCTCCCCGCCCCCGTCGTTCCTACGCTTTTTCTCGTTCACTTTCGAGAGGCTCCATATGATACCCCGTGATAATCCCCCGGCTATCGGCTGGGGAGTATCTCTCTCTCTCTCTCTCTCTCTCTCTCTCTCTCTCTCTCTCTCTCTCTCTCTGCGTGGATTAAAAGGGTGCCTTTTCCCGGGGTTGCACCAGATTTACATTTTTTTTTCTCTCCTACAGAGCCTCGCTGCTGCTGGCTGATCCCGAATCATTTGGACGTTGCTCGGAATGTCTCGCGGAGAACCGTCGAATAAGCGTAAAAAAAAAACAGGGGGGATGAAAATCGAAGATCCCGAAGGTGGAAAGCTTCTATTCGGGGGACGAGCGAAGGAGAGATCTCAACGGAGTGGGAATCGTGTGTCTGAGACAGCGAAGAAGTTTAACGTCGAATTTCTTCTCTCTCAGCTCCTCGTCGACAGACAGAGAGGAGAGAGAGAGAGAAAAAAAACACGATATTTATCAAGAAGCAGCCGGGGGCAGGGTGAAATATTCAGATCGACATCTGGTGGCTTCGTTTGTGCAAACGAAGTCGGCTCCTCTCTCGCTTGGTCCGTTAAGCCGGCTCCCGCGTAAGTCAGGCGTGCGGTGATTCAAGAGCCTTGTTTCGTGGGATTGCCGGATCTCCCGGCGATATATTGCGCGCGCTGGCTATATACACGATCCAATTTGCGACATCTTCACCAGGCTTCTCGTCTACGGGGTGTCCGGTACAAAGCGGCGTCACGGTCACAAAGAGGACCGAGTCAGGGGCAACGAACCCCAGCCGCCGTGGCTCAAGACGCGTCTCTCTCGGTTGAAGATGCAAGAATTAATATCCGACTGGGATGTATCGGGAATTAACGAGTCCCCTGGGATTCCAGGATCGTTCTGTCGCGAACGGGACAGACATCGAAACGATAATCGCGAACAATTCCCGATTCTATCTGGCTCCTGGCGATAGTTGCCCACGGAAACACGCGTCGAGATACTGTTCAAAAGGACCAAGTCCCACACGAGAGACAAAGATTTAATTTAATGTAATTTCTTACCATTAGCGGGAAGACCCTTTTAAATAAAAGTTTAACACGATCGTTGTATGGCACTATGTATAGTAGTTTTAAGTATAACTGTTTTTCTCGCATTATCCGTTAGATAGAAGTTTCAATACTATTAATTGATTCTAAGAAAAATTCAATTTGATTATTCAATTTCTTGGCCACATTGCATATTCTGACAATTGTATCGGTGCGTGACTTTACCTGGATATATAGGAAGTTCGGGTGAAATAGGATCAGTCGAACGATTTTGTTCGTGACCCTCGAAAAAAGATAGGAGAACAACTTCGAGAATGGACTATCGATGGTACCATAGCTGACGATATCATACCTCATACGATTACCAGAATTGCGATAACAAAGAGTTTTTCCTCCTTCTCTGGGCGAAATGGGTTACGATCGAGAGAATCACGGCGAGAGATATCCCGTCTCGCGAGCCAAAGTGGGTTAATAAAGCGATATTAAAGCCACGGGGGGTGTACCGCGCCGGAGAATCCCCAGTGTCCACTCCGACACGGCCTTCGACCAGGCGGAATTACGCGGTCGACCCTGCGATCCACCACGGCGTTTCATTATCGCCTGGCTATCCATGGCTCACCTACAAACATACACCTCCGACTCCAGGATCCACATGGACCGGTGAACTTTACAAACGCAAACGGCCCCAGCTAGTTATTATCCCGTAATCCCGGTGTTTTACATGTTATGAGGATGCTGTGGATCGCCTCTGTTACCTGCGACCTTCAATCTTACGTTATTACGGCTGGTTACCGCATCAAAGAGGGACTGACCACATACGCCATTACGCATGATTTTACATAAATTTCACGAGTTCGAACCAACTAACGCGTACGATGATCCTTCCCAGCAGGACTCTAGACAATTTGTATTCGTCAGATTCGCAACTATCGTTATCCTCGTTTACGCCAGTTAACAATTCCACGGGGATGTACGATCCCTACTGCCCAAAGAACCGACCATTATGGGACAGAGAGAATATTTCCTGACAAACGGTCCAACGAATCTTCCCCTCCTAGTCGAGTGGAATCTCGGGGCACCACCAAGGGCCACCGTGCAATTTCCACGTGTGTTTTGACAACTACCCCGCCCACGCGTGTTCTCACGCGGCGGCTCGTGTGGCCACGCACGGCAACTCGCTATTAAGTGCATTAGCGCGCTTTTAATGCTCCGAGAGGAACGGGAGATCGCGTTTATAGGGGGGGGGGGGATTACGCGCCACGGTCACGGGGGTCCCAGCGCTCGCGTGCACAAGGTGGGTGTGTCTGGTTTCATTCTTCGCGCAGAGGACCGGACACGTGGCCGTTGCACGAGTTCCTGGACGTCGGGAGCCGTTCTCGCTTCCTTTCCGCCTCCTCTTTTTCATCCCCCTGATTGGCACTTTAAAACGCGACCGGGGGACGATTGCGTCACCGAGACACGCCGACGGTGAAAACGGACACCCGCCGCGTCGAAGTCGCGGACGTCGCGTCGATAGATTGAATATAGCACGGAACCTCGATCGAGTTGCGAGAACAGGGGGATGAACGTGCGTATGCAACAAAGACGCAAGACACCTGAGTATGCTTGCGATTTAAATGAGTACCCAAAGAAATACTGCGGGATTGGATTTAGGGAGACAAGACCTTCGCGAGAGGGAAAGCCAGAAATATAATGATTAATTATTGTGATGGAAGTAGAAACAGAAACACTCTGCAAACGTGGTGTGAACATTTAAAAAACACCTGGGTGTTCAGTGAAATTTTGTTCGAATACCCTTTTAAATAATGCCAGCTTCACAGCTACTTCCTATTCCAATTACAATCGTATATTTCGGTTCGAATTTCGCGCTACAAGATGAAGGCGAGATTCGTGAAAACACAATGCCCTTGAATGCTCTTTTTTTTCTTTTTTGTGAGAAGGTATACTTGTATTAAATTGGGACCATTAAGCAGGGCTGGAAAGGGCTTCTAAGGTCTGCGAAGGTTCAGTAATTCTATTTTTTAGGAAAATGTATATTAAACCATTGTTGTTAACTTATATTTTAAAGCTTAGCGGCTTTTAATGCAACTATCCTATTAATTGACAAACGAATATGGAGGAAAGCTGCCCAAGACGCACACCTAATATCTTTACATCACGCGCGGAACGAAGGTGTCTGTCTTCACGTTTATTCCACGTCTCGTTTCCATCCTACCACTGTTTTCCCACCTTGCATCACGGTCAATTAATAGGAGTCATTTATAAGGGCAAACCGGAGAATCTGGGAATCCGCAATCCAACGGGGGAGCGATAAATCTCAAGTCGGCGGACCGGGATGGAAACGGAACCCCTCTTGTAAGCTGGTTGTATTGTAGCTATTACCGAGCCATGCATCACTAGGTAACAACCACACGGGTTCACTATCCTCATCCCTCTTTCACGGGCCCTTTCCTGTCCCTCGTCTTCTCTCCGTCCTTTTTACCCCCTCCCTCCTACTGTTCGTCCCTGGGTTCGTTTCCCCCGAGCAGCGGAGAAGAGCGAAAGGACACAGAAAACCGGGACGTCTGGGAAGTTTCGCAGCTGATATCGTGCCATGGACCACCCAGGTGTCTACGCTCTCCTCGGTGCTCTTCCGTGGACGTTGTTGGGGTGTTTCGACATTACGAGAAATATTAAGCGACGCACGAAAGGGGGTTGCGTGCGTGCTGGACCGAATGGTATCCCGTTGATGACCGTACAGCGACATCGGGGGGAGATGTTCCGGGCTCTATGAGATACCACGGACATAAATCAATCGTGAAACAAACGTAAAGTCAAAATTAACGCTCCCCCTGAAGAGAATGACGTGTCAGTGTCTCGGAACAGAGACCCCCCCATCCCCCAGAAATTCACGCTCCAGAAACCTCGACGTCGCGAAACAAGACGACAGCCGATACCAGAATAAAGGAAAGACTAACGTAGAAAATCTCGGGTACGCGAGACCCCTCCCTTTCCCCACCCCGCGAGTAAAAAAGAAATGAGCAGAATAGAAAGAAACGAAAGACCGGAAGAGAATCTACGTCCACCCGGCATAGTCTCTCGTCGGACGAGCGTCGCGTTCGAAGAACAGAACGGGGTGGCTGCGTGGGGTGGTTGTCGAGGGGGCGGTGGCGGTGACGGTGGTGGTGGATGCCGCGGGATGGTTGACGAGGGTGGTACCTGCCTTCTCCTCGCGCCCTCACCGGGCGCTATAGTAACAATACGGGGAAACATAGGGAAATCAATATGGCTTCCGTTGCCCTCTTCCCTCCCGTCTCACCAAGTCTTTCATCCTTTCTCTTTCACTCCCCAGTTCTCTCAGTCTTTGACTCTCTCTCTCTCTCTCTCTCTCTCTTTTTCTCTCCGTTCTACCGCATCGCATCTCGTTTCCTCCCCCGATTTCTCTCCTTCTGACACCCTTTCAACCCCCTTGTTCCATCTCTTTCTCGGCCGTTCTCCCGCGTTCAGCGCGGACGGGTGAACCCATTATGAGGGGGTGTTACTCCGGGCCAATCCCCAACCATCCGGAGAGAGAAACTGGATAGACGAGAGCCCGTGAAGGGCGCATGTGCGTTGCTAGGGCCACCGGATGGGTCGCTGGTTCTTTCACGAGCGCGAATCGGACACCCGGTATACGCCGGTCAGGCCGGTCCGCGGAATCGTGCACGCCATAATGCACGGTCAGAAGTCCTGCACCACAGTCATTATTTTTCTTTTTGTTGCAGCTTCTGGTCTTGGAGGCTGAAGACATGGTCTCGAGAGCTTTTATGACAACAACAACGTTGTTTTCGAAAAATCTCGTGATTCGGGATGACAGTCGAATATTTCACATGTGAGAATCGATGATCGTCAGAACTGTATAACTCGTGAGAAAACATTTCCATGTAGCCTTAATATGTCCCACCTACGTCAGGACATTCTACTGCGTTTGATGTATCAAGTTATTAGGTATCCAGAAAGGGTTTATTTTCAGTCGACAAACAATTCCTTCGTAAATGAAACGACTGACGGTTCATAAAGTATACTCCTGTTTGAAGGTTGTAGATACATTTACATAATAATGCTCTAACTGTACAACAGACAAACGACCACGTGGTTGGTAGACTGTGCAATTGCAACAAGAATTTTGCAAAAAAATTTAACGCAGCAAAAGAGTGGTCGTACCTTAACTACTACAGTCAGAGGTTAAAGCCTGTTTTCCGGAATCTGCGGAGGTTGAAATTTCTTTTTATAACAGTCGTTCCAACATATACCACGTCCCCTGCGGCAACCCCCGCAGGAAACGGCAGGGTCCAGGTTGGTAGAAAATCATTGAAGAATTCGAAGAATATGCGATAACACGGGAGGGGATGAAACCGTTTTTATTCATCCGCTGGAGATGAAAAGTCCGGAAAAACTTCTTTTACTTGACATCCCTGAGTAGCACCGGACCACGGAAGCAATCTTCCTGAACCTTCCTTATATACTAACAAATAGGGGTGAAAACATCAGCGAGAAATTCTCTAAAGGGTTCATGTTAGTAGCCCTCTGGGAACCAAGTGTGGCAACATGAAGAGGTCGCTGAACGAACAATACGAGGAAGTCTGCACTACCATCGGACGGAGAATTCAGACGACCGTATGAGAAGAACAATCGATGTAACGATTCCATTTATAAAAGCTCCAAAAGTACTAACTCAAATACCAAGCGAAGAATTGTAAAAGATAGGATAATATGTAAATAAGAATATTAAATTTAAGCTGTTAAAATCACTGGGCATTTAACGCGTCGATACAGCAGATCCCCTTGGGACAAGGAATCCTATACGGCGACACCTTGTATGCGATTGAACATATGCAGCAGTCGATAAAGAAACATTCTACCGTACAGTCGGTGCAGCTGCTTGTTGCAACTGCAGGAACGATAGCTGCTGTCGGTAAAGAACGAAGCTGTACAATTTTATCGACAATGATTCATAGATCCCCGACGGTAACGTCGCAACTGATGCGCTACAGTTTTTTACCAGCGTACACATAATTTCATCAAAATATTATATTTGACATATAAATGCGAGTGAACTTTTAATAAAATGAATTCAAACTCCTCGAAGAAACGATAATACGAAAATAAAATTTATCCAGGCCACTATGAACGATCGCCTGCCAATATACGAACGTACACAATTTCCTTAGGAAGGAAGAACACAATATTTCTGCCGCATTATTATCGCAATTAAGAGCACACATTCGTAATTGAAACTCGAATCAAAGAAGGTCATGTTTACGTACAAACACCAGCTCAGGCACATACAACAGACACTTGTAAACGCACAAGACAGTAGATCCTCGGGAGGAAGGAGAATAACCCCAAACATTCGATCAGTTGTTGGTCGGCGTCGTAACGGTCTGGATTAACTCGTCGGAAACATAATCGTAATTCGTGTGACGTCGACGAACGAAATCGACAAGTTTCGGAAGCTTCAACGTACAATAAATTAACGATCAAAGAGAGAAGAAATTCGCGAAATGGCACTGACGATAGCTCTACCGTTGTCCGGCCTGGAGGCCGAACACTTTTGCGCGATGGGAACGAGAATTCTATACGAGCAAGGTTTGAGAACATTGACTGGTTGCGGACCGATTTCACCGAGCACCGGCAGCGAATCGAGTGGAGTCAGCAGCCTTGTACCTTCTATCGAGTCGACGACACCGGAACAAACGCCGGCTTCTTCCAGGCCGGACACACCAGCCGAGGAGGCTCCGAAAAAACAGGACAAGGTACGCCATAGGTCGAATTCAAACGTTCGAAAGTGATCCAACCAATACGAAACCGTTTCCTTCCAGTCGAATCCGCCGTTTCGCATTTACTATAAAGAACGGGACATACTGAATTTGGGCGCGAACATCAGAGAGCCGTTCTGGCAAATGAGGATTCCAATGATGCCCCGATACGATTTCAAAAGCTTCATGGAGAACCGATCGGTGTACTACCGCCTAGGCGAGTACGGACTGACAGAGGAATACCCGACGGTAAGCAAAACGTTCTACCCACAATATTCACCAAACGTTACACGAGAGTACAGCCATTTTATTATTGCAACATCACGTACGAAAGACGTTTACAATTTATATTTATCATTGCGTTGCGATATCGTCACGAAAACCCTACGTCGGTTGGACATCTATCCGCTAGTTGTCCCCCAACGGTTACCACTAACAAGTGAAAAAATTACTCTTAACTACTTCTAGATGTAAGAATCATTACGTGCGATTTGAAATCAAATTTCCTGATCTTTCTGCCCCCCTTCCGCCAAGAGTAAATCACTCGCACGCCTCTTTCTGCTCACGTTAAGAGCCACATCATAGGCAGCACACCAAGTGTCTTCGAAAACGTTTCCGCTCGAATCACTCGGCGTGGCGCGCGACGTTTCCCTCGGCACGAACCACGTCGATCTTCGCCGTCTGCGTTGTTTCCACGTTTCTTCGGGGACACTCTAACTTAGCCGGATTCCTCATCGTTTGCAAATGATAGAACATCGGCAGCGAAACGATCAGCCCGACGGTCCAATACTTCAAGTTCAAAGATTTCCGCCAGTAATTACTGTTTGCGAACTGCGTGATTTTCGAACCGACTACCGAGAGTTTGTTCATCATGTCCGGAGTCGATACATGGTCCAATAGGGACAGCACATTGATATTCTGGGAAGCCATGAAAATATTTTGTGACGTGTGTATTGGAAAACAAAAAAAAAGTGCCGTGAATTAATATTCGCGATCGATCTTACTTTCGGGAGTTTACTTTTCAGCTTCGGTATCCTGACGTCCTTGATTTTGTCGTGAACCTGGCGATATCGAGCAGTCAGATAATTCTGCATGGTGAATTATTCTATCGTCGACTGACCAAAACGAAACACCAGAGTTCGATGAAATTATAGAGAATATTTTGGGAACCAGAACCGTATTGAATCGTAGCGAGGCTGACGGATTCGGTCGGTCCGTTTTCGCAACGTCAAGACTGTGCCATTTTACGCGACTCGAAAAAATTCCGAACAAAATCGTCCCGAGGCATGTTCACGTTGAATGGCCTCGTTTAGAAATGCGATCGTAGACGGCGCGAGAACAAGGAAACACTCGATTATTCCGAATGAAAAAATTCTGTTCGTTTTGATTACAGAGAAGCTGCAAGGACTGCGGCTTCAGCGAACCCTCGCCGTATCTGTTTTAACGACACCGACCCGCGAAAGCATCGCCGACAACATGGACGACGTCGCGGATAACGAACTGTGATAGACACCAGAAAGCGGCAGCCGGCTCGTGAAAGAAATCAAAAGTCCACGGAATGAAACCGAGATCGTCAACGACGAAAGACGCGTTCCTCGAAGAAACGTGACAACGATCCCGCACGCGAATGTTCCCGGATCCGTACTAATTTATAAACGAACGAAACGAGAAGAAAAAACAATCAAACAGACTGTACATAGGCTGGCGTTCGAAGCGTGATACGACGAATTTGGTACGCAAGATTGTATATTTTTTTTTTTTTTTGTCGGCGCACCGGTATCACGCTGACTGGATATGATTGATTGTCGGACACAATCGACACGAATTCCAATAAAAAAAAATTGCTCGATTTCGCGATTCCCTCATGATGCGCCGGTTTTGTTCGATATATTAATCGTCGCGCGGGCAATTGTGGCGATTTACGTTCCGTTAGCCTCGTGTATCTGACAATTGATATTCGTTGTCGATTATCGGATGGCCGGTTACGGGCTGCGATCGTCGCTGTTCTTACACACACTCACGTTTTCCTTTCTTTTTTTATATACATATATGGTAATCGTCGAAGGATAAGAGCTACTTTGCTATGCAACCCGTGCATACGTAGCGAATCGCTCGATTCTATCTGTTTTCCGTGTATTATTCCGTTGTCAACACTATATTTTTACGAGCGCTCTCTCTTTCGTCGAACGATTCGAAGAGATATTTTTCGAGATAGTAGTTTCACAAAACGTAAGGGACCGATTTCGTTAGCGCCTATACGTTGCAAAACGATTTACTTTTCTATACGAGAGGATGAACCAAATGATATATATATATCTTTAACAATCTTCGTCTGAACGTGTTCACGCATGCTGGAAGTTCTAGAATGATTTTAGGAAGATGTTTACAGACGAACGAATCGCTCGACGGGAGATACCCGCGTTCCCGTTTTACGAGCTACGAAATCGTCGCGGGCGGAGCTCATCCGAACCGTCGATAACGATCCATTAATCGACGTCAACCGCGATAATTCCAGCCCGTGAGGTCCTCCTATTTCCTTTTTTTTTATTTTTTAAAACCCCGCGGAGTCGAATTATTAACGGGGAGGGGATGGGAGGACGTTCCATTAAATACGCTCGCTCTTTGTGCGCGACGATGTAGCAACCTATTATAATATTACGAAGAATCGACCAGTGCGTTATAATTGTAATTGGCTTATACATTTTCACGATAAATGTAACGCGCGCAGCTCGCGGAGTATTGTAATAATCGTACCAAAGCCATTTCGCCAGAGTCTTTACTGACCATTGTTTATAAGCTGGTAATAAACAATATTTTACAACGAGGTGTGCAGAGCCGTGTTACGCTCAATTATTTAACCGATCCCCCATTAAGCATAGGATTTTCATTCATCATCTCGCCCCAACGATCGATGAATCGTTACGCTGGAGAAGTAGGTAATAGCCAACTCCACCCTGAATAATAAAGTATTACACAATATAGTGCAATGTAAAATATATAATAAATTAAAGGTTAACCTGAATGCCCAACGAAAGCGTCTTTAGAAGTCCGTCACTTTGACGGATTTGGTAGTTCTAGCGTAAAACTGTATCGTCTGAACTAGCTGTAACACCGAAACCCATTCTGAACTTGGTGAAATCTTCCGATTGTAAAGACAGTGAATCCGTTCTCTGACCCGATACACACTCGTAGAAGACAGTTAACGCGTTACTAATTAATGCAGCGCGACGAGGTTCCATTTCTCGGTGACCCAGTATTCAGTCGTGTCCACGGGGGTGAACGAGAATCTCCCACCACCCCTAACCCCTCGTTTCCCCGCAAGGGTGGTACGTGCGATCGCGCAAAGAGACGGTACGTGTGAAGGGATGCAGGAGGCGAGGCCTGAGCCTGTCTCTCCCTGGCGCAAAGGGATGCACGCACGCATGCATGCGTGCGCGAGCGCGCGTACGTGCGTGGGTGCGTGCAACGCGCGAGAGATGTGCACGACGACCATTCAGATATTGTTGTTATTGTTGAGGGAACAATCGCCCGTCAATAGGCTGCCCCGGCACAATGTATCTATTCAGGTGCGGTCAGGGGTGCTCAATCGATCGGCCCCTCTCGCTCACGATTCTCGAAAAAAAACCCTCACGCGAAATAGAAAAAAAAAATAACGAGAAGTTAAGCTGCTCCTGAAGGGCCCGGCGATGGTCTTTGATATTCCGTGGATCGAGATTCTGTTCGACGATGACGGTACGATTGAAAATTGTAAAGCGTTCTCCGTCACACGTCAATCGTTGGAACGAAATCGAGGGAAGATGAACGATTCGGAATAATCTCGGAATCATTGATCATCGGAAAGTCGGAAAAATGGTGCATATTTTAGACGGATCAAAAGGAATGTAAGAATTTGTAGCGAAGACATTTCGAGGGAAATCCCATTTCCCTTTAACCTCGAGATTATGGATCCTGCATAGATGAAGATCCAAAACTACTTGAATCTTCCACTATATAGGATTCATCGTCTAACTAAGAACCGTAAAACAAGCAGATCGACGCGATACACACAAGATTTAGCCGAAACTCGATCGACTCTCCGTCACACAGCGGACGATCGACGAGAATCCCGCAGCGAACGATCGCGGAATATTAAGCAGCGGAGGGCCCCGTTCGGTAATTATCAGTTTCACATTTAAATAGCCACGTCGCTTTGGCATTAACTGCCATTGATTAGATACATTGTAGCGGGGCCACGCTAGAAACACGACTGGTTGCGGGCATAAATCGGCTATCGCTTACAATTATTATTATCCGGCCTGTGCTGGTATTTAAACCGATAAACGGCTCGCGGAATCGCGATGGCGCGGCGTCATTGTGCGTTAGAGATGCATTGAAAAGCCTCCCCTCCCTCCACACCTCCCTTCGGATGGACGGACGAGAGAGACGGCAACGGGACGGGTGTACACACGGGAACGAAACGGGACGTTATACGAAGCCGAATACCGAACTGAACGAGAGAGGGGAAAAAGAGGGCGCGACGTGAGAGCCACTGGTTCCGCGTAGTGTACCAGCCTTCCCATGCCCCATACCGATGATTACGTATGCGGGAATCATTGTCGAGTAACGCGCGATGCACATGCAAAGGCCAAAAATCGTCGAAATCAGTCGAGTTCAACATCAGCATTGTACCTGGCCTTTGTCTCTGCCTCATTGTTATCGGTACTCGGTGTACACCGTACACGTACGTACCCGGAGCGAGCACGGAGAGCTAGCTCGGTGGATGGCTAGCTCGCGCGCGCTTTCGCTGGTCCACGGGAACCACCACCATCACCACAGTTACAGGGACCTTCGCTATTTGCTATTTATGCTACCGAGATCCCGAAAATCGTTGTTGGCGGTCGGTCCGATTCGGACCCCGGTATTGACTAGAAAATCGATTCGTGGGGGGGCCGACGACGCGCCCGGGAAACTCGCTTTCAACGCCGAAATCTCTGTCCGGTTCCCGCGTGAATATTCAATTTGGATAAATATTCGCTTGGACTTGCCCACTGTCGATTCCATTTCCCGTTTATCCCGGGTACAGGGACGTTTTTTCGATCGGTGTTACAGTGGAAAGAAAGTGAATACTTTGTCAGAACGGCGGGAAAATTTCCCGAAGCCTGGAATTTGACAGAAGGCGGAACACGCCAAACGGACACGTCCGGTTCACGATCCTATCGCGCGTCTCGACCGAGGTACGAGGCGAAAAGGAAAGGCCCCGGCGCGAAAGCCTGTGAATCGCGACTGTAAAAAAATGATGAAAATTCTTACGACAGCATCTCCACGAAGGATTTATCCGGCGAGCAATCTCCGCCCCGTGACAAGGCTGTAAAGCTCGCGAAAGTAATAACACGACTAAACAGGGAAGTAGATAAAGATTGTATACACGGTTGGCCCACGTCCACTGGCATCTCGTTGCTCTCCATTCCCTTGTACAAAATGGATACTAACGTAGAAGAGCCAAAGTCTCTTCGTCCTGCCATCGGACATAAGCATTCCACGCATTTTCAAACGGAACTACCGTATCAGAGGTTCGACGGGATAAACCTGTTGGTAGTTTTTGTCCAGATTGGTGACACTAGCTTAGCCGGAGCATTAGAACGAGGAATCAAAGGGACATTCGACCGAGTCCAGAGAAGAACCACGGTTGCGTAGACGGTTTTTCACGCGTACAGGTGCAGCCCTAGACAGGATAAGATTTCCAAAGCGATATCGGCTCGAGCCGCGAGGACAGGGGGGACGGAAGGGAAGGAAAGATAGCGGACGAAGGGGGTGAGGAAGTAGCAGGAGAAACGGTGGGGGTGTAGAAGGAGGCGTAGAGGGGATAGGAGGAGAAGAGGGCATAGAGCAGCTGAATAGGAAGCGACACAATGGACCTGGGTGGCTGTGGAGGCGTGTTATCAAATGGGTTCCTCATTCACATACTGCGGCCTGAGCTACCTGTGTCTGTCTGTACCGGTGTCTGTCTGTTATACTTATTCATACCGCCCATTGTGTCCTCCACTGTTGAGTCGAGTTCAGTTCAGTTGAGAACGCGATGGAACGTGCCACAATGCACGAATATGGGCTGCGCTGCTCTGCCCTCACCCTCCCCGCCCCTCCCTCCATCAAAGCTAACTCTTTCTCTTTCTCACCCCACCTCCCTTTTACCATTTGCCACCCACCAGCGAGGCCGAGAACTAGATTCGCTCGGGCGACTGAAAAGAAAATTGTGTTGGGGGAAATTGTATCCGCGGGAAACCCGGCCGATAATGTGGAATTCTTGGCCTCGAAACGGGGCGAGATTCTGTCGAGCGCCTCGTTAACACCCGGCTTCGCGAAACTCCTTATGGTGGAACGGAACGTTTGGGACGGAAGACATTCGACAGGGAACAAGAAGAACGTTCAAGTAGAATAGTCCAGCGACCGAAAGACTAAAGACTCGACGGAGAAAAGGAGGAGACTTGTCTGACCATGATTTAAGTAGAATAGTCCAGCGACTGAAAGACTAAAGATTCGACGGAGGAAAGGAGACTTGTCTAACCATGATTTAAGTAGAATAGTCCAGCGACTGAAAGACTAAAGATTCGACGGAGGAGAGGAGACTCGTCTGACCATGATTTAAGTAGAATGATCCGACAAATCGGTGCCGAGAGAAGACATTCTGTGGTCTATTATACTGTAGACAGTATGAGATTCTCTTCGTCTTTCATAAAGTATCTTCTTTTGTATTTAACGGTCAGCTTCCAAAGGAGCAATTGTAAACTACTGTCGTACGCAAGAAACAGACCGTGGCAGCGAATTGTGCCTCAAAGCCCGTTACTAAAACCTTCTTCTTTTAAAAGAAAACAGAGTATTATGGACGTTTCTTGGAAACTTAGAGCCATCTCGTGATCGTACCTTCGATTCTGCGTTAAAAAATGCTACCGGCCAACAATTTCTCGTGTAAGTCGCAGAATCCCCTGGAATGGGGGGAACGGTGAACCATCGATCGGAACCACGCGGTCTCACGTTCCACCGATTCTTCCCGGCGAACAAAAGAAGGAACGAGGAAGAAAGAGAATCAGGAGAAAGTGTCAGAGGCCGCGTCAAAGTCAGACGTCAATTGTTCGGGAAGGAAAGCACCGATGCCCGATTAAGTCCACGAGATCGCCCACCCTATTCCCGTGCGATTCGGATCCCGTATCCCACCCCATTCACCCTTTCCCCGGCCACAACCCTCCTTTCATTCGGCCCGCCGCATAACGAGGGTAATTACGGGGCTCGGACAGGTAATCGGCGACAGAATGACAGTCTTTGACTGTACAACGTATCCCGCGATGAATCGTGAAGTTTTTCCAAGTTTCCTATTACTATTATGATTCTTTTCGAATAATACTGAATTCCAATTACTATAATTACCATTATTATTCTTTACGAAAAATACTGAATTCGGTAGAAAATGAATCTTCGTTCAAAAATAGGTGAATACACGATGACAAATA
The DNA here is from genome assembly GCF_001272555.1 of Dufourea novaeangliae. Lineage (NCBI taxonomy): Eukaryota > Metazoa > Arthropoda > Insecta > Hymenoptera > Halictidae > Dufourea > Dufourea novaeangliae. The sequence continues at coordinate 460,016 of NW_015373937.1, forward strand.
TCCAGAGAACTCTCGTAAGATTTCGACATCAGCGCGAACAGCTTCCACGCGACCCGCGGAACGTAGGCAACACGCTTCGAGAACAGCGGGACAGAAAAGGCGGGAACGGAGAAAAAGAGCAACACACGCGTCGAGGCCCTCTCCTTCGCGTGAGCAAGGAACGTACCAAGAGAAAAGAGAGAAGAACGTATTACGTATAAGCAGGCATAGGCTCCGGATGAGCCACACGCGGACGCAACGGCATACAAAACTCGCTCAATACGTCATTCAGCCGAAGAATACGGTTCGTTCTCGCCATTTTGCTCCCAGAATGAGAGTTTCAAAGGGAATTAAGGATTCAAAGGCATCTTTTGCCCGGCGCGCACAAAACGGCCAGCCACGATCTTCTTTCTCGTTCCTCTTCTTTCTCTCCTCGCCCCGCGATTCTCTTGCCTTCTCGCCTATCCTCTTCCCACCCTCTCCAACTCCACCGACTATCCTCTGTATCTACTACGCGATCCCTCCCTCCATCATCCAAACACTGGACGAGCCATAGAACGCGAGAGCTCTCTCAAGACGAACGCGCGTGCACGCGGCCAAACGGGGCCCGAAAGAACTGCAAATCCGTGCAAATCGCGGCGGCACATTCTACAGAACGGGTTAACACCGTGGCTGTTCGCCACTGTTTTGCCCCTGAAACCGAGCCGTAGGTACCATCCGACACCACAGCCAGACGTCGACCGAAGAAATCCCCGCGTGAATGCCCGACGAACAAGAGGGACCACCCCCAACTCCGACCACGTTTCCACGGATATTCAAGCCGTTCGACGTTAAAGCAGCCGGCGGTGAAATCGTGGAACTGGTAAGACGCAACGGGGGTAAAAGAAGAATCGCGAAACTGGGCCGAGCGTACACTGGAATTCAAAGAGCAGAACCACCCCCGCTCCTACGAGTACAGGTTCGTTCCCCGCGATCCCCTTCGAGTCAGAGTCTTTCCCTTTATAACCCCCACTTTAGCTTATTACCACCCCCAAGGGGTCACTTCGCCAGATAATCCCTCAAATATTTGCAAACCTCGAACTCAATATCGGGGACACAGTAGTCGTCAAATTAGAATTCATGAAACCGCGTGAAAAAAAAACGAGAGGAGTGAATAGGGGCGCGGAGATTGGTAAAAAAAAAAAGGGAGATCCTGGATAATATAGACTTTTATCGTATTAACACGGAAAAACCTGCCCTTTGGAGAACAGAATCCCCAGGCTATGGGTCAATCAATCCTATTTCCGTGAACTCTGGTTCGTCTGCACCCCCCCTGATTCGTTTTTTTACGATCCCTGTGTACTACCGTGTCTTCGATGCCAGAGCGAAATCGTGGAACAAATTCGAGCGACGATTTCCGTTTACAATAGTAGGAGAGCAAGAGAGAGAAAGAGAGAGAGCGAGATGCTACGAGACCCGTCGGTTCGTCAATTGGCTGATTAACATAAAAATGCCCGTGCTCGTAAAGGGCGCCGTATACATATATTACGGGCATTATATAGATCGCGAGGGAGGGGTTATAGTTTCTGATTGTTATTCATATTCGGCCGGTAGCCACGCAGCCGGCCATGAATGCGCTCTTCTGTGTTGGCTCAATATAACGTCAGCGAAAGGGGAGAGGCAGGAAGGGTGCACACGCGGGGGTGCTGGACCGGGGTACTTCCTTCTCAATGACACTCTTTTTTTTTTCTCTCCTCGCCGCCACTAACACACTCTCTCTCTCTCTCTCTCTCTCTCTCTCTCTCTCTCTCTCTCTCTACTCGTTCATGCGACGACGTTAATGCCACCGGGGCCGCGGCGCGCGGTTTTAAACGATTACTCACCCGCGGCAGCTCTGTCTGGAATGAAAAGGGCGAAAGTGCCACTTACTGCTCCACGGGCCGCCGAGGCTCCGGCACCTGCAACAGAAATCACGTCCTAATGAGACCGGCGGAGTTTAAGCAGCAAAGTTGGAGAAATTGCCGGGAATTTCGAGCGGGGCCGAGTATATGTATACCTGGCCACCACGGAACCGGTACGTCTCGAGGTTTTTAAACGAGACGAGACGATCGCCTTTCCGCTACTACCCCCGGAGAAAGAAGTCTTCGAGAAATTGGAAAAATGTGTAGTCCGAACATCATAGGAATTGTAGGTAGAAATGGCGTGAACTGCTAGTTATGAAACACGAGTGATTCCATCACGTTACATTCTGAGTCACGAGACTTATTACAGTGACTCGTGATTTTTCTACATTTTGTTGTATGGTTGTTGATAACGACAATAAGCTAGCGATGGTAACGCTAAAACTACCAGCATTGAATGTATGCTAAAGTTAAATTGTATAATATATTAATACGTGTAATATATAACGCAATATAGCTTGGTATACTACAATATGACCTAATGATATAATCGAACTTCCTCAAACAACACCTCGCCACACACAGAGTTCTCTATACCCACAGAACGCCTCGACTTATTTCAATTCAAAGACCGGTTAGGGGCGGGGGGGAGCAAAGAAACGTAGCGGAAAGAATGTTCCTCGTCTGAAATATCGAACCTTCCCGCTGGAAGGTAGCTGAAAGCTTAATCGCGGGCCGGGTTGGCACGCAACCGCGTCCGGATCCACTTTCCAATAACCGGGAAGTATCGGTGAATGCGGTGGCGAGAGAGTTCAAGGCTTGGTGGGGTTGGTGGGAGCAGAGCGGAGGAGCGTTTCTATCGTCAGGGACGTCGAGTAAGAGAGAGGGGCACAAAGGACGAGCGTTTAGCGGCGGCATGCGATTTCGATCCGCGGAAGAGGAACGAGGAATCGAAAGAATAAAGGGGCGAGTGCCCCCGCAAAGTCACTCGACCTCCATCAGCCGTCCTCATCCTCCTCCTCCCGGGGGCAACGCGGCTGGTGGCTCTATAGCTTCTCTACCTACATTATATTTCTTTCGTATCTGGCTCCTCTCCGCGGCCGAGCACACAAACGGCCCACCCGGCACGTACACGCGCGCGCACACAAGCTGAGCATTGCCGCGGTCTTATCGGCAGTTATCGGGCCGTGATGTCACACAATGGGGCAGACAATGCTCGGCACAATACGCCCCGCCTCCCCCCTTGCTTCTAAACCATCCAACCCCTCGGCAACCACCTCCTGGCTCATCCTCCTTCGCCCTCCCCCTGCGCGGTCCTCCACTCACAAACCCTCCGATCCGCTCTTTTCCTCGCGGAATCCGTCCAATCCCTTGCAACTTAATAAACATAATAACTGACTGGGCCACACCGCTCTATGGTCATAATGAGAGGTCCACGCGAGCAGAGATACCTGAACATACCAGTGATTCGGTTTCCGTTGGATTATTCTAATCCTTGCGACACGGATGAACAAAGAGAAGATTTGTTGATACAGGCGAGGAATCGTAGAGAACTGAAGAAAGATTGCGAAAGAAACGATGACGATGGGTAAATATCTCCGCTCGCAACATCGATTCACCACCACGCCCCCGTGTACACGGTTCCAACCGATCCACCCTTACCGCACGATATACCGCCCCCCGCGAGTAATCACCCTAAACCGCGTGTGCACGAGTCGACGTACACGAGCCATTGAAAAATACGGTCCGCCGGCCATTATTTCGAGAAGTTTTCGCTTCACGCGGACCCCGCGATTCGGAATTCCAGGGGTGGTTGTAAACGACATCGTCACACCGTGCTCGCGACTAGATCGCGTTACATCCTACCCCACCCCCTTCGAACTGCGCTGAAAAACCAGTAAACCAAAAACAAACAAAAACAAAAAATAGAGGAATATAAATGATTTATCGAAAACAATTACAGTCTCGCAATGTTGGTTCGTTCATAGTTGTCAGCGAGTGAACGGATTTTTATGGCGTGTAGCTCGCGGAAAATATATAAATCGGAATCCGTTCCGTCGGGCTGACTGATTAAATAAAACCGTCGGCTGTTTGAATAAATCAAAACGAGACCCGGGGGAATAGGAAGAAATCCCGTCGGTGGATTTTATCGGGCTTGGCAATAAAGCACGTCACGAAACACAATTACATCGACTGCTGACATTTCCGAGCTGCAGCTCTTTCACCGACGTGCGAGCCTCGATACGTATCTTCGAAACGGCATCGGAGAAAGCGTGTTAATTAAGCGAGCAGATGCGCCGAGAGGAAATAGTAAATCATGCGACCACCCCGCGCGCGAATCGAACCGCCCCGCTCGCCATCTCGACCGTCTTATCGTCGTTGCCCTATCGAGATAATGATAAATCGCTCGTTCGTACAGCTCCCTTTCCAAGGGTACGCTTCAACAACCCCAATGAGAGGGTTGACGACTGTATAATGCGACGACTTATGAAGTCACCCCTCTAAACATACGTTCGAGCAGCTGTTTTTGAAATCTTCATTGCGTCGAATGAAACGGATAATGGGACGGACCGTTCTTTCAAATTAGAAAGAAATTGTCTTCGATCATTCTGTAAGTAACATTCGTAGGAGTGCTAGAAGCCTAAACCTGTTACATTTGAGCAACCCCGATTCACCAAACCCATATTCGAATCCCACACATGATTACATACCCGTGTTTTCAAGCGACTTATGAAACGATCCGATATCTATTTTCGCGGGCCAATTCATCGAACACGTAAGAGCATGTTCGATAATACGATAACAATAACCCCCACGCATCGTTGGTCGGTCCGAAAATAACAATAACATCGGGGGCGCGGTGAATTAACGAGTAATTAACTGCTTCGGTCGATTCGGTAGACAATCCGGAAGACGGTAGTAAAACAAGGTTAGCTCGCCGGGGGTTGAAGCGAGCGGTGGTGGATACGGCCGGTGGTGGTGGTGGCAGGAGCGGTGGTAGTGGTGGCGTCGGAACCGCCCCGGCTTTGCAACCCCGGCGAATGGAGTGACAATGCTGCCACGGGATTCACAGTTCTCTACCACCCCTTTTGTCTTTCCCCTCTTTCCTCTCTATCTCTCGCTCCAGCTGCCGTCCCCTTTCATCCCATTTGCAACTTTCCGGCTTTCCAAGCCCTCCACCCTCCCACCCCTCCCTCACGTCGTTCTCCTCCGCCACCCCCAACCCTTTTATCCCGTCTTCATACGCCGCTCCGCTTTCGCCACACGCACACCGTAAGGCGAACGCCTCCTCCATTCGAAACGATTAACTTCGAGCCTCGCAAAAAGATGACAGACCGCCAGGCCTGCTTCGATACCACGAACGATTGAATGCTAATGTGCATCGTATTTCGATAATCAAACGAACGTGGAGATATTCTGATAACTATTTCGCCAATGAACACAACAAAGTGGCAAGAATCCCTGCAGATAGAGGAAAGAATGTATTGTTTACCCCCATGTAGAATCCCTGAGGCACACGTGCCACGAAGCGGAACACCGAACCAAGTATAAAGACACGCGATCCAGAAGGAAAAAGGGGTGGTGGATAGATGCGGGCTGAAGCGTATCGAAAAGATCCACCACCCCTGTTTCACAGGAACGACGTTCGACGTTCTCCCCCTCTTGTCATCCTTGTCGACGTCGTCGTTTCGCTGTTCCACCCTTGAAATCCTGTGTCCCTCCCCATCACCCCCAGAACGAACCACCCTCGAGCTCTGTCCGGTTATCAGATCGAGTCCTTCTATTTCGCGTCCTCTATTATTTCTTTTATCAATCTGCGCGCTTCCAAGACCGCTTTGAGGCCCGTTGAAAGCTGCGTGATAAATCATGAAATATAAGAACCCACACGAATACTCTGACACGTGCAGCAAGGGCCCCACGATACGTGCATTTATAGATATTCGTGTACGTGTGTAAATCGACGAATACGAATACAGAGAGAGTGCGGGAGGGTGGGACAGGAGGTGTTAGTGTAATGTAACGGGGGGGAGGGGGGTGTGGGAGGGTGGACTGTGTGCAACAAGCACGCGTGTGTGTGCTCGCCCAGCGAGTGTGTAAATACCAACATATAGAAGCAACGGTTCAATAGGCGGCATTGCCGGGGCGAACGGCATCCATACAGCTCGCCAGATGAGGTCTTCTAGCTTCCGTCGAGTCCGCGTGAAAGGATGCCCCAATAATATTCCATTCACCAGACCAGCCCCACACCCCCATCTTCCACCCTGTAGCTTTCCCTCCCGCGCGGTATATACCGCCGGTCTGGCCCGTGCCCACCCCGCCATTGATTTTTCATTCGTCGGCTTTTCAATAGTTTGTTATGAGCTTTCCTTCGGCGACGTCTCCTCTCCCGGCCCGCACGGGCCACGCTCACTCTCCTTTGAAACCAGAAAACCCTGGCCTGGAGGGAGGGATTTGTTGCGCGACCGTTAAGCCCGTCGATTCGCTATTTTTTAGGGGTTGCGTGTTCGACAACCGTTCGATCAACCCCCCGGTACCGGAGGATCGTCGACGGAGGAATCGTGATGCAACGTTTCGCTGGAATTCCCCGACAAGATGTCAACGCATACTATATAAAACATTAAAAATTTATCGTCTCCTATGGTGGTGGTGTCTATAGCAAATGAAAAGTTAAAGTTCAACGAAAGGTAATATGAATCGGAGCATCAACTCGACTCGATCGTACATTCAGAAGTCTTTCGATCTAAAGAACGACCCGGTAGAATTCTCAGGAACGGCGACAGGTTCGGCGAGAATCTTCGAAAGTATTTTCCACGACGAAACAGAGCGAAAATAACCTATAACTTTAATCAGGGATGAATAAAGGCAACCCTTTTCGGTGCGGCGGCGCTGCGTCAAGGCGAAGAATGGAGATGAGGATGTAGCAGAGTATCGGCATTGTTTCCAAACAAAGCACGCCTTTCATACCATACCGTGTACCCCGCCCTGCAAACCCCCTATCCGCTTGGTCCACCAACAACCCAACCAACCCCCACCCCGTCCCGCTTCGTGCACTCCCCCACGGCTTTTCAGTCATTTGACACGCAAAGAAGTCAGGCAAGCCGCGGCATTGTGGCGACCACCACCACTACCGCCGCGACCTATTGTTACCAGACCACTACCATAACCGCCACCCACCCCCCGAAATCCACCCTGTCCTTGCCTACTCTCTCCGCGTCTTTCCGGAACCCCGCCACCTTTTCACGAATTTGACGCTCGATTCGACAACGATTCCAATCTATCCTCAACTTAATTTTCATGGTGTTTCTCATTGAAATTTCAACTGTGGATTACGAGTTACATTCTACAATGAATATTCATTGATCCAAGACAGGATAGAGTGACTGAGTACTCGACGCGAAGCTTCGAAGCTCAACCGGAACGGAACTACCCCGTTGAAACCAGGTACACACGTCGAACTATCCCGGTCATCAGCGCCAATAATCGCGTCTCGTGTTTCTCATTCACAGGGGATTCGACGAGCAGACGTCGATGACGCGTGTCCCGCGGAATCCCGTTTCCATAATGCAGAAACGGGATCGATCGGTCAGATTGGCGTGAAAAGGAAGTGCCTTCAAGAGAATTCTTTCAAATAGGTGGACTATCCCCGTTGCTATTACAGAGATCATAGAGTCTCGAGATGAAAAACAGAATCAATCGAAGGAAAAGAAGACTGGATCTCCTGGTTCCACGACTCGAAATGGAATTGTAATATTCACCTTCGAGATGGTGTAACGAGGATGCAAACGGCTGATCGGCGTGCATGTCAGGAGCGATTGCGGCGCGGCGGTCTCAAAAGCATCGACGGAATTATGCATCGAGCTGCATAATTCCGTTGAACACGACCACGACGGCACGCGCGATCGTGTCGGGGCGTCACGGCGGGGGAAAACTCGATGGCTCGTAATGTGACAAACGAGGCGTCGCGACGCCGTCGCGAAAATACGCAGAGCCAAATATGCCCGATATGCTCGCTCGTAGCCCATTATATTCGAATGTCGATACCTCTCGCGTCATTCTTGTCAATCTTCTGGCGTGCGCGGGCATATATCGCGTATTATAAGCGGTAATAAAAAGAGGCTCCGACCAGCGAAAAGGGAAAATAAAGAAATCGAGAATAAAAAACAGCACCGACGACCAAAGAAAACACAGAGAGAACGTGAGAGAGAGGGAAA
>NW_015373937.1:468100-686574 GCF_001272555.1 Dufourea novaeangliae
AACGGGGAAAGGAGAATAGAAAGGTAGGGGTGCGCATTCAACGGGGGAATTCTATGCGACCGGTACAATGCGAGTCCTCTCGCGGAAAGCTTGCGCCCGCGCGCGGCTGTTCGAGATATCCAGACTTTGCGACGCTGAATAAGCCGCCACGATGTGAATTTAACAGGCGCAATCGCTCACGCCGTGGAAAGCCTGATACGCACTCTGGTGTCGGAATTCCGGGGGTTCGTAACGAAAACCAACCCCATTTCGAACGATTTTTAATTCCATACTGAAGAAAAGCAGCAGTCGTTAAAATTTCCGAACATCGGGAAGATACTCCTGAGATGTAATACTTTTATCATGAAAGTACGATATTTCGAATGATAAAATTGTATTCGAAACACGGAGACAGAGGCACGGATAATCGAAAGACGCGATGTGGTCGAACCGTCGAGAGCCAGGGGGTGGAATAGCCGTCGTCTGTCGGCAGAGGAACCTGTTAAAAGTTGGGAACTGCACGCTGACGGAACGGGACGGCGCGATGAAAAGGTGTACACAGGTGCACACAGGGGACCACGTGTGTGGGGACCGTCCCAGTGTCCTCACACGTACAAGGAACGAAGGACGATCGTCGTGTAAAGGGGATCGTGGAGAAACGGGAGGACGCGGTATGGGGAGTGGTGTTGGATAAAGGGACGTAACCGCGCAGTAGAATAGACGAATTGTTCGGCAGCGGAGCTTTTGTCTATTTTACGGAGTTCCAAGGGCTTCGAGCGGGTGGGGAGGAAGGTGTGTGCGTGGCGCAGTCGGAACAGAGAAAGGAAGAGAGAGAGAGAGAGAGAGCACCGAAAGCTCGGATATATATTCCCGACTGAACGTTGTACGGATTCGCTCACCGGGCGTTCCTAATTATTGTTTTCCAGGCGTCCGTCCTTTCTGGTTGCCGCGGTGACTGAAATTCTCGTTTCGAAACTTTCCCTTCGCTGGCTGCCTGGCGTCGACGAATTACCGCGGGAACCACCGCTCGAGTTCTTTTATATTTTTTTTTTCCTGTCCCCCGCCCCCTGTTCTCGTCTCGTTCTGATATACCGTTCGAGTGAGGGCGTCGGTACGCTTCGCCACCCCCTGAAACGATTTGGTAAAATTCGACAAATGGGGAGGCATCATCCACCGGCTTTTTCGAAAATTGGTACAATTTCAAAAATCGTGTCACGACGCCATTGTCGATATAGAAATCATCTATCTATAGGTGACATAGACAAATGTTGCAACCTCACCATTCTGTGTAGCGTACTGGAACGCATTTCCGGGGGGGTATGATAACGAAGGTCTCGTTAGCTTTTCAAGACGCGCGCAGAGACACGCCAAGGAGAGGGCCGAACGCACGACGCGGTAGGTAGGTATAGAGAAAAGGAGCGGGCGCAATGGGGCGCGTGTAAGCGGAGTACTAGGGGTGGCTATCCGAGGAAAGGGATGACGGTGGGGTGGTGGTCGTATCGGTTAAGTGGGGGAAATTGCAAAACAATGAGACGCCGGGGTAGGGGTAACAATGTGAGGGACAATAGGCCTGATAATGTGCCAGAGAATGGACGCCTAGACAAAAGAGTCGAATAAGGGCGCGCGCACCTACCCGATCCACCACCCACATTACACCATCGACTCGTCCCACGACGTATAGAGAACGGGAAAAGAAAGACACCTGTGCACGCCTCGATGTGGGTTCGTTTCAGATTTCGAACGATGCCAGCCAACAGCCTGTTTAATACTTCTGTTAAACGCAGTTATTGGATTCACGGGACAAATACATAGGCATGGGACATTTTCTTTTAGAATTCTGATTTTAAAATAACCAATGGGTTTGGAATCGATACTGAACGCCAAAGAAAATTAAAGAAAAGTCGACGATACAGTTGTACATTATGATTAATTCGATTCTTTCACGATGTTACATTCGATTCGGAAGGGAGATCCTGTTCGTTGCGGCGAGTAACCGCTATGCGAAATACACCAGAGGGTTCGAGAGCGGAAATCAGGGACGAGGGTAACGCGTGGAGCTTACCGCAATGCCAGAGGCCAACGCCTGACATAACCGCACAGGTTCTGGAGGGGTTGCGAGAGTCAAGGGGTTGAGGGATCGAAAGCTTCGTATAACCAGACCGACTCGTCTGGCGTACACCTGTTGTTTCTACTTGCCCTGAATCCGAGGCCCGTCCTATCGCGATCAAGAGCAATTTAATAAAATACACCTCAGCTTCGTTTTACCTTTATTTCAACCACTTAAACGTTTTCTGTTCCTACCGCCATCTCTTCTGCTCGTAGTTTCTCGCATTCAAGACACCGACTCGTCGCGATTAAAACGCATCCACCATCGTCTTTGTAGATAAAAACATCCTAACGAGTAGCATCAGTCCCGCGGAAATCCCACTTTCGTCTAAAGACAGTCCTTTGTGAAAACGGTCCGCGTTCGCGATACCCCCTCCCAATAATTAGCATTTAACGCGGTCGAGGAGGACGCACACGGCTAGGTGAAGAACAAGAAAGTGAACTCTCTCTATTCGCTCGCTGAGAAACGTGTCTCGACGACGTCTACGAGATCACGGACGGTGTGGTTCCTTGGCGAGCTAAGAAAACGAGCGAACTCGACTTACGCGAAAGAAAGAAACGAAGAAAGATGCTACTGTTGGAGGGGACCGATGAACAAAGAAAGAAAGACAGGGGGAAGAAGGAAGAAGAGCCACGGAAAGTGGAGGAACGAACCGGGCGAAGACGAGGAAGCGAAAAAAGAGAAGACTCTACGACCGAGAGGAAAGAAAAGTTCTGAAGAGAGTGGAAAGACCAGGGCACCGAGGACAGAAGTGGCCGTACGAGGCAGCAGCGCCACAAACAGTCCATAGAAATTCCCCAGCCGTAGAATGCGACTGGTTGTGTGTTGGTATGTACCGGCTTATACGTGCATACAAGTCCACGAGGTGGCCATGTGTAAGCGGGGCCGTTGCTGTGTGTGCGTACCCGCGCGCGGGCGCGCCCTGTTATTTAAGCTTCGCATAATGGCAACTCTTTTATGCTTCTTGTGTCTTACATCTGAGACTGTGTCGCTCCAGAGGGCGCATTCATTCCCGTGAATGCCGGTGCACGGGCCTCACAATGGCCTTCTCTCTATCTCCGTCTTTCTCTCTTTGCGCCGCCTGCAGCGGCAGTGAGCCACGGCACACCAAAGTGCAGCCACTCTAAGGATGCGCGACGCGGTCGCCTTAGTTGACAGCCCTAGGACAACCACCGTGGCCGCGTCCCTCTTTTCCCTATCTCTATCCGCGAGGCTCTGACCGTTCTCTTTTCCTTCCGCGCCTCTTTCAACGTAACGCTTCCGGTTTGATAGTTAATTTACAGCCCGGTGCAGCCTACTTCGCCGAGGCGTTAACCCCAGGGTCCGTTGTTCGCCACGTTCTCCAGGTGCCAAACCTGGTACCGATTATATAAAATCTGGTTTCGATGAAATAAGACCGTGAATTCGATTATTACACCGGAAACAATGGGCGAGCCTAGTTACACGTTTGAATTATCGAAAAATTTTGAACAATCGACATGTTCTATAATCAGAAACCCGTAGGTACATAATCCTCCACGTTGAAATCATTTCATCTAGAGACAACCAGATGTAGGGAGACAGGGGTTGAAAAACGCGAAACGCGTCCTCCTGGTGACTACTCTCTTTCTCTCCTCCTTTCATTTGTTCCGCGGAGAGGGCCGTCAATAGGAGAAAAGCTCGATCCGCAAACTTTTGTGTCGCTCCGTTCCGCGGGCGACCTTCCGGTCGGGAGGGGAGAGACGACAACGACGACGACGACGACTTTCGAGGCCGGTTTTATCGTCGAACGATCGTTCCTCCGAATAATCGCGAACGTGCCTAACGATCGTGGCCGGGGTGGCCGGGTTCGTGCACACGAGGCACGCCACCTTGCGATCGGTCACAAAACAGCGACACAATAACCCGGGCCGCAACAATGCCGGGCGACAATGCAGCGCCACCAACACACCGCCCCGGCCCGAATCTATTGTCTGTACTTCTCTTGTTCTCCTTTCATCCCCTGCACTTCCACGACGAACCGCAAAGAACGGACGGAGAGGCCCGGCGAGAATCGAGCCACGAGCTGCGAGCTAGACAGAGACGGGTAGAGGGAACCTATCCCGCGAATCTCGCGACCTCGCGGGACGACTTTGTTTAATTGCGCTGACTCGATTAGACGACCATTCTCTCTCTCTCTCTCTCTCTCTCTCTCTCTTTCTTCCTCTGACTATTCTACGTTCAATTTTGCACGCGCGTCTCATTAACGATCCCAGATCGATCGCTGGAATTCTATGAATGTAACCACGACCTGCCAGATTTATATCCTTCTCGAGATCCTGTGATTTTATTTAAAGTAACGTCAATATATATTTTTTAAAACTATGTTTGATCATCAATTTGGCTATTAACCGAAGTGCAAAAATATATCTGTATCTCACTCGAAGCTATCAAACTTTACGTATAAATTTCAAGACGGTTAATAATTACTTAGTAACTTTTTGGAAAGAAACTTTTATCATAATAACGTTATTATATGATATCTATAATATACTAAACTGATCAGGAATTGGGTTTTGATTAGGAATTGGGTCTGCAACGGTATCCCCGAATAATCTGAAAGATAATTAAGTAAGTGGTTCCATTATCCCCGTGGAAAGTATAGACTGACCGTCGGGAGGAACCTGAGATTCCCACATCGAATCAAAAATGCAACCATAGGAGGGGAAGATCGACTACTTCGCGGGGGGCCGGGGGGGTGGGGACCAGCCGAAAGAATACCAAGTACCGAACGACGAGTCGTGTCTTCACGCAGGAAGATGGATGAGAGAAAGAAAGCGAGACGGAGCAAGGGCTAGTGCAAAGGGGGAAAGAGAGAGGGAGGGAGAGAGAATCGGCCGCCCCACTCATCCTCCCGTCCGTCTCATTGTGTCGGACGATTGTCTTAGAATAATGGCGGAGACTCACAATAGTGACTACAATGCTTGCTCGTCTAACAATGCGGTGACGTCACGCAATTCTCCCTCACCCTTTCTTCGCGGCTCCTATCCCGGTCTTTCTCTCCCACGCAACCCCCCCCGTCACTCGCCCTTTCCACCCCTCCCTCTTTCCGCGATTCTTCGTTTCGTTATTCGCGGCCCGATCACCCACTTACGCTCGAGTGGGGTTCAATTGGCACTAGATTCCGAGATTGCACGCGTTGGATACGATTAACGGGCGCTTCCGTCGACGAAAGATTCGACTGGAGATCATCGTACGGAGTCACGAAAATAAACGAAAATCAGTCGAAAATGTCACGAACGAACGATGATTACATGTTATAAGGATACATTAGAAGAATTTTGAAGGACTCGTTAACCCTAGATCACTAAGTATCGTAAAAATTACGACCTCAAACTCGCGATTCTCGAAAATCGGTTGACGAAAATGTTGTCGACATGTGTTCAGGTCGTGCTGAATAATTACCGTCTTGATTCTTCGTTATTTTTAAGTCTGACCGTTATAAATACTTACAACGTAAGTTTCGAGCCGAATGAAAATAATATTTTTCCAAAATATTACGTGTTTTCTTTGAGTTGTAATTTTTACGAATGATTAGTACTAGCGTAAGTCGCAGAATAGTATCTAGAGGTTAAAGAAATTTGTTCCAAGCCTGTTGGGCAAGCCTCTCTTCGCAGCCAGGACAAATCAGTTCTCGAACACGCTCTCCTGTCCCCGTTACATCGATCACTTTGACTTTCATTGCTCGCGTGTGCGGTTCCTTTCGAGGCACACCCCCCTGCGTGACCGTGGATTCGGTCAAGTCATCCCCAGGGATGATTTCGAAACGCAATTCGTCTCCTCCCTATTCTTTGTGACGCGATAGGGCGTCGGTGAGCGGGGTTATTAATCGAAACGATAAGTGCAATTACAACGGGACGATCCTTTGCGAACCACCCCTTCCGTAAAGCATCTATGGAGTATCGATCGCGAAGCTTACTGGTTCATCGATAAATTAATCCAACGCTCGACATCGTCGCGTGAAAGGTAGGAAAAACGAAACGCGTATTTCAAAGCCTATTTTCAAAGGTCGCGTGATTTTCAATGGAGTAAACGCGCATCTTGGACGTATCGCGCGAAAAAAGAAAATCACCGCCGCCACGCTGGGTTCCCGCACTTTCAGATCCCAGAAAGAAGCGCCTCTATCGACGTAGATAAGAATAAACCGGCGCGACTCGAGGCGCGTGAATACGGCCGACTGTTAATTAATACCGGCATTCAGGTCGCATTAAATTGCGCGAATTGTACGCCGCCGACGTCGACGCCAGCGCCTTTTACCAAAGGCCAGGTGCACGTTGAAAAGACTCTTATTAGCCAAATAGCACGGTTGCATACAGCTGATACACAGACGAATCGAAAGAACGGCAAGGAGGAGGTCCTGCTGGTTGCGCGAGTTCGCCAGGATCTCGCCAAGATGAAGAAAGGAGTCTGGGGAGTCTGGGGGGGAAAGAAGGGGGGATGTTCTTTCGAGGTAGACGCGAACCAGGTTGCGAGACGATACACGCGCCGCGAGTGCCGGATTTAAATATCCTTTGGTGGATCCTCGAGCTACGCCTTTGAAAAGCGGTTTCAATCGCACGCAACCGAATGAATCGTTGCAGAATTCCAGTGAAAGAATCGTACTTCGAAATGAAACATCCTGGATATCGTCAGGGATTCTACGATACGGTTCACGCAAACGAATGAATGGTTGCAGAATTCTCGTAACAGAATCGTACTTCGACATAAAACACTGGATAACGTCAGGGATTCTACGCTAGGGTTCACGAACTTCATGAATGGCTATTTTTTGTTATACTAGTACGATGTAGGAAAAAATCCACTGGAATTTCGTGAGTACCATAAAGTAATTAGCATCCTTATCAACTGGTACCATTGCATTTTCGTCATTTTAACCAACTAGAAAGACTCTAACTTACATTCCCAGTAATTTTTTTAACAATAGAACAGTCTACGATTTGCATACATAAGACCGTTTTTCAAGGTGGGTTAAACCGAATAAATAACCGATCGGTAGAAATTCCCGTTCCGAGCGACGTCCTTTTAAGGTCCATCGTTTGATGAACGAGAAACGATCGGCGACGTTCAAAGCGATCTTGCGCGCTGCGGGAAGAACGACGATAGCACAAAGATTTCGCGAATGGGGGGTGGTGGTGGGGTGGTTGGCGGGGGATGTAGAAGGGTGGGCTGGCTCGGTGGGGTGGGCGGAGGAGAGAAAGAGATAAAGGGAACCCAGAAAGACAGGGGTACATTGTGCCGGGCCGCTTGATACTTTATTCCGTATAAAAGGAACGACGGAACAATGGCGGGAACGCGGAAGAATGGAATGAAATGGGACCGAGGGAGACGGATCCGAGAGAAAGGGAGAACAAGAGAGACAGAGTAGGCGCGCGCTCGCGCTCGCGCGCCAGTGTGAAGACTCATCACTCTGTAAACAATGCGCGAAGCGAGAGTGACTCAAAGAGTGGCGGGATCCTCAGAGTCCTTCCCTCTCGCCGTGCGACGTGAGGGGGTGGGACACAGGGATCGGCGAGTCCATCTACGCTTTCATTTTTCTCCTGTTTCGACTTTCTTGATCATCGACGATGCTTTCTTCGTACCCTCGACTGGAGCTTTGAGGTCTCGCGTCGGAATTAACGACGCGAGGATGCGTAAAAACTCTTTCGTTCCAACATATACCAAGAATCATCTACGATCATCGACTCACTGTAATATACCGATCACAGATAATTCATCGTAGTCATGAATTTTCCCTTAAAAATCGCTTCCACGTTCTCCTAAATGCTGCTGTCGAAGTAAACGACCAGCGTTCTACCGTTTCGAAAGCGCGAAAAATCAAAAGGCAACGGACGATCGTCGCGAGACCACGGGACCAGCAGGCCATAGATCGCGTAAAATTCATGCGACGTCGACGTCGGTGTCGTCGTCGTGATGGTGGTTGTTAGGCGGAGGGCTGACAAAGCTATCGGCCAGGCGGGGGCCGTGGTATTGTTGGACGAAGATAGGATTCCTTTGATTGTCCGGGACTGTGCGAAACCGTCCAGGAACGAGGGGAGGAAGGTAGTGGGCGAGACAGAGAGAGGCTACGGCGGCGCGCCGTGGCAGGAGGAGAACCCCCTTTACATAACGCGTTATCCACCGCGACAATGGCCGCCGAGAGCCGCGCCTCGAGAAAGAATCGTTTGATGTCGAAGGATTCATCGCGACCGTGCTTCACGAGCGAGACGAACGAAGAGAGAAAAGGGGCCCGTAGTGGGCAGAGGGACGAGGAAGGATAGAAAATTAATTTCAGCCGGTGAACAGAGAGGGAACGAGAAGCATCGGGCTCTGCTTGAACGCTTCGGAATAGCAGAGGAGAACGGAATAGGAAACCATTCGACTGTCCAAGATCGATGCTCGAGAAGATCGATTTTTTTTCGTATCGTTTGTTCGATCCCCACGCTCATCCTGTGCTTTTACAATCGGTTCTTGACGAATTGATATTCAAATATTCTCCAAACTGTCTGAATTTATATATCAAAATTATTTCCACACGGAGATGGATCGGAAGTCCGACTACAGGTGAAAATGATTCAAACGTGCCGCCAAACCGCACGAGGAGAAACGACGGACGGGTGAGTCCCATAAAAGGAGAACGCGCGGCAGATGAAGACGACCCAGAAAGTGAGAGAGAGGGAAAGATACGAGGGGAAAGAAAGACGCAAGGGGTGGGATGAGGGTTGAAAATATTTAGACATCCGCGAAGGGATGAATAAGACTAAATTGTATCCACAATGCTGTCTCAGAGGCAGACGCGCTCTGAATAGCCTTAATAAACTCGCTGAATCCTCGGAAATATTTCCAAGCCGGAGGAGTACCGAATGCGGCGAAAACTCTTCTCTCTCTCCCTCCCCACCCGTCTTCCTTCCCACCGACTTCGCGTTCTTCTCGTTTCAGCAAAGCAACCGCCGCCACCCTGCACCCCTTTACCCCACGACGAACACCACCCCCTCGGCCCTTCTTTATCGTCTACGTATCCGCGAGACGCGAACGTGACAGGGGCCTCTTGAAAATCTCTTCCAAGATCCATCCTGCGCGTGTTCGCGAGAAACCACAATCGATAGAAACGCGTGTCGCTGGTGTAAACGCAAACATTTAAATATTTTTTCCACTGTGATTTATCAGAGTATAAAAGCTGTTAGGGTTAAACTTCATCCCCTATAACGGTAGGGGTACCGAGGCTCTTGATAAATAACATTCTAAACTCTGTATTTTCTTCAAGGGAGGCTTGATCCCCCTTCTCGATCATCGTACAAATTTCGTGATACTCTACAAGCGTTCTCCCTGCCCTGTTTCCAATAAGCTCGTGAAAAATTAGGGACACGATTCCTCCATCATTGCGAAACAACGTGCCTCGCCATCTTTTGTCGAGGGTCGCGTCAGAACGCAACCGGAAGCGCTGTTACCACCACCGTTTCCTCCCATCGGTCTGCATAATGCGTAGATTTGCCACCCGCCGCGATACACTTTTCCCTTGCATTAGGGAAGAGAACCCGTCGCCGTGTACACTCGAGGGCTGCCTGTCGATTTTTCGAGAGGCCTCCAAGTGCCGGCACCGTCCGACGTGTAAACGGTCCTCGGTGCTTTCCGGGGAACGTTCACGCGAGTGTTTTCCGCATTAATTCCTCGTCTCGGTCGTTTCTTCGCGAACGTATTCACGACGCATTTTTCATCGCGAATGCTGCTACCAGTGCGTATCGAGAAAATAAGAGAAACTTCCGAAAACGGAAGATCGTTTGTTCCTGATTCACGTGGGAATAACCGAAAATTTCGAGGGACCTCTCTATGGGGTCACAAGAATTTCCAAAAGACGATCACGATTTTTTCTTATCTTCTGTGGGACACGAGAATACCCCCACAGTCAGTGCAGACGACACGGTTTATGGTCGATTCGATAATTCCACGAATCGGTAATAGCTAATCACACGTACAAACGAAGGAAGTGCAAGCATACGCGTGGAAGTTGGATTTTCGGTGAAAATACTGAATCTTATGAACGCTGTTTTATTATCGATTCGACAAAATTACCGATCCGGTCTAAAAACCGTATCGTCTGAATTGGCTGTCACGGGGCAAATGGATACCGGTCGACGAAACCCGTAGACCGTGAAAATCGTGGCGCTAGCGCGACTCGACACGAGGAACGCGAACGTCGAACGATGGAGAACCGTTCCAAACGGGGGTGGAGGGCGAGTCGCGAGGTAGGACGAGGTAAGGGAGAGACGGTGGGAAGGGCAGGTGGAAGCGAAGCCGGGCAGAAACGGATTCACGATTTCGCATGAATCGCTAGTTACTGAATAAAGTCCTTTCGGCCGGGTTGGCCGTACCCTGGCGGTGGCTGACTTTACTTTATTATATGTATATTCGCTGCAGTTGGATGGAAGAGGGTTTTCGCGGAGTTGAAGGGACGAGAGACACCGGAATTACCTCCATTCGGAAACGACGTATTCAGGCTAGCAGGCGCACGTGGAATTAACCCTATTTGTTTGCCGCCTTCGAGTCGCGTGTAACGAAGCCACGATTTATTCGCGTGTGCCCGCGGACTCGCCTCGTCTCGCCTCGCCTCGCCTCGATGCACCGCGAGGGACACATCCTCTGTATGGTAGAGGATTCAACGAACGGAATCGATAGGACGGAGAAGCGGGACGGGACGAAGCGAAGGAAAAGGAGTTTGTTCGCCGGCAAGAATCCTGAATCGCGGCTAATGAGTCGTTACCAGTCGTTCGTACGTACGTTCGTTCCCTGAATAAAATCCGCGTGTCAAACGACGACGTGACGAGGCGCGCTTGCGTTTACGCTCGAACGCCAATCACACGGGGGCGCGACGATTAAGGCGACATTACCTGTTATTGGAAGTACGTTCGTCGCGGGGGACACGATTGTCAAGCGAGAGAATACAAAGAGGCAATGTTTGCCCGTTCTGCGTAAACGTTTTTTAATCTTGGCGTGGGAATCGTTCAGAAACGTTCTATAATGATTATGGACGATCGTTATCTGTTCTCTGACGGATATTCGTCAGGGGATTCCTATCTCGAACACGTCAGCGATCGGTAAATAGAAAACCACAAGGACATAACATACAACGCTTTTTTTTTTCTCCCCGATGGGAAGCGCCCAGTCGAATTCCCATTGATTAATTTGATCGACGATCCGTCATCGAAGGTAGTTTGCCAATAGGGTTATTATAGGCTATCGCGTCGAGCCTGTCAGCTGTTGGCGTTACGGTTAAACCCGGCCGAAATTTCACGCCTGCAGATGACACCGCCTAATTCACCCGGTTATCCCCGGGGCGCTCGGCCGGTATCGGTTTAGAGATTCGACCAGCCGCGGTGGATTTTCATTCATTAGAGGCGGGTGTAAATTATCATTATTTCGGTAACATCTGCCTCGAACGAATGGTCTAGGCACAGCATTCGAAAAAGAGGGTTGGAGGGGGGAATCGAATGGGTAGGATGTCGATTAGATCCAACGTTAATTATCCAGGCCCGTAGCCCCAATGGAATTAATATCACCGAACACGAAAACGACCGTTCTCCAATTTTACAAAGTGATTCCTAAAAAGCAAAGTCATCGGAACACAATGCCCCCGGTTCCGTACCCTTTCGAGCAAAGGTCCCGAAAAAAAGACGGTACGTGGAATCGACGCAGCACCACCCAGCCACGTGCCTTTTCTCGACCAAATAACCACACGCTCACAGGTGGCTGCAGGACCTGCACGCACGTTTCGAGCAAAGAAGGCAGCAGCAGCAGGAGGGTGCGCCGCGAGCTATATTATTTCAAAAGCTTTCAGGAGAGGCACGAGTCTCGCAACCGCATCGAGGACCACCGACGGTGGCACCCCTTTCTCCACCCCCGAAACCACCGACGACCCACACCACCTCCCCCTATTCTGTTCACGGGTAACAATGGTCGATTTTAATACACCTCGCGCGACTAAGGGCGAGCGAGATGGACGAGCAACGAATGAGGGGGAAAGGCCGGCTACGTTTGACGTGCGTCGCGTGAACAAAAGTCACGGAACCAGGGCCAACGGTTGGGGGTGAGAAAGAGAGGGAACAAGCTAAAGAAACAGAGGAAGAAGAAGAAAGGGAAGAAATTAAACAAGGTGAGAGAACCTCGAAGACGAGACGAACAGAGAGAGGGCGATAGGAAAAGAACGAAAGAAAAGAGGAGGGGTGACACGATAGAGAGTATACAGCGTGTTCGGAAAATGAAAGAGAGGGAGAGATCGCGCTAGGAGAGTATAAGAGCAGAGGAGCGTGCAAAAAGCGCACGCAAAGAAAAACAAATGAACGCTGCCTAGCCGAAACAATTGAAGCTTGCGTGGAATAGGGGTTGCTGGCCTTTTATGTTGCCCACCCTCTACGCTCTCCACCCCCCGACCAACCACCACCACCTTCCCCTCTGTGCCTAACCCGCAGCTATATCCAACGCCACCTCCACCATCGGCCTCCTCTTCTTTCCGTCAGGCACCCCCTACCCCCATTTTTATTTCTCCCCCCGATTTTGGTCCTCGCAATCCCCCGTCCACCACCACCACCCCTACCACCCCCGTTTCGCCTCGACGGGACTCCGACGTGGATATTCGAGCGATCGTTCTGATGAGGCCTTTATGTGATTCGCGAGAGGCCTTTCAGCCGCGCACGCCTCGGATAAGAATTTCAATTTTTCTCTAGCGGCGCGCGATTGTATCGGCCGCCGCTTATGCATCGCTGATCGCTTCCTCGTTTTTCCCCGGGCGGGAAAGGAGGAGGGGGTAGGACCTCGCCTCTTTATTTGTTCCCTTTCTTTTTCTTTTTTTTTTTTTGGACTTTTTGCTCCTTCCTACGTCCCGTAGTTTTTCAACCGACCCCGAAACCCCACCAAGTGGTGTTTTTCGCAACGAAATCGCGGGAGTCTCGCGGATCGAGAGATTTCCACGGTCCCTTGCTGATCGGAAACAATGAGTCTGTGAATCGAGGGAGAGGTTTTACCTCTCTCATTGCCCGTACCTGGACATTTCACCGATCAATCGAAGCAACGACACATGGATTTAATAATCGTACTTCGTTCGACGCGTTTGCTCGCGAGGTTAGTTAATTTTATAGGGCAGATAGTCGATACTCGCAGGAGATACTAGCCAGAGGAAATGGCTATATATTTCTATATAGATCAAGAGAGTTTACAGTCTCGATAAGACGTCGCGCAATCGTGCAAATATTTAACGAACAGTTCTTTGAGACGAGTTATCTAATCGTAGAATCGTGTCGCACGAGTCCACAAGTACAATGTAAAAATACAATCGAAGTACAGAATGTGTATATTCATATAAACAAAAACTGATGGTCGAACCACATGTGGTACCAGGCAGTGCCAGAGTACAACGGTTAAAAGTAAGAGAAAGAATTCACTTCTTTCGAAATACTGGAACACAGACAGCAGACCCGCGGGAAAAGGTACGGCGCACAAAAAAAAAAACGAAAACAAAGTGCCAAGGGTACGGGCAATTACGACGTACTCGTAAGGGTCCACGGAATATTTAAAGTCTATTGAATTCACTGAAAGGGCTCTTTTTAAAATATGTATACTTAGAAAAGAAAAGTCTTTCGAATGCCAATGAAACGTGATCTAACATCCTAAATATTAGGCCTATCGGAAAGTTCTGTCCGATGACGTCATCTCAATTTTGAACACGTTTGAACGTGTTCGTTTGAAACATAATGGCGGCCTCTTTTTACCGTTATACATGGTGATGAAACGATGGTGATAAAACGATGGAAATTATATTGTTTAGTAAATACTAATAAATGTACTGAAAATGTTTTCTTTTAATTCAAAGACGGACAGAACTTTCCGGTAGACCTAATATGACGAAAGTATTAAAAGGAGCTTATGATTAGAATCACGCACCGGCATGCATGGTCCGCCATTACTCGAGATTTAAAATTCGAACTCACCGCTGGTCGTTGCAGGTTCCCCGGCAGGCAGCAACATAAATCGGATTCCCGGTGGCTCGATCGAGACACGGCACTTTAACCGACCACTCAGTCAAAGCCAAACGTCATGGCAATCCACGGGTACTAGATCGGGGGCAGCGTCGACGCGTGTCACTCACCACGGAAAATTCAAAACCGAAATTCCGAATATTGTCCACACCGTTGTCACTCGCACGCACGCGTCAAGTCCGCGAAACGCAACGCGACACGTCTCGAACCGAAACACTGATCGAGGTAAGATACGAACGGGAAATAAAGCAAAAAAGAAAAAACACGCCAACGGTCACGAGGAACACACCCGATAACGCGCGAAGAAGACGGATAAGTGACCCCTCTCGCGATTTTTATCGATTACCGCGAGACGAACGGTGCACTCGATCGAGAATCGAAAGTGCGCGTTGCCCGTGCGCAGCCGTGCCACTCGCCGTGTCGTCCCCGCCAAATTCAAACGGTAAATTTGACTCACCGTTGATGGAATGCAGTTGTACCTCCACGATTCGCTTCGTCTCCATGAATGTTTTACTAACGTCCATTCCCTCGAGTTGTTTCTTGCTTCGTTGATAGAGAAGACGATGGTGAATAACCCGACTACTCAGTCAAAGCATGGCAATCCACGGGCACTACATCGGGGGCCGCGTCGACGCGAGTCACTCGTCACGGAAAATTCACAACCGAAATTCTGAACATTGTCTACACCGTTGTCACTCGAACGCGCGCGACGAGTCCGCGAAACGCAACGCGACACGTCACGAACCGAAACACTGATCGAGGTAAGATACGAACGGAAAATAAAGCAAGAAAGGGAAAAAACGCCAACGGCCACGAGCAACACTCCCGATAACGCGCGAAGAAGCCGGATAAGTGACTCCTCTCGCGATTTTTATCGATTGCCGCGAGACGAAGGATGCACTCGATCGAGAATCGAAAGTGCGCGTTGCCCTTGCGCAGCCGTGCCGAATTGTCCCCGCCAAATTCAAACTGTAAATTCGAGTCACCGCTTATGGAATGCATTGGTACATCCACGATTCGCTTCGTCTTCATGAGTGTTCTACTGACGTCCATTCCCTCGAGATGGTTTTTGCTTTGTTGATAGAGGAGACGATGGTGAATAACCCGAACACGATGAACACAGATATATCTTCTAACTTGTCGAAACGCCTCGAACACTTGTCACGCCCGTACATCCAAATTGGAAACATCTTTTTCGATGCACACACGAGACCGTTAGTTGTCGTCACACGTTAAAATACGCGGTCGATTCCACCAAAGAGATCGCGGAAGACACTACTTCTCGACGGATACGGAGAACGACCACACGTACGTACTTCACCGTGTCGCGCTCAGCATGGAACTGATCGCCGCTCCGCGGCCGTGCTATCCCCACCGCTAGGCAACCCCACTACCACCCCAGACCAGTTGACGCGCCGCGGATCAGGTACGCTCTGCGTCCATAAGTCATGAAACACTTCCTTCTTTCGAGAAAGAAAAGGTGTGAATTGTGTATCTTTTTTGTTTATTACTATTGCGC
This sequence comes from Dufourea novaeangliae, assembly GCF_001272555.1. NCBI lineage: Eukaryota > Metazoa > Arthropoda > Insecta > Hymenoptera > Halictidae > Dufourea > Dufourea novaeangliae. The sequence continues at coordinate 483,726 of NW_015373937.1, forward strand.
GATGTATTTCCTTGTGAAAAAATCAACAAAATATTATTAATTAAAACACAATCCCCTTGGCAGATTATTGTATTTGATGTAAACTATGTGTGAATTGAACATGGAAAGGTTCGGTACAGAGTTGGGCACAATTTTATTCGAATAATAGATAGTGAAAAGCAGTAGTACATACCTAAGATCGTTATCCCGGTATTTAAACAGTTAGTGAGATTAAATAATAATTGTTCGCTAAGTCCACACGTTCAATACAAAATATTATCTTATTATAAAGATTAGAATTTCCACGTTTAATCAATTGCAAGTGATGAATTACTTTTTGTTCTCTTATCCATTATTCGAAACTTCGTCTAGATAATGGATTTGCCCGTCTCTGGTTTAATTTAATCCACAGTCGAACCTCCCAATATTCTTCCTTTCTGTGTTTCCACGAAGGGAATAGTAAAGATAGAAGTATTTACACTTTAAGGACCATGCAAGATTTTTTTGCTGGAAACGAAAAACGGTGGACAAGAATTCGCAGGAAATGGGAATCCCCTTGGATATTTAACGCGTACTCGAGACCAGACTCGCCCTTCCACGTTCGAGGGTCCGTCTTCCTGCACCCCAAAATGAGCTGGAACCATACACATTCAGACGCATTGTTACATCCGATCCCCCGATATCATCGTTGTCGATTCATTCGATACGCTGAAAGGAATCGGCCCTTTCTTCTCCCCGTCACGAAGCTCGTTCGTAAGGGGCGCGTCGTCCCGCAGGTGCCGCGCGATTCATTTTTTTAATTCGAATCGACCAAAGGATGAGGTGGAAAAAGGAGACGCGTTTCCTTTCCATTAAAGGACGGTGGAGGCGGGATGCACCTTGGCTCATATGCATCGTAGCCGACGGCTGGAATGCGATGGGACCTTCCATGGGCATTGTCGCGGAATTCCGTGGGACGTAATTTCACGCTGCTTTCGCGATAAATTGCTCGCGCAATGAAAGAAGAACCTCCCTCCCTTCTGAAGAGATGCGGAAAATCTCATGGTTTGTCTCTAAAAAAAGGGATCCAAGCAGATGTTCTTCGACGAAATCTAATCATCGATACGCGGTATTCCGCTCCGTCGCGTCGTCCAAACGAAGAGCTATTATTTCATCACGGATACGAATTGGTGATTATTTCTTGCGCAGGCGTTGGCGAACCGCAGGAAACGATTATTAAGCCTCCTCCCCCGGGCGGGCCGTTGTCTTCTCCTTCGAACGGGACGCAATTTATAATTCAGCCGTTTGTCCAGCGGTATTTAATTGCATTCGCCCCGGCGATCTTCCGGATATGCATCTAATTGTTACGGTTTGTTCCCACTTAAACGCAACTTCGCGTTTCTCTGGTCCACGTTAATTCTGCCATTGTGTTCGGTTCTTCGTTCACCGACGCTCGGTAATCCAGCGCAATTAAACGAATTAACCGAATCCGCGAGCCAACACGGCTGGAAAACCGAAGAAGTTCACGATTCGTGTTCCACGGCGAGGCGGGTCGATCGGAAACCCAGGCAAGCCTCGACCATCATAAAATCATCGTTCTATTTGCTTCAATCAATTAGTCGTCCCCCAACGAGATATCGAGTTACCGTGTCCTTATTGGATCGTCAATATAAGCAATTGTTATCGGTACTACTTTCTCATGCCACGGTCCAGGAGCCATCCACGAGACGAGCTACTCCTCTCTCTGACTTGGAAACATCGGAAATTCAATGTAATTCCTACAAAACCAATTGAAAATTATCGTGTCTGCAGGGAAACAAAAAACTGATACATTAAAAATACCGTAATTAACTGATCGATGAATCGTTAAGGGTACAAACCCTCTCCGTAGGCAGCAACATTGTCGTCTAGGCGTTCCCAGACATCGATTCTGGATTTTTAATCGCAGCAAAATGCTACTCGGCCGGCGCACGCGCGCGGCTCCCCGTATCGCCTTAAGAAGACAATTGCCGCGGGAAGAATGGCACCGTAAATGTGATAGCGGGATAAAAGAATACGGAATAGGAACGGCCCCCGCGCGGGCGTCGGAGTGTCGGTGCACGCACACAAAGAGGGGGCCAAGCTGCCTGGGCAAAGGAAGGAGGGAGCTCTCTCGTTGGTGGCACCGTGGCACCTATACATTTAAATAAATAGCGTTTCATTATAACTTTTGTGCGCGCGTTACTGTCCGCCTGACAATGCCTGAAACAAAGCGCCCTTCCATTGTTTTCGAAATAAAAGAGCGCCGGCCCCACGGCATGGCCGCCGACGACGACGACGGCGAGCACCGTCGTCTCCAGCTTTGGATCGACGTCGTCTACCTGGAAGACCAAGCATCCTCTACGATCGACAGGTTGTAGACTCACCAGCAAACTCGGCTTCTGCTAGGGGAAAAAAGCAGCGTAGGCCTCCTACCATTTGGTGAATTTATTTCAAGTACTGATACTCAATGTTAATTTGCCATAAATTCAAGTAACTCCCGAGACCAAATGGTGGGAGGCCCTTGTATCCAAGCGGGAACAGAGTTTGCACGTGAGGACACACGGTGTCCCTTCTTCAAGAATCTAAAAAACAGTTTTAGTTTTGCGTTATTGCGACTCGAACGAATGGAACTCATTCGAGGGATCCACGGAACTGTGTCAGAAGCAAAGACGGAATCCTCGAGGCTAGTCGATGACGCAATCTTGGAATTTTCAACAAGAAGCATCGCGTGGAGCAATTCCGATGCAATAAATATCGCGAATACGGTGTCTGTAAATAATACACGGGAAGCGGAGAAGAGTAGTGTGTCATGCGCGAGAACCAAGCAGACTCGCGAGTGCATAAAGCCACCTCCCTCCCCGCCCTGGTAAATATAGCCTTGCGATATTGTGCACGCGGCGGACCGGCTTTGTAAGGAGCTGGAGCTGCCGTCTTAATATCGCGGGAGGAAGGATTAACCACGGGACCCGTCTAAGAATAGAAGGATCACGGTGGGATTCTAATTAAACGGAAAACAGCTTCATTAAGTTGGTAACCGCCTCGGGGGCCGTGCTCCGTGGTTCCGTGGGCTCCCAGGATGTTCAGGCGATCCCTTGGATGCATGGACTCTGTAACGATGAGTCATGTATTCCGGCCTAATTACGCGACTATCTGCTCGTGCATATACATGGATACGTATCCATCATGGCAAGAGATCGGTTCGTTCAGCCGTACAGAACATAGACGTGAGCTATTAGTACCTCGAAAATTTCTCAAAAAAACACACCCAAGTGTTCAGATCTCTGTTGAGTTTGGACCACAATATCATGCCTGGACCTCCAAGGATGTGGAAACAAGGTAGAGAGAATCCTTCCATCAATTGGTGATCTAGTTCCAGCAGGTTGATCCAGACGTCACGTTTTAATCCAAAATACGAACGTCCTATCGCATCGATTAATGCCGTTAATTTCCATTCAATTCTAGCCAATCCCACCGGAGGATCGACATTACAAATATACTCGAGAGAATATTTACAAACCTGATGGTACCGCGATTTCACGCATTCACTGAGAACGGAAAGAGGAACTGGAGTAGACGAGGTGTGCGGCTACAGGATCGAGGACGGCGCAAAGTTACCAGTGGACGCAGTTACAGTGGCTTCGTTAGGTACCCCGTGTCGATTGGGCCGGTTGAAAGACCAATTTATAATTATTACATTGAACGAACCGTACACGGCACAACTCCCTACCATTCGATATTACCATCCATTGTGTAGTTTAGATTCTACGCGCCAGTCGCTCTCTTCCTTCGACACGTTTTCCATTCCCAACGTTTCTGCTTCTCTTTTACCTGTAAATTCGTTACATTCAAATCATGTATATCTCACATTCATTACTCTGGAATCTATAATTGCCATCGAATCCCTGGAGGTCACAGGGTTTACAGAATTTCAAATTAGGATTTACAGAATGTTCAACAGTACCTCTTATTTCCATAGAGATATACACCAACGTAGAAAGAAATTACAGCCTCTGGCGAGTGTGTCTCCGCCTCGTACAGGTATTGCGACGGAAAAGCGGCCGGTGGAGAATCTTAAAAAGAATTCACCGCATACTCAAGAGGGGCTTGGGGGGGGAGGCCGAGCGTCGAGGTCGCGCCCCCTCAATTAACGCTTTCCCGTTCGTGGATCGTGGGTACGTAGGGACCAAGGGTAAAAAAAAAAGAGGCAACGAGACAAAAGGCCGGCAGATTGGCGATTGCAATTTGCAGAATGGACCCCGCGAGGATGGGTGCAGATCGTGGAGAAGAGGAGAACGAAACGCGGGCGCGCCAGCAGAGAGAGGTTTCGGAGGGCGAGCCGTAGGAGGAAAAAGATGAAGGGGCGGGGGTGGGTTCGGGGATGGCGAAAGGCGGAAAGGCAGAGGCAGAATGCAACGAATTCGAAAAGAGCGAAGCCCTGTGCCTGCATACGTAATGCCATCGGGCCATTGTCAACCGGCGCCCGGCCCCCTTTTGTCTCCCGCGGGGGCAGACGGGGGGGTGGTTGGGAGGGAGGGTCGAAGGGGCAGAGCTGCCCCCGGTCGCGGGAAAATTCTGATCGCAGCCAGGGACCGATATCGATCTTCGGCCGATCATTTGCATGCTCATTGTTCGAGCATCCGACGAAAATTCCGGCGACGACGACGCCCGGCGTCGTGCCGTCGAGAACAATATTCTCGTAGCCACGGCGGCCTCCCCTTCCGTTCCTTTTCACGCCTCGACCTCTAAGGGTTGGTGGTGGTGGGCACAGGTGTCCGTGGCAATAACCGTTTTCCTGCGGTTCGACCCACCCGTTCAGATTGCTTCGTTTCGACTGTTCGTCCCTTGATTCGACGCCTGACAAGAAGAAAAAAAAAATTATCAAAAGGGAAACATTCGAGGAATCTTTAGACTCGAATCGTGAGTCCATCGCAGAGCAGCAGAACAATATCCGTGTTTTTCGATGGAACGAATAGTCGAGCATCATCGCGGAAGTTACCGATCGCGGCATTCGTTTTCTGACAAGCCGAATTAATTCACGCTCGGTCGCCGACAGACGTTCTCGGTCTACGGGGAAGAATGAGGGGGTGCATGGCGGCGAGAGGTCGGTACGGCTGGAGATGGTAGAAGAGACAAGCGGAAAAGTAACAGACGGAGAGAAAGGCGAAGAGGGGTAGCGACGCCGAGAGGAAGAGAGACATCGGTGCACATATTTTTATGTCATCGCAGTGGAGGCGATGCATTGTTGTCGCGAGACAAAGGCAAATGTGGCGGAAAAATTGCGGAGGAAAGGCGAGGCGCGGGGAAAGCTCTCGCGCGCTTGGGGGATGGGTGTCGGAACGGCGAAAAAGAGGCGGAAAGAGGGACGGAGGCAACCTCCCCCTACCATGCTGAAGGGATGCTACACGCACGCGACAAAGCGGAATAGGTTAATGCCGGATCTCGCGCGATTGCATGACGATCATTTCCACGGAATGTTCCGCGAAATGTACGCTCGCTGAATAAATTCTAAGCGCAAACAGGAAGCTACCCGCCGTTCCACGGGGAAAATCGTATCGTCGATTGATCGACGAACGTGACGAACGAATTAAAAGTTCCTTCAATTTACTCGACGTGGATTGCGTTCTATCGACGGTGTCGATAATATTTTTATGAAAATATTACCTCTGATACCTTGTGCGATATTATTTAAATTGCAGAACAGTAAAAGCAAAATCAACTGCTACCAAAGGAAAATAATGATCTGTATTTTAAAAACGACAATCGATAGTAACGAAGGTACTTCGTGAAGATATTTTCTAGAAGAACTAACAGCGGCCAGGATCGCCGTCGATTTTCCGAAATGCATGCCGGCTCGAAGAAAACGACTCGTGGCGCGGGAGGTCTAGAGGGGAAAAGGGGGTGGAAAAAACGGAACCAGGGTGGAGGAGAGACGTAGCAACTACAATTAAGCCAGTCAGCCCGTGGCTGAGTTGTTCCATTGAGAGAATTGGCCTGCACAGGCAGCGAACTATCGAGCAGAATTGAGAGCCGGCGGGGGAGATTTTCGCAGATTATCAAGCATCAGTTGCCGGGAAGAATAAGCAACCGCCAACCGTCATTTAACTTTAACGCTCGAACTGCCCTCGTCCGCACTCCCCCCAGCAACCCCCGAGGGCCTCCGTTGGTCCATGCTAATTAAATCTGCCTACGTACCTACCCCCTCCGTGGTATTGCCCTCGACTAGACCTTTTCGTCGACCTTCTACACCCCCTCCCACCTCCCTCGAACCATCCCCGATGATGTTGCTTTATTTATGTATGCACTATGAGCCGGCTATTTCTGCCGTCTTAATCAACGTCGTTCGTCTGTCTCTGCCGTTTCTTTCATTTTTTCTCTCTCGAAACTGCGATTATCCAAAATATGTTCGAGTAGAGTCTTCAAAAGCAAGAATCTTCTATTTCGTCGAAGAATATCGTCCAAGTACATATCAGGATGCTTCTGATTAAAATTTCGCATTCTCAGCGTTATGTTACGGAAGAATCGCAAAGGGGACACCCAAGGAGAATCTGTGTCACGGAATGGAGAAGCATCGTCGACTAAAACCATTCAAAGTTCTTCCAGAAGAACCAACCTGCATTCATATTCGTTATTTCCTGAAAACAGCGGGGGATGGAACGTGCGATCCCGTCTGACGCATAACCGACCGGAACTACTGGGTTACGCGATACGCTATCCTGCGCAAGCTTCTTCGCGTGTTCCGAATAATCCTTGGTCCCGTGTATAGAGCAGCGTAACAGTGGTCCCTCCGACTCGCTATCGTAAAAATGTCCACGGTATCCTAGGCAAATTGCGTTGTAAATATCTGGTTGTTGTTACAGAGACCAGAATTCGATTGAAAATTCACGACTTACTGAATTGTGTTTCATCCCCTTTCGTTGTGAGTTTCAGAGAAAACTGGAAGCATTTCCCGTTCGTCTGTGGAAATTTTTGTCACGGTATCCACAGTTGGAACTGTGTCTTAGCGATGGCACTCTCGTATTCATTTGATTCAGCTATGCAGCTTACCCTCCTACCCCCCTCCAACGAGGCGCAGGGTAAAACGCAGGAGTATGTGTTATTCGTTTCCACAATAGCGTCATTGTTGGAGCATTGTGCTTCCACCCCATTCCGTAGATTCGTCGCGAACACTTTACCTCCTACTCTTTGCCGCTCGCGAATACACACATATACGTGCTTTACACGCACGAGCACCCTGCTCTTCTTCTTCTTCTTCTTCTTCTTCTACTCTTTCGCCTCCTTCTCCCGATGCTTCCATCACCGTTACCTCTTTACTGGTTCACAACTCGCGTTTCCATTCTTCTTGTTATTACGAGGGAAAGAAGGTAGTGCGCCTGCGATCGATATCGATTCACCGTGAAGAACGTCGGGGGGATATCTCATCGAGGATCGTCTTCCGTTTAAACCATCGTCGAACCTTTTAAAAACAAGTTGTATTATTATATACAAGTGGACCACTTCCTCGGAGAGTTACAAACTCGTCAATGGAAAAGGTTTCGTTTAGCTGACGAGAAAAACATGGCTAAAAATCAACGACCTCGCCTATTCCAAGCGAAATCGTCGATTATACGTTGAATCCGCGACAAGTGTTACGGTTCGTCGACGGGAATCGTGTGTAACTGTCGAGCAAATTAAAAATTTTAACAAACCGCCTGGAACGGGGCAATAAACCGGGCACAATGAGATTCCGAACAGCGTGGATCCGGAACGTCACTCGGACCGTTAAGCGCCCCTCGAGTCTATAACTAACGTTATCGAGCTTCCCCCCTCCCCTCAGTATCGCGTCTAAGCTAGTATCACCGGCTCACAGAGGGCTGTGTGCGAATCTAAATGCGTGCTCCGCGGGCATAAACCTCCGCGAATTACTATGTGGCTCGTCCAGGAACGATGCCTGATTAACGACGGCACGATATTGTCCCGGGGTTGCTCGAAAAGGGGGACAAGGGACAGTAATGCGCTCATCTCCCGCGCACAATAGAACAATGCGTTCCATAAGTAAAGCGCCCCCTCTACCTCCCTGCGAAATATATACACACGCGGCCGACCACGTCGTTGTGTATGCATCTTCGAATGAACCTCCACGCTTGAATGTCCCGGGGTATTCACCGGCGAAACACGACGCACGCGAAACTCGAATCGTCCCAGCGACGAGATTCGATATTTTTCGATTGTTCGAAGATCCCTGTTCAGAACAAGAATTGTTCTTGGAGGAAATGATATTCTGACAAGCTTGTTACCGATATTTTTACAATAATTACGTTAATTCTAACAGACCAACGGAAGAACGTCGAACGATGGCGACTTGCGGCCAGGATCGGGACACAGTGGTACGAGTCGGGTAGTAGTCGGGCATCGGGGAACCGCTTAATTCCCGAAAGTGGGGAAAGCGGCTCGGAAGTCGACGGCTGAAGTTCACAATGCTCAAGGTAAGAGAACGAAAAGACGGACGGACGCGCAACAACGAGGAAACAATGACTCGCCGTCGGCCGAGGAGGACGAACGAGCGAGCGAGCCACCGTCGAACAATGCGCCGAAACAATGCGGGGAAGGAGGATGCCACCGCGTAACAATGTGGACAATAGACAGATGGGCACAAAGAGCGACAAAGAGAGAGATAGAAGAAGAGGAACGGGGGGGAGTGGTTGGTCGAGAAGAGAAAGCAAGGAACAGAGACGGGAATAGGGGACATTTGCGAAAATCGCGAGCGCAAGGTGGAAAGAAAGACACGGTCACCACCGACACGGTAGAGAGAGAAAGGTCGTGGCCACTGCGGAATCCGGACAGCTAAAGTAGCTCTAACGCGACCGACGTGATTCCGACGTCCTTTGTTTGTACCAGTTCCCGTTGTATCTGATAGAAAAAACTAATCAGGACCATGCGCGTCACTCTGCGCTTCTTTTTCTTTTCCTAATCAATCGAATCGAAAGTCGAATCCTTGACCCTCGAGAATCGGTTTCCATTAGCTTTTAGAAAAAAAAAAGGGATATGAGAGAAGTCACGTGGTAACCTAGTTTACCGTGCATGAAACAATAAAAAAAAAATCGAGCACACACGATCGTCCGCGGGCCAAAGAAGAAGGCCCTTAAGGCGTGTCCACAAGCGGAATCGCAACGCATGCCGGCCGTCGGCTGCGCTGCGAGAGAGCTTTATGATCGAAAAGGGGGACCGCGCTCGAGGGGGGAGGGGGGAGGGATGGGTTAACAATGCGCGGGAGCGAGAAGGAGAATGTCAAGTGGACATTGTTGACGGTGACAATGCCGCTGAAATTGCCGGAGAACAAAGAGGTCTTATGATGACGCTGCTGGCGAGCGAGCGAGCGAGTGAGCGAGCGAACAAGCGAATTGAGCGAGTTCCTCGTGGACAGGGACTTCCCCTACACTCTCCTCCACGCTGGTCCGCTCTTCGCGCACAACCCCTTCCCTCGACCCTCTCGCTCACTCTGTCTCTCTTTCTCTATTCGTCGACCGTTCGAGGAATCGGCTGTGTTCCATCTTCGTCGCGCGAATTCACCGCGCTCGGCACCCCTTGTGTATCGCATGGCATTATAACCGTCGGCTCTATCGCGACGCCTGCGTCGATACTCGTGAATTAAGCACCTTGATCCATTAAGGACCGGTGTGCTCGTATGTATGTATGTGTACGTGTGTGTGTTCCGAGTTAACGGTTCTGTTCGAGCATTGTTTTAACGCGCCGCGGCTACGACGACGACGGTGTCTAACGCGTTAATGCGTCCGCTGATAACGCGTTTCACGCCGGGCGAACCGAGACGTTTAATTGTATCGATAAGCCGGCGAAATGGGGGAGGATCGTTGGCGAATATCCACGGTATATACTCTTAGTCTTCTAAAATTGTTTTCCGTAGTTTTCATGTTGATAAACAGCTAGTACTATTGGAATCGACTAACAGGGGTTCACATCGTAAACATTGTGGAATTGAACGAAGTGTAATGTAAACTAAAATATAAACTAAATATAAAATGATACGTTATATCTAAGATTACTTATAACTATTCTATTCTACTGCTATGCTAATCCACACTGATCCACAGTATAATAAATCCTCGATGAGTATTACTTTATGAAATATTGAACGTTCCGTGCTGAAGAATCTTCGAACACTCATCGAGGATATACTGTATAATCTACCCTACGCCAAATCCACACTGTGTTTCTAAACCTTGCTTCCTTGCGCCTTCAATCCACTTCCAAACTTTCTTTCATTCGGCATACACCCAGGTCACTCGGTTCTCGCACTCCTGCAACATTTACAATTTTGTAGAAACGATTCTGGCCAATCAGATCGCCCACACATAGCCGAAGGGGATATCTGAAGCATCGAAAAGAGACTTCGAGATTGCGCGCCTATCCCCCCGAAGAAGCGTGGCGAAGTGTAGCGCGACACGCTTACATTTCCAGCCGTCTGCATGTATATCCGCGCGACAGACACGCGAAGAAAGGGAGAGAGACAGGGAGGAAGAAGAGAGTTTTATATACGTACATACAGATGTATATATACGCGGGTATACATCGCCATCGTTCCGTGCTTTCATTCGTTCGCGGAAAGAAGTAAAGAGCTTTGTCGCCGCGGCATCAAAAGCTTGAATGACGCGACGATGAAAGAAGGAAGTATCGGTACAAGAAACTGCACAGTGAATACTGAAAAGAATGTAGTCACGGGAAGGAGACGGAGGAAGGAGGCGGGGGGTGGGTGGAGGAGTTAAAAAGGAAAGGAAAAGATAGCGAAAACGGGAAAGGGAAAAAAGGAGAGAGACTGGGGGAGGGGGAGTATCAGGGAGAGAAAGCCTTCGACGGAAGGACCGATAAAAGTTTTCTGCCTTAAGACGGATATTGGAAATATGTATCTCGGATCGGTCCTCGCGATTTATTAATTAATTCATCCCCCTCTTGGACACATAGACCATATAAAAAACCTACGATAATTCTAAAACTGTTGTTCTCTACGTTCTTCCAAAAGAAAAATATAATTTCCACCTCGTTATCGAGGGTGATTCAATTACACCCCCACCACCCCCGAGAACACACTGAACCCCTAAGACCCAACGCATCGTCGGTTGGCCGGGGCTCGCGAAAACACATCCGTGGATTACATCGTTGCGCCGGCCGGAGTTCTAATAGCTAAGTCAGGTACGCCGGATTACGCTAAACTATTACCAGCCTTCAAAGCTAGGGACCACCGAGCCTTCCGTTGTGTATACAGGGTGTCCCGTATTGGCGTGGAATCACGGCGGAATGACGCTCAGCCAAGTGGGGAGACGAGATACAGAGAGAGAGTGAGATGAAAAGCCGTACCCGCGGCAGCGTGTGCAGATAATCGGTACAAAGCCTTTCGTCGAATGACAAAGGAGAGCACTGGCCAACCTCGTGGTTCTATATGCCAGCGCGTGCATACACGCTCGCATTCAGCCCGGTATTATTATACTGGGTGACGGCGTGCCACCGCGAGAGGCCCAGTTTCGGCGGCATTATTCCATTCGGGGAAACGAGACGCAGTCTTGCCATCGGGGATTCCGTCCCCTTTCGTACAGACGGATCCATCGTGGAAGTGTCTTCTTTTTTCAGTGGAGATTGCCTTATTCAGTGGAGCCTTTATTTCAGTGGACGATCGATCGACAAAGCGTTCGATGATTGGCGGAAGCCACCGATTCCCTGCTAAAAAACCGTGGCACGCCTCTTCCTCACGGCGAAGAAGCGTCAGAGGGCAACATCTTATTTCGATAAAAGTCACGGAAGTCGATTAATCACTAAGGGGCGCATTGTGACATTCAACCGAGCGGCGGGTTCAGGGTTTCAATATTATCGATACTCAACAGCGGGGGTTGGCATCCGCGTCTATTGAAAGAGAGTTTATCAATAGAGCGCAGGACACACTCTTGCTGTGTCCGCCTGTAAACCGCTCTAACCCCACTGCTCGGCTTCTCGAATAACCTTCCATGATGAGTACACACCGCCTCTAGACGAGGATTTTTCATAGGGAAACCAACCAAGGCCCTGCCTACCATCCTAGTCAAACAATCGGCTACCCCCTTGAACACTTTCGTCACTCTAGATTTATCCATCCTCAATTACATCCACGGGATTTAAGGATAGAGACTAAAGCTGCTCTTCGTGGGCGAGAAAAAAATTGTGCCTCGTCTTTTAGGGGTAGTTTAACCGGCCGAGCACGTACGGAAGAAAAGATTACCCGTGGATCCGTGGGACGAAAATACTTCGAGTTGATAGGGTCAAGAGGATTCTGGAGAGTGATACAACTATCTCTGCTTTATGCTTGGCTTTGATTAAGCTCGGAAGAAGTAATTCACCTCGAGAATAATATCGAGTACAGACTACGTTCAGGAGATCTGGATTTTAATAGGCAGGCATGCCTACTGATGATGCACGTACCTACCACAGTAGATTCAGGCGTCAATAATCAGGCCCATCGACTTTTTCTCTCTAGTAGATACAGAATGCACTAGTTCGGCGCGATTATCCGTTTCCCTTTGATTTAATTACCGTTTCTATTTCGTCCACGGATGGAGGCATCAGGAACGCCACGAAACGTTCCTGTAGATCGATGTTTGACGTGAATCCACTGTTAATCCCGGCTTTAGGAACAAAAAGACAGGAGAGACCGCGATGAATTCGGCGGAATACACGGTTTCCTGACCAACAGACGATTCCCTCCACGGTCCAGTTAGACGATACACACAGAATTAAGCTGGGAGAAGTACTCCACCGAGTACTGAGCAAGTACGATGGAATACCGTGCCTATAGAGCTATAAACAACGACAAAAGGATACCGAGTGAGCGACGAGCATTGAATGTACGAGAAAAGGATTGTATGACGGTGAACGCTGACGATGGTGTAGCGACGTTCGCTGTTGCTTTTGGCTCACATACACCTGTGTGTCACGTACATACATACGCGTCTGTCTCTCTGCGGCCTGGTTTTCGGTGTATCCGCGCTGCCGACAAAAAAGAGGAGTATTTTAGCCGGCGTCCATACGAGCCCAGGGACGAAAACAATGTAGCTTTTGTGAGGGTGGTAGGGGGGGGGGGAAGAAACGGAAAAGTCAAAGAGAGAGCCCAAGAGCGATTGAAATGCTCGGTCGTCTGTCTCTTGTCCACATCCCTTCACCCTCCTCGTCGCCATCCTCCTTACTTATACACTTGTCTTTCTTCCATCGCGTAAAGACGCGTCCTTTTGCACTCGGTCATCTGTCCGTGCTGTGTTTCTCCCTTCATAGCCGAATCGGTTCATCCACGCTTTGATTGCGAGACACAACGCCTTCACCGATTGCGAAATCGTCGATTCCTCTTGGACTGGAACGATCAATCCATACTCATTTATGCACAGTTTGTCCCTACTGTAAGGTAATTTGTTTTCCGCATAACTCCGTTACATACACTACTGTCCCAACTGTGTTTTCTACAGCGATTGCTGAATAGGCTAAGTACCCAAACAAGGACACGCCTTGTTCCTAGAGGGACCAATTGCTGATAAGAAGTTCCTCGATTCCTTCAAGTACCTCGCCTTCACCTCTTAAAATATACATATATATGTTAAGCAACAATTGTCCATTTTCGACGTGTATGTATCCTATCGACAACGATTCGTAACTACTAACCCCTCCCCCGAAAAGTCGTCGACGACAAAGAAATTCTTTTTTCGGTCGAACCTCGGGGAGAAGCCTAGCCCTAGCAGAATGGGAAAGTAACGACACGCGGGACGAAGCCACGGCCGGCAATAGAAGAGGGTGGTATGTGCAAGAGGGGCCCGCGAGTATTGGTAGACACAGATGCGAAGGGGGTGGTTGCAGGTTGATAGTCAAGACTGCCTTCAGATTCCAGAGTGAAGCATTGTGTCCCGAACGCGCATTGTCCTCCCGTCACCGGGAACTCGACAATGCCGAGTCCGTAAGTTAGTAACCCTACCGTAAAAACTTATCTCCACCCCCCAAACCATCGACCTCCAGCCTCCGTGATTCCCGTTCGATTTCCAACGTCCCTGCCTACTCTTCCGCTTTTCCGCTCCAGCTCGTGACTTCTGCCCGCCCTTTTTTTCACTTCGTCCTCCTTCGATCAACGGGAACCAACGATTTCTCCTTCCAACTGCCAGTTAACCGTGTTGTCTTGAATTTATCCTACCGAAAAAACCATTCGTCGAGCTATCAATGATGCCACAGATACCGAGATATATCTCAGTTCATCTTCGATTATTTTATAAATTGATCACGTTACACCGACTTCCTGGATTTAATTGATGAAACACTGTTCAGACGTGGGCAACCGACGTCGATCAACGACCGAGTCGAAGAAGTCGATGATCAAGCAAAACGGGTAGAGGCACTCACGGGTCGGAAGTGAACGTCCTGGGGACCGGATACAAACATTAGGGGTTGGCGGGCGGTCCTCTCGTTGGGACTCAAGTTGCCCGAGCAGCCGGACAACGCGTGGTCGCCGGACAAAGCTCTTCTAATTGTCCCCATCAACGACGAAGAATGGACCGCGGGCCTGCCGCTGACAATTTCATTTGTAATTTGCATAAGGCTTATTAAAATCACAATGGACCTGGACCCACGGGGATGCTCGATCGAGGTGGAGCGCGCGCGGGTTTCTGCTGCTGGTCGTTTTTTTTTTTCTGGTCCCTAGCTCGATAGAGAATAATCGGGGGTCACCGCTGCGCCAGTAATTCGGGTTTAATAAGAACCAGGACTCGCTTCAAGATCAATTGCTACTGTGGATTTAAGTATATAATTGAAATTACTTACTCCGTGGAAGACCCATCCGCGAGGCTGTCTTATCCATGACTATACAACTACAGAACACTCGAATCACTGTCACTTCCAAAGTTTCAGCCCTTGAACGTAAAACGATTAATGTTATTGTATCGTATTTTGCGCGCGTGAAATTCGCCGAAAATACTGCAAATCACACGCAACGATCAGTCAAAAAAATCGCGACGCGTTAACTAAGAGTAATGTTTTTTTTTTTTAAACCCGTCTCGGGTTAATGAACTGCATAAAGGAAAGAAGAAAAGAAGAAATATTCGTTACGTACGAAAATTCAAAGAAAAACTCCTTTTTTACGAACCGTGGACACCGTTAAGGATTTCCACGTTTCCCGAAATGTGTCGCGCACGTGAAAGACGGCACGGGACTGAACCATCTCAAAACGCTATCATATCGCACGCCGCCACATTCCCCCACCAGTTTCTACCAAAATGCGTCTACGCATCTCTCATTCGCACGTCCAGACACGGGGGAATCATCCTGAAACATTTTCGCAGAAAAAAATCATACAGAATCATCTCTCGTTCGACAATCCTATCAACGTTAAAGTCATTGAAAAACTGTTTTATTAGAAACACAGAAAAACGTACAATCGTAAAAAGCCTCGATCGATCTTCCGTTTCTTACACACTAATATTATCGGTGCAGAATTATGTTCATCGCAAAATCAAGGGGTGCAAATTCATTCGTTCGTTATATCAAGAGATTAGTGCCTGACTCTCGGACATCGATTCTCCCAAATGCAAACGCGATTAATGTCGCGAACGTATCCTTCTTCGCAGACGCAACCGGCGACGCAGTTTTTCGTCTGAAAGCAACCGGCAGACTCCAGAACATCCACATTGTCGCAGGTCTTTTCGCACGCTGGATTCGCTCCGCACGATCTATAAACCTCGTTCGTTCCACACGTCTCGATTTGCACTATATCAGGTTCTTAAAGCAAATAAACAAACCGTGTATTTCCCGTAACGTCTTGTTTCGTAACTGAATAGAGAATATAAAAGGGGAACTTACTGTAAAGTACCGCTCCCATCGATGTTTCGAGACTGGCGAGCAGGAAAAACGCCACGATCGAAACGCAACTTACGTGCAAGAACTTCATTTTCCTCGAAGAGTCGTTGAACAAATGCGTGGGTTAATCGTGCAGACCATGTTTAAATACTTAAATGCGAATGTGCAGAGCGCGATATCCAAATCAGTGGGCGCTATCAATAAACCAGTTTCCCGTCTGGTGGTAATGGTCTGGAAATGGGCGCATCGACGAGATAAAAAAAATATAACAAATTACACACAAAACAAAACTATACACGTATGCATTTTTTTTTTAACGGGTTAAAGCGTTTCAAAGAAGATAGGCGAAGAAGTCTTGTTGACTTTGTGTTTTCGTGTTATGTATTTGCGGATCTCTTTGAATTGGACAGTAACTCGTTTACATACAACATATATAAGTGTCTTACTAGGTAAATTACTTTGTATGATACCTTAAAATAAGTATTCGTAATAAAGAGGGGGCCATGATAAACTGGTGTTCCGGAACGAAATCATTGCGGGATGAGGATCCAAGAAGGATTCGCTCTCGACGTATGACGAATCCAAACTGTTTTCCTCGCTATAAATAGAGTCTCTTCCTCGTGCCACAGGCGATTCAAGCGCGACTCGAAATCGATGTAATCCGTATGCTTCTCTCGTTTTATCGTCAAACGCAAAATGATCCAAATGTAAGGCGTGTGACGCTTAAAACTTCAACAGAAAAGAATCCCAAACGGAAAGTAAACCTTTCGTTTCCCTCGTTAAAAAGAGTCGAAGGATTATCCTCTAAACCTGATAATGAATGATAATGAAAAGCCACTCGCGTGTGCGTGAATTGTGTAACTGCGACCGAATACTTTCCTTCAATGGTGCACGCTACAGTTGAAGCTTCTCTTTTTCTTTTAGTTTTCTTTCCACCCTTAATACTTACGCGACATTCCAGTTATAAAGTAAATAAAACGACGCTACGATATGAAAATAAGTACTATGATCGAAGTATACGTGTAAAATTTTGCCGCTAACGATAATAAAAACAAGGAAACCGAGGGGGCGTTCTTTCGCACGATGTACTCGTTCTCGATGCAAACGCGCATCCTGTTCTATGAATATTTACTACTTATCATAGATATTTATGCACGAGCATGACAATCGAGCGAAACGACGCTGGTTCGCCAACTTATCGCCGGCTCGATAAACGTTAAAAGAAAATGTATGAGAAAATTGTTGCATTTCTCTCGACCGTCATGACCACCGAGTTGTAATATTACTTAGACGATACATCCCCCCATCCACCTCTCTCTTTCTCTCACTGTCTCTCGTATGTTCTCTTCATTTTCTTTCACTTCGTTGAAATATACCGAATGTGTTCGGTACGATGCTGTTCAAGACTTCTGTCTCACGTGACCCGGTCGATGTCTTAACGTCGAGGACAAGTGTAATTATATCACAGACGAAGGAGAAGAATCGAAGCAGCAACGACGGCAACCGGGGGAGTTTCTACCAAATCTTAGCAGCAAGGGCTCTCTGCATTAAAACATTCTTGCTTCGCTGCTTCATGCGCTCAATGAAGTACTCCTTGCCGTCCAGGTTCTCGATGTCAGGTCCAACCTCCTCATTCTAGCAACAAACGAGATTTAGTTGGCTCCTAGGTCGCGTGTTCCTTGCACGTGTGGCTCATCACCATCATCATCATCATCATCATTATCCTCATCATATACTCCTCATTATATCATCATCCGGATTATCATGATCGTCATCACGAAGACAGGCTGTTCTTTTGGGAAAGCCTACGCAGAAGAGACCTAACCAACCTTGTTAGTTGTGTCGCCCCCCTCGCCCTCTCCCCACCTCTCGTAGTCATCATCGTCCCTCTCTTCGCCCTCGCTCAAAGGTCCGTCTTGCCTCTTGCTAGGAGGTACGTTCGATCCTCCACCACCCTGTTGATGCTCCATAACATCGTCACCACCCTCGAGCATCTTGTTGATTTTCTCTTTTGCCTCGTCAACCTTTCTCATTGGGTCAGGTGAATAGCTACGATCGCTGTAACGATCGCGTGAGGCGGCGCGACGATCCCTGAAGTCTCGTCTGTCCCTGAAGTCGCGGAAGCCTTGTTTATTGTGGAAGAATCTACCACCACGATTGCCGCCGCGTCCTCTTCCGCCACCGCGGTTGTTGAACCCACCGCCGCGTCTATTAGCAAACCGATTGTTGTGCTGATTATTGTAGAACCGGTTGCGATTCTGGAAATTATTGCCACCTCCGCGATGGTTCGGGTTGTTGAAGCCTTGGAAGCGTGGTTTGTAGTAAGTGCCACGGTTGTTGTACGGTCTGAACTGTCTCTTGCGGTAGTAACTCCTGTCGCCGGACCTGCTGCGACTACGACTCCTGGTGTACGATCTGGACCGTGACCTAGAGCGTGATCTACTGTAAGTGCCTGACGGAGACCGACTGTATTTCCTTTCGTAACTGCCTGATCTTCTATTCGAGTACGATCGAGATCGGCTTCTCCTGGGCGATCGAGATCTCGAAGAACCAGAACTGGAGGCACTGCGCGACCTGCTGCGTGAACGTTTCGCTGGACGATCCCTACTCATTCTCTTGGACACACCACCTCTACCGCTAGATTCTCGTTTTTTAGGCGTCTGTCTGTGTTGCCGTTCTGCTTCGCTGTCGGAGTCTGTTCTGGGACCTTTGGCTTGATTCTGGTTCTTTGTTGGTGGTGGTGGACGTGGTGGCTCTGGCGGATGACCAACACCACTGTTACCACTCTGTCCGATTGGCTGGAATTTTCCGCCAAGATTGTTCGAGCTGAACTTCGTTGGTGCCGCCTGTGGCGCAGACAACGAGGGGTCTTTGTACGACTGGAACTTATTCTGAGGCTGCGGTGTAGGATACTTCACCGGCGCCTGTTTCGGTATCGGTGGTTCTTTGGGTAATGGCGGAGGTGTCGGTGCGGACATTGGCTGAACTTGTGCCGCTCTCTTCTCCGCGAGTTCGCGCTGCATTTGTTTTCTGATGTTCATGGACTTCTCCAAAGCAGCACGCTGCAATTTCTCTTCAAGTTCGTTATCGTCGTCCTCCTCGCTGTCCACATTTGGCTGCATTTTTTTACCTTCCGGAGCAACATCTTGCCACTTCTGAGGCATAATGTCCTTTTGCCTAGATGTAAAATATTTCCATGAATAATTTTTGTATGTAGAAAAATTTATAATTATCTATTACGCGATAAACGTACCTAGCAGCCTGTGCAGCCTTCCATTTGGCATTCAACGCAGCTGTATCTAGGGTGGGTAACTTTGGCTCGGGATGAATTAACTGTGACTCCTGCTCGAATATATCCGTTAGCGGTTTCCGTTGAATCTCTGCGAAAAGATCGAAATCTGCATTAAGTTAAATATAGCATATATAATATACTGTCCTTTTTTTAAGAATTCAAAGCGTTACCTTTGCGTTGCTGTGCGGTCATCGGTACTCTAGATTCCCGTTCGTGATACGCCTTCGAAGCCTCATCTCTCTCCCTTTCCCTCTCCCTGCGTAGCTCCTCCTCCCTTCGGGAACTCTCAGCGAGCTTCTCCGCGTTGCTAAGAGGGGAAGGTATGTCATTATACTGAGCTACATACCTAGTAAATATAAAAACATAAATAAAATACGGCGCGTTATAGACCGCGTTTCTATTCATGTTTTTTTTTTTAAATGATCTTAAATGCGGGAAGCTTAGCTAATCGAAACAAAATGCAAAATTTACAGAAACATTAAACCGCACAATTGTGCAAAATTGAAAAGTTTAAAAACGAAATGTTATCGTGAACTGGCTGTAAAGGTTCCAACCTTTTCAAAACAGCGGTCTCTTTTTCAACTTTTGCATAGTACGCATTCAATTTTGACTCCAACTGTTCCAAATCCGGCAACGACGACTTTTTCAATGCTTCCAAATCCCGTTCAAGCTTATCTTTGTTCTTCCGTTTCTTTCTCTCTTCCTTCTTCTTTTTCTTTCGACTTTTCTTGTCCTCTTTTTCCTTGTCTTTCCCCTTCTTTTCTTTCTTCTTCTTCTTCTTCATTTTCTCGCTTTCTGAATGTTTCTTTTCCTTTTCCCTTTCTCTCTTCCACCTAGCAGTTTCCTCTAAAAACTTCCTTACCTAATTACACAACAAATAAATAAAACCCACGATTCGGTAAATACAACAGGTTAGATACGTAAAAAACAATTATCGTAAGAAACAATACTTACCTTATCTTCGTAATCAGAGTCGTCTTTAGTCTGTTCTAAAAACTTTCTCACTTTTATCTCGTAGTCGTCCATCTTATCGCGGGCGTTTGAGGTATACGCAACAGGCGCTATCACATCGTGAGCAGCCGTGGTAGCAGCTGGTGGATTGTTGTACTGGGCCATGCGTTTGCTCAAAGGCGACAGAGACCCACGATGATCTTTCTTATGCTTCCGTTTGCGACTAGGCGATCGGGATGCTGATCTCGAACTTCCAGATGAAGAAGAACTGCTGGATTCCGAGCTGGAGGAGCTCGAAGATCCACTCGATGATGAACTCGAGCTGGAACTCCACCTCTGTCTCTTCTTCGATCTCGACTTTCTCTCCTTCTTGCGTTTCTTCTTCTCCTTTTTAATTTCACCGACATCGTTCTCGGCCTCAAAACTCTTGAACGTATCCAAAGGATTTAAAGTGGTGGTCAAAGTCTTGGATTTGATGTACTCGATCGAGTTCCTAGCTTCTTCGTGGTAAGGAGCGATCGCCAAGCAATTCTCGTACGCTTTCTGTGCATCTTCGTACTTTTTCTCGTCCTCGAAGCTTCGACCTAGAGCAACTAGAGTCTCTGCCATGTATTTGCGGGCGTTGGCGTGAGTCTGATTCAACTTCAACGCAGTCTCGAAGTCATCGATTGCTTTCTTGAAACTTCCGCTGTTGGCGTATCTGTAAAAGGGAGTTACAATGTGTACACAACATGAGTAAATACACTGCCGCAAGATTCTATTAGCATGTGCAAATTTTAGCAACTCACAATGCTCCACGCGCTACGAGTCCTTCAACGTTTCGTGGATCTACGGTCAGTGCTTTGTTGAGACACTGAAAGGCTTCTGTATGGCGGCCGGCCTTGAAGTGGTCTATTCCTTCAGCCACGCTTCGAAACGCCCACTTACTAGCTTGCGCCTGCCTTAATTCAGACGCATACTCATTAGGTGGAAATCTTTCCCTGCAAAAATTGCAACGAAAGATTATAGCATTTATTTTTCTTGTTTTACTTAAATACAGAAACAGAACATCTTCAAAAATTCGATGCCTTACCTTAAACCAACCATATTGGAATGGTTCTCTTGGCCAAGGCCCATCAAGTCGCATAGATATTTAATGTTGTTGGGGTTGTTGAAGCCAGTACTATTCTCCAACATCGCTTCGTATGATTGGCCCTTGTTGTCCATAGCTTTCCTATACCACAAAGAGAAACGATCGATTATTGAGATGCAAAGATCGTCTTGACCTTTGCCAAAGAGAGGATACCAAAGCTACTTCGTTAACGGTAAAACTAAAGACTTGATAATCATGACGACCGAATCTTCGTGTTTATTTGTCCTGGGTTCATTATTATCCTCGTAGAGGGTTTCTTTCGATTACTGATCGTAAGTTTGCCCCTTCGGTCTGTTTTCGACATCTCGTCGTCTTATCTACAGTTATACACATATATATATATATATATATAAGTATGCATGTGTCCTTCAGCTGCTGTTTCTTACACGTGTTTTAAACGTGCGGCACACTCCTCTCACCATTTCGTTCATCCCTGCGTAACAATTTCTGTCTCTTCCTTTTCGATCTACATGAATTATTCAACGATACGACACTAATGCCAAAGATGCTTCAGAGGAAATAGGATTTTTCTTCCGTTCGGATGAAGAGAGAGAAAATAGAGAGAGTGAGAATAGTTATACACCTCATGGTATTAGAGTCGATCAAAATCTATGTTTGTACCGTTAACAAGCAGCAGGGGTCCGTAACAGGGATACATTGCGGAAAGTTGGTAAGTTTTCCTTTATTACCAGAGATAATTTCTTATTTATAATTTACAAATGGTACACAACCTCATTATTATGTAAACTCGTCTCTCACCTTTCATGTACCGCTAAGACGTATATTTCTAGTATTTTGTATCATGTTTGTAATCAGAGGAGTTCTCAACACAAAAGCACACAGCCTATCATCAATCGACGGTGGTTCGGTATTTTTACAAGTATTTTTTTTGGTGCGATAAAATAAATTGCATAGCCCTAGGATAGGTTGGGAGCCACGCCTGAGTATATTTTATCTTCCAAGTTGACCAAAAAAATTTTTTTAGATGTAGTAGTAGTAGTACTGTCGCCTGTTTTTGCATTTTGTGGTGTCAATTCAAACATGACATCATTTTTTTTATATTTTTTATTTGTCAATTTAAGCTGTAAGTTTAAATGAGGCATTATTATGACAAGGCGCGATTCTTTTGAGGCTTAAAGGTAAAGGTTCGGGCGATTAAGATTTCAGTTGTTTGGTCTCTGCTTTAAGTTCTGATTCATATTATCAGAATCTTGCTACACTATATGGCACGACACAAACGTGAAGAGTATGGTAATAATGCAAAGAAAAACAGAAAACTGTAAAACACCGGATAAATTTTTGTTTCAGTTACCTTGGTACTACATAATACTATAGAAAATGATTCATCGATTAATTACACTTTTCTCAACAGTATGACTGCATTTATTTTAATAATTACTTTATCATTCATTTAGAGACCAAACAACAATGAATCATTATTATACCTACCGTCTGCAGCACTCACTCTGACCACCCAAGGCTCAACATCTCATACTGGAAATGCAACCTCAAAAGACATTGATGTCATTTTGGCGCCATAGTTTGGCTGGTGCTTTGAGAGTAACATATCACAAACGTAGATAGAATATTGTGCGCAACAGAGCCATGTCAACCAATGCTCAAGGTTTGAATCATTTGTATCACATTAGAAATTCATCATCATACTGACTATCAACTTTTACGTTACTGAGAGTGTCTGGCACCTAAATTCATAAAAACGTGTAAGAGGAATCAAATCTAATTTACCTTGTTTTGTTAGTATCACAGTGCGTCTGTTAAATCTCAACTTCTTTTGGCCGCCATATAATTTTCCTTACCTTCTTTTTTTTTCATTAACGATAAAACATAGTAAACAAAACACTAATGAATCAAGAAATCTGTACTCTCATGTATTATGCAAGTTACAAACAAGATTATCTATACTCTCGATAGAAAATACATTTTGTTATCGATGGAAATTATTATCAATCCTAAATCCAAAACTACCACTGTCAGAGAAAGGTCTCCCCTTACCCCGCGTTAGTGCAACAGTGCTCTCAAAATATATCGCAATAAGCAAATAATCACAGAACGATTTTTTTAAAATTAAAATAGGAATGTTCAGACAAAAGTGCTACGGATGCATCACAAAACACTTTTACCGTTCATATTGTGTATATGAGATTCCCTATAGTGATATTCATGTCGGTTTACAAGAGTTAGTGAAGCATTATCGTAAAATACAAGAAATAATTGTACTTATCCGGACTTTACATTACTTACTTATATGCTTCTGGAAGGTCATCAGAATGGATAAGTCCCATAGGTGGGTGTGGGGCTTGCCCTTCACGGGCAGGTACGTTCATAACTGCAACAACTCGCTCAGCTTCAACGTTAACTTCACTGACTACGACGCAGATGAGATCATTTGCCATGTAGCTTCTTGTAACACCTTTCTTGTCCACCGCCGGCACTGTGGCCGTGTTCAATATCAGAGCCTATAAATTAAATAATATTTTGTAAGACTGTAAAGTACAGAGAAGAGCATTAGTATAATTGATTAAAAATGGCTTGATATACCTTTACTCCTAAATCAGTAACAACTCTGGGGCAGTCACTGCAGTTGCAAAGCACCTTCAGAAGAAGCCCAGCAGCACTTTTACCCATTACTTGCGCGTATATAACATCTCCAACCACCAAACTCTGAAAATTATATTGATAATATATATAACTTGTGTAACATTATATAATTGAATTTATAGTATTCATATGAAAACTAATTACCTCCAAAAAATTACGTATACGTTGAGATTTTTCCATGGTGACAAAAGTGTCTAGGCCAGGCATTGTTGCATAAAATTCTTAAAAAAAAAAACGTGTATTCCATAAATTGTGCAATGTTACGCAACACTTACAACACTGAGTCTGAATGAAAATAAACCACATTCCTACCTTCATCCCCTAATTCCTGCTTGATAGGATCAACTGTTTTCTCCAAATTTGACTTATCATAGAGGGCATCTGCCTTCTTTGCAAGGAATTGTTGCAGCTTTAGCCTTTTCCCTCTATCACCAAAACTGCAATAAACGAAACACCCAAATTGTAGAACACATTTGTATCAGAACAAATTTCTATAATGGCGTATAACAGTACACATGATAGAATAAATACCTAAGTGTCTTTTGCCGCTGTTGATAGATCTCAAAATTTGGTTCCTTGAGATTGAGCATGGCCAGCTCATTTTCGTTGCGTTCTCCCTCCCACACTTTCTGCAACTGTTGGCCATGGTAGTTCAATGCTTGTGCCACAAGATGTGCATCCATTGATTCCATTTTGATTCAGTACTGCAAGCAACCTAGTCCTGCAATACTATGAAAATCGGCAAATTCGTAATGGTTTTCCATTTGTAGAGTGCCAAGATACTATCCAAATCAATAGGTAAGACTTTAATAGTTGCCTCTCCGACCGATTGTCCGAAATTGGCATGCAAAAAAGGATCATCGTCCAACAGCCAAGGACACGTGTTTTTTTTTGTAATGAACAAATCACTATCTCTCCACGATGTGATTATCCAGAATAATTCCGGTATTGAAATCGGCTGAACAGTTCGGTCGAATTCTATCGGCGAAAACTCAGATCTCGTACGGGTTTTCTGAGTACCGTGAATCATATCACCAAAAAGGGGCGGTATTCACTGAGCAAGAACGCGCTCAGATAGAAAGCGAATTACCAAGAACCGGTTTCCTCAACGATTTACCTGTAGCCGTTGATATTCCTCCAGCGGATCGTAACAACGACGAACAGAATAAATCCGTAGGATATTCTTTATATACAAGAGAAACGCTTACGCAGGAGGAAAGGCGCGTTATATTGATTTATCGGTAACAAGATGGTCGTCGGGAAGCCGGATTGCAAAGGCCAACGGCGCCATGACGCTCCCCAAATGGCCACCTCTTTTATTCCGACGCTCATCCACGCCCGTTTTGCAAATTGGCCATACCATATCGGCCAGAAAAGAACCCGGATTGTTACTTACCGTTACGCCCGTATTATCTTCTGACGATCTGTTTATGTGTTTTCCAATTATATCACGGTCCACTATGCAACATCGTCGACGATTAAACAACTGCGCGCCTGAATTTCACCATACGCCGCATACAAGTCACGATTACACCAGAACCGGAAACGAATAGGCCCAGTCACGCTTGCGTAAAACGTTCTTTCCCCCACCCTCTACTTCGATGTCGACTTTACAACACTTCCGGTTTGGCGGCGCAATTCAAATTATGTAGTGCATATTATTTACGAAGGAAGACAGGTTAATTACAGTATGTACAAGGAACAACGAATACGACTTCTATGACCTTTTTATTTGCATTTTACATGATAATTGGCTGGAATTTTTTGAAATGTTTGCACTTTCTTTGTGAAAATAAAATCTTCACCTATCTTTTACTTCTAACGTTAGAATACTCATTTATTTTTGCTCAATGCTGTAGTTTCATTTGTTGAACTTCCAATACCACTAGGATACAAATTATTGAAAAATTTACTTATTGAATTTTCTTTGTTTTCTCTTTACACGATACATCCACGTTCCAATAATACAACATTTGGGATACTATTACTGCATTTGCAATTGTGGAGCATATGTACATTATTATCATCGTCATGTCTCCAGTTTCTTGGATAGAAGTAAATATTCTTATTAAAGATCCTAGGAAAAGCATGAAACCAGTTACTGCTGATAACTGACCAGTGCTTCCATTGCAATAATTTGTGCGAGCTTGAATTAACTGCAATATAAAGTATTAATGATCCACTACCTTTGAACATTATATAATCCTTCATTTTTAAACATCATACCTTACTAATGAGAATAATGGGTATATTCATTGCTTGGCATGCCCACAGAATGTTTACTGGGGTCAACCCACTCACAGCAGTAGATACTACTGCTACATACGCAGCAAGGAATGCAGTTGCTTGAGCAGTATTCCCGCTAAAATGCATTACTAAAACTGCAATGGCCACAGTTTGTAATCCCAAAAAAACTCCATCTCCCCAGGCACTGAAACATATTTGCATCCATAAACAACTAGAGCTACAATTCATTTAATATTATCTATTTCTTCTTGAAAATTACATTACCTAAAGGGAAAACCACTGACAAAGCTATAAGATACCATAGCAGTGATAGCAAATAGATCCAACAACACACTTAGAACATTAATACCTTCCGCACTTTTACTCTGAAGAAGTTTTAAAATTTGTGGTACTTTGACTACAATGATAATAATAATTTAATGTTAGTAAAATAGCATTATTTGAAATTATAATACACAATCACGTATAGTCTTTGAAGTCTATATAATCCAGCATAAAATTTCATCAACATATTATTTAAACATAAATATTCTAACCGAGAATAGAGCCGCTGATAATTCCAAAGCCTAGAACTGTGCTGAGCGTCGCTTTGAAGCATTCCACTGAAACATTTTGAGGATTTTCTTGTTTAACCTGAAGGAGTTCGTATCTTTTTCGTAAAAAATTCATTGTAACTTCCATGAAAATTTATTTCTATCGTCGCGAAGGAATAACAGACTTAAATTTACCATTAAAAAATGTGAACATCGTCGAGCGATCGTTCTGAAACCACCAATTCGATGGCTCGAAAACGTAATATTTTATATAATTCCTTGCAAATCGTATATGAAATTTGAGCTTCTACAAATACCCATTATAGCAATAATATTCATTATTGCAACATATATGTTCTTACAGATTAATAAATGAAATTATCAATAGATTATTTTTCTTTATTGGAAACTTAAGTTTCCTCTTTTTGAATAGTTCCCTCGGAGATTCATACGCAATGTTCCGACGGTATGGTAGTAGCAGACGCCGTTATAAGTATACTCATCTACTTACTACTTCATAATGAAACCAAATGAAACCAATATTCTTACCGTGAAGGAAATTGAACTCATCGAAGTACTCCTCGATACATTTTTCCGAAAATATTATGAGAGCGGCTTTCCTCAATACTTGAGCCATGTTTGCCACGAGATACGGTCTGTGTCACTGCTTCGTGGAATGTGTAATCAACTTTTTCTGACCGCGATTAGGTTAGCAATTATCTACATATAGGGATGAATCGATACAAGTAAATACGAGTACATTACTCGATACTTTTGTTTCGATACCGAGTACTTTTTATAACAAAAGTACTAGTATCGACCTGTGTAGTAGCACCGACAAGGTATAGTATAGATCTATCATCCAATGCTTTTTTCTGTCCCACGTTCGGAGGGCTATGTAACTCTCTTATCATTTCGGTGTCAATACCCGACGTTACCGATACAGCATGAATTGTGAGTATTATTAGCACAAACGAAGTGTTATATATTCCATTGATAATATGTACGTGTATCCAATATGATTTGGTGGGAATAAAAATATTCGATGCTCGGTTTAAAGGATGAATATAGTACTGATGAAATATCACGCGCGAAGTACATATTTTGTCACTTATCTAAAAGACAACTTATTCTAAATTAATTGTTAATGGACATTTTAGTAATGTTACTTTTTGCACGTTCCTCCTTCATTCGTTTTTAGATATTTTTTTTATTTGATAGATAGATCTGAAGATATAAGAATCTTAATACACACAATCAATTACCTTCTGGCAATTGGTGAGAGAGTAATTAAATAAGAACTTCGACTCAACTAGAGCTCAGCTAGTCAAGTTTCCTCCATAAAGAATAGTTTTGATCTATTATTTAACTGGTACTATCTATTGTATTGTATTTCATAAACTTTGGCATCATTGCCAAATTGACTTGATTTGTTTGATTGCAAACTTCGAGAAGACGCCAACAAAATTAATATTGGTCCAAATAAATTTGCAATATTATGCATATACGTATATGGCGAAGGCGACGATGTTCTCGTAAAATCTGCAATGGAAAAGCCGGAAAGCTTCGCTAGATCTGCAGTAGAAAAATTTGCCAACTTCGTTAAGTCCGAGAACTTCGAAATTTGTTGAGTTATGTCCGCTAAAGGATAATCGGGTGGTGTAGATGAACGTGTTTTATTAACACTATTATCTGTCCCAAGGGGATTCGGCATCTTTGAAAAATCAGCTGGTGGAAAATCGTAGTCACATTTCGTATTCTTTACAGAGATTTTCAA
Source organism: Dufourea novaeangliae (assembly GCF_001272555.1). Taxonomy (NCBI): domain Eukaryota; kingdom Metazoa; phylum Arthropoda; class Insecta; order Hymenoptera; family Halictidae; genus Dufourea; species Dufourea novaeangliae. Next base: position 512,096 of record NW_015373937.1, read on the forward strand.
TCCTCCAGACTGAAAGCTGGGCATCACTTCCGTGGGCGATATGTGTTGCTTAGATGTTGTAGAATTTCCATCTTTGATCTGTGTGATTGATGCAAAATCTGTAGTTATGATATTATCTTTTTTAATACTATCTCTAGAAGTGAATGGTTGCATTACAAAAAGCTTAGATGTTGGAGTAATTATTGCACTATCAGGTTTAAAGTTCACAGGAGTAAGGAAGACAGCTGCATGGGTGCAAGTCCAAATCCTGGTGGAACTGATGGAATAATTGGTTCTGAGATTGAAAGAAATTCTGGGGAAGTTCCATCTTCAGAACCAGAACAAATCATTTCTCTAATTACATCCCAATAAGAACCATTCGATCTATTTCGTTCCGGTAATTTTGACGCGAGAGAACACTGTTAATACAAATATGGTTTAGTATACATGGTGTAACTTGAACATCATTTATTATATACCTACCCTCAAACGTTCAAGATATGTTGTATTGTTGTTAAAATTAGCAGTAAAATCAATACCTCCCTCACTTCTATAATATTCTATACATCTTCTCTGTAATAATGGACATAGCACTATATTGTGTGATCTATTGTGATACTTAGAATAATTGTATACTTACTATTTCTTCTGATGTGTCTTGAGAAAGAAAGTGCTCTTGAGATAATTTGTAACTTAACAACATTGGCCTTGGATATTCATGAAATCGATTTTCAGGGGGTGGCAAAAAACAAAAAAACATTGAAGTTAGATTCATAGCAACTGCTATCGGTGTTGTAAGGAGTTGAAACCAAGCATATTACTTTTTAATCTATGTAAATTTAAACATATTAATCCTACACATGGAGTGTATCCATTATCACTAGGCCCTTTCATTTTAATCTGACAATTTAACTGAGAGTCAACATCTCTAAGTGAAGGGGAGGCATGAGACCTAGGACCAGAATGACACAATCCAACTACAGTGACCTGCTTCCATTCCATAGCTCTTGCAATTTCAGCCTCAACTGCAGCTGCAGCTGATTTGTCTTTACCAGAATACCAGCATGGAAAGGCAGTTGATATTGACAAATCTATAATTGAAAAAAGTTCATTCCTTACTTTTTAGAAAAACATATTTATATAATGTTTTATGGATATACTTACTATGTGAATTAATATCCCAGTGGCCACCAAGATAGCCACAAACTTCTTTATCTGTTAAATGACATTGTAAGTCTACTAGCAAAGCAATAGTAGTTGTTATTATAACTAAAAAAGGTAGTATCTTCCCAAGTGTACTAAAGAAAGTAAGTTCTACCATTGTACTCATGTTCCTGCAACATACATTGTCAGTAATATATTTTACAAAATATTTACTTTTTTCATTCTCTTACATAGCATGGCTTCTTATTCCAAAATTTGCACGATTCACTGGTACCCGTACTACTTGCATTGGAGGACTAGTTTGGACCTTCTCAAGACTTTCTTCCATAGGCTCTGTGCTTATTTCCATTTTGTTTTGTTTTTTATTAGTTAGTATTTAAATTAGTGGATATAATAAACAATAATTACTTTATTAATATCAAACCATAACTGACAATTATAAAATACACTACATTTCATGATGATAATAAGTATACTTTAACTAAGCAGTGGAAGAAAAATGTAAATACTGCAAGTTAATTATGATTCTGTATACTATCATATATTATGTATTATTGAAAAGTATTTTCTCACTGTAAGGCTGTAAGGTAGTTTTATCATAGACAAGGTACATGTAAAAGTAGACTTATCACCCTACGGACTTCGTGGACCAAGGAATCTGCAGTACCAACCCTTATAAAAACTGTGATTCTAAAGGTCTCTACTTTGCAATAACGTTGAATTTAGGAGTTATATTCGACCCAATTCGAGTTCAACTAATCAAATTTCTGCAGAATTACCAAGCCTACCTTTTCTTTCATTTTTAAACGGGGGAAAGTTTTTATTTATTAGATATTTAATTGGCAACATCACTCCGACATTTCATAAAGTTTGGCGCTATTGTCAAGTTGAGGGGCAATAGTCGCCACAGATGGCGTTTAGGAAATCATCAGCAGTTTGAAAACTTCGAGACAATGGTATTAAAAACATAGTGCAACATCGTACACTAACGTTAGCCATCTACATAAAACGAATTGGAATAATAAATTTTCGGGGATAGGTCGGGATATGTACGTAGTTGAATTCTCTTGTTAATCGTAGAGTATATTAACAGTTGGTGCTGAATGTATTGGGATGCGAGTTTTCTAAAATTGATCAACCAGGGGCACAAAACATGCGACTCTGGTATTGTTTATAACCAAAGGACTCCTGCGAAATTTCTGTAGCATCGTGTTTGTGCCTCCGTTTTTCTGTTTTATGAGTAACATTCCTCGCTGAATTAATTTCGGGTGTACATAAGAAACATGAATTGGAATATGTATAATACGGTAGTGCGTATTATATTTCGTTGAAATTGGAAGTGGAGTGGGGAAAGAAGGCTTTAATCTTCAACAACCGAACCACCAATCACGAATTTCGTAATATACCGAATCAAAGGATCTTAGCCAGTCACGGACAGCCTAAGGGTCACTCGTTTTGGAGAAGTTAAAGTGATTAGACGTGAAGTGGTCTCGCTCTTGCTGAAGTACGTTATCTTTACCTTTCACTTCTAGTCATTTATATTATTAGTACCTTTGTTAGCTCACCATCGTTACTTTCGTTTAATATTTACTCAATTCAGTATAAATAATCGTAAATTCATTCGATATTGCTGTCCAAAGTGAAGCGGTATTCGCGGCTTCTGTCCTCTCCCTGATACCAATTCGTATTTACGCAGTTTTTGTTTAATTTGCAATCTTTGGCGACACTCTTCGAGTCAATAATTGTTAATTTTATGATGTAACCATTCTTGATTCAATTTAACTGCATGGAATGAATGTTTATTTTCTGTTTCAGAATTTCGGTTGGAAAGAACGCGCTACCCACGCAATGGCCGTTGACTGTCCGTTCGGACGTAATTTGGCGGGAAATTGGTGAGGTCTGGCAATTTGTAGTAACAAGTAGGTGACACTCCACTATATATTCTTATTTTATCGTGCATTTTGTTTCAACCGAGAGCATGATCGTGATTTCGTTAGTTATTATGCTAAGATCGAACGAAAATTCTTTCCGTAAATACTGTAAATTCAAATGCGCATTTTAACCCTTCAAGATGGCTTCCTCGGATTTTACAAAGTTTAAATGACAGTACTTCTACACAATCAAATTTGAAATACTCGCAATTTACTGTATCCCAGTCGCGAAATCGTTTAAATATTACTAATTGTACGAGTCTATTTATGAGTGACATTCCTTGCTGAGTTAATTTCGGGTGCACATAAGACAAATGTATTGGAATATGTATTATACGGTAGTGCATATTCTATTTCGTTGAAATAGGAAGTGGAGTGGGGAGGGAAAGCTCCAATCTTCACCAAGAGAACCACCAATCACGAACCTCGTAATGTAACGAATCAAACGATCTTAGCCAGTCGCGGACAGCCTAAGGGTCATTCGTATCGGGGAAGTTAAAGTGATTAGACGTGAAGTGATCTCGCTCTTGCTGAAGTACGTTATCTTTACCTTTCACTTCTAGTCATTTATATTATTAGTACCTTTGTTAGCTCACCATCGTTACTTTCGTTTAATATTTACTCAATTCAGTATAAATAATCGTAAATTCATTCGATATTGCTGTCCAAAGTGAAGCGGTATTCGCGGCTTCTGTCCTCTCCCTGATACCAATTCGTATTTACGCAGTTTTTGTTTAATTTGCAATCTTTGGCGACACTCTTCGAGTCAATAATTGTTAATTTTATGATGTAACCATTCTTGATTCAATTTAACTGCATGGAATGAATGTTTATTTTCTGTTTCAGAATTTCGGTTGGAAAGAACGCGCTACCCACGCAATGGCCGTTGACTGTCCGTTCATACGTAATTTGGCGGGAAATTGGTGAACTCCGGCAATTTGTTATAACAAGTAGGTGACACTCCACTATATATTCTTATTTTATCGTGCATTTTGTTTCAACCGAGAGCATGATCGTGATTTCGTTAGTTATTATGCTAAGATCGAACGAAAATTCTTTCGATGAATATTTTAAATTCAAATGCGCATTTCAACAATTCAAGATGGCTGCCTCGGACTTGACAAAGTTTAAACGACAGTACTTCTATACATTCAATTTTGAAATACTCGCTATTTACTGTATCCTAGTCGCGAAATCGTTTAAATATTACTAATTTTACGAGTCTATATTTATGAAATCATCGTATTTGCATTTATGTGCAGTTTCGGTAGTAAGTTTGATTATGTAGAAGCTGCGTAATTTATCATACACACTGAAGCATGGGTAAAAATTGAAAGTTTTATATTTGTAATGTTTTGAATATTTATGAAATTCGAAACGTGGTTTAGACAGAAGTAACGAACATGCTTACAACTCTAACAACTTTAATATAGTATATTAGTAGTAATTATACATGAACAATGATTATGAATGTAGTAACTATTCTGTAATACTTTAACACTGAATATTTTTTAACTATTGCATAGTTAAGCTGATATTTGCACATTTAACTTTATATTTATCATTCAAAGGCTTACTTATATTTACTCTATTCAATTACAGCAGTTAGAACTTTGAGAAGAGATAATAACACATGTTGTTCCCGTTTTTTCAGATTAATCACACATAATTTGTCACTGAATACTCAAGAAGATCACCTCAGCCAAAACCTGGAATTTTTCACATATTTCACCACTGAACACTTAAAAAGATGTCCTTGGGCAGAGCTCCACCATCATAGAATGTAAGAATCTTTATATTTTATTACTTATATTATGCAGTCAATATATATAGAACTTTGAGAAGAGATAATAACACATGTTGTTCCTGTTTTTTCAGATTAATCACATAATTTGTCAATGAATACTCAAGAATATGTCCTTAGGCAAAGCTTGCATTCTTCATATATTTCACCACTGAAGGCTTAAGAAGATGTCCTTGGGCAGAGTTCTACCATCATGGAATGTAAGAATCTTTATATTTTATTACTTATATTATGCAGTCAATATAGCTAGAACTTTGAGAAGAGATAATAACACATGTTGTTCTCTTTTTTTCAGATTAATCACATAATTTGTCACTGAATACTCAAGAAGATGACCTTAGGCAAAGCTTGCATTCTTCACATATTTCACCATTGAACACTTAAGAAGATGTCCTTGGGCAGAGCTCCACCATCATGGAATGTAAGTATCTTATATTTTATTACTTACATTTTGCAGTCAATATAGTTAGAACTTTGAGAAGAGATTCCAATGTATTTTGTTCCTTTTGTCAGATTCTTCTCGGGGACACGAGATTCTTCCCATATTCGGAGCCCTTCTATCATCGGGTGAGTCGCATGCTTTTTGTTCCTCTGGTCCCTAATCATGCCGTAGGATGATAGGTCCGAAGCGGCACGGGTGACTGGTTGTATACGTGCTTTTGACGAGTACAGTGAACGCGGATATGCAATCATATCTGCGAGTAATAACATATTGATCTGTTGTGTTCCTTAGCTAGGCTAGGGTCTTCTTGTACGCCATGTTTACAATTAGTAATGCAATTTATAAATATTTTATATTACAAGTATATTTATGAGTCCAATTTTAAAAATTTGTAAGTTATTGATATAGAGGTGAATGTGATGCGAACGAAGTCACATTTCTTACTTATAATTTCTATCTCGTCGTCTGGTATCATTTATGAATGTAGAATAAAATACGATTTACATAACGAAAATTACTTAATATAGAAAATACAATAAATTCACAGTAGTCTACAACTACAGTCAGCTGGTACAAAAATAGTATTGAACTCATTAATGTGTAAAAGAAATGTAGACGATAGATTTGAATATAGAGTAGAAAAAACGGAACCATACCGGTATGTTTAAAATAAAGAGGAAAACATGGTGGTGCCTTCTTAGATGAGCATGTTGTAGCAGTTAGCGCAATACCACGAGACGCGACAGCATGTTTCAAAAACCGGAACCAGTGTCACAAGACACAAAGGTGTCATTCGTATTTGCAAGTTCCATGAACAGTGGAACACGTGTACTGAGAATCGCAATAAAGTATCGGTGCATAAAAAGAAGACGTATTAAGTTATGTCACCTGTGCATCGATATGCACGCCCTAGTGAAAAACCGCGTGTTATGGAACAATTTAACACGTTGTGCATGTATTACCATTGAAAAGTGCATTGCGATTTGCAGTTATCGTGGCCGGTGTTTTCGACGCCAATGGCAAAGAACACATTCGGTCACGTACACGGGTAGAGTATCGAAACGTACTGGCGTGTACTCACGACCATTTTAATGGAGTGTGAGCGTTAAATGCAGGGAAGGTACTACTGTGTTTCACCAGCATGTATAGTGTTCCATAAACATATTGGTATGGTAGACCTATATGTATACTCAGAAGGAATGAGTATTCTGCCTTTTATAAAGGGCAGAGCAGAGGTGTCAATCTATTGCTTATGAGCAGCATTCTTTCCCTCCGGAGGTACCCTCATTATAGGTCTTAGTTTGATTCGTTAGAGTCAATCTGAGGTCGGTAGTGGAGGAAACCCACGAGGGGAGGCTCGAACAGCTTGTGGCTTGTGAGCGACATTTGGACATCTCTGTCATCAATTATATTTGTATGATAGTTACTTATTGCATATTAAGAAAATTTGATTTTACCCATTAGTGTGTTAATTATTATTTTCAACAGTTCTACTGTCATTTGTAGACAAATAAGGAAATGAATGGAAGTTGAATGTATTTATTAATGTAATTAGTAATACTATTTTTTACTACTTACTATTTACTAATTTGATTTATAAATGCAGGATTTAATATGATACCAGAGTATTGCAAAGAAGCTTAAGATTAACACTTGTGACGAATATATATTATCAGATTAACTATGCGTATTGAATTATATCAGAAATACGTACTCTCACGTTTCTCAAAGACAGTTTTAAAAATTAAATAGTGCATTTTGATATACATAGATTGAGTTAGAACGTAACGTTCTGGACAAATGTGATATTACAGACCATGTACAAGAAGGCATTTCGCGACGGGTAGATTTCTGAGTCAAAGTGACTTGATTTGTTACATTTATGTTATCTGTCTTACATTGACTTTGACGACGGAATCGCCCGAGAGTTGTTCAATGTATAGAGTATAATATCTTATTACATAATCATGATGTAGAGTCTTTGTCGTTAAAAATGAATTTACATTAGAATCTTCTTACTTGTTAATACAAAGTCGAGTCATGGTTGTTGCAAATGAAGTGAAAACCAATGAGAATACATTAGACCGTTAGTAGAGCAGAAACTAATAATTGTTTTAGTCAGGATTTTCAGGATATTTATTCCGTGTTCGTTGCTCAAACCCTTTCACGTGCCCAGGTGCTACTTGATTGGGCGAGAGCAGCGGGGAACGATGATTTGATTTCATATATAATAACAATAACATGTGTATGCGACTGGCAATGCGTTAACTTACCGTGCACGACGTATTTTCCACTTGTGTGTGTGTGGTTGTTAGGCAGTGGAATTGCGTCGGTTATATTTCTATCAATTAACATTTCATTTGTAGTTGTTCTTTGGAACAATTTCTTACAACTCCGGTATCGGTCGTACATATACCTTTGCTTTATACAATGTCTATAATAAAATTTCCATGGAATATGTACCGGTTTAGAGTACCTCGCTATCAGACGAGGAAATTACCACGTAACCGATATAAAGTATACCAAGTACACGTATATTGTTTAAACAATTTTTCTATTCTTGCAATGGATGCTAGCCTTTGCCAGTCGATTTCAGGAAAATGGTACGTACTTATTAGAGTGTGCAAGTTGAATATCGCGCTCGGGTGTCGGAGACGTCCCGGGACGTTCTCCCTAGGTGTTAGGCTAATTTGCACCCGGGCGTATGCTTGAGAACCGTGGAGTGTTGTGTCTTGGTGAGAATCTGTCTTTTGCTAAATTCTTGTTAAATTTCGGCCTAGGTAGGCAGGTAGCATATTTTCTGGTGTGTGAATGTCCGATTAGACTATAAGTAGGTAGGGGCCGGGGCAGGCTATCACATTTTCTGATGGGGTACGCGCTGATAGGTTTCGCGTGATAGTCCTGCTACCGGGATAATTTGTAGTGTCGAATCGAAGCTGGTCCAGGCGGAGTATGCCGTCTGCTTCCGGTTTCGATTTCGATTCTTCAAATTTGTCGAATAGTTGTGTCGCGGTCGCGGTCGGAAAAATAGGATTATCGAAACGAACGAACTGCTCGATTGCACTCGTGGGGATCATACAGACTCTTGGAGTCGTTGGTCGTCCACAACCGAGCAGCATGAGGGTTTCAGGTGGGCGGACCGCCGAAGAAAAAGAAGAGGCCCAGCACAAACTGTGTACTCAAGAGGGCAGCAACGAATGGCTCTGCATCTTCGGATGTGGAGTCATTACTAAATATTTTTTCACTGTACTCGCCTGTAGTTGTAGTAGTAGTAGTTTGTATATTGGCCGTTATATCGGCCCAACGACCAGCAATATTGGGCTAAATCGCGGATTGAAGTAGTGTTGCGAATGAGACTAGATCACGGGTTGCATTAGCTTTGTAAATTGTCAATATTAATCTTCCTAATTGCTTAAAGAATAGTGTTGCGAGTGATGAGATCGTGTTTGCATTAAAATCATTTTTATATTTTCAGGGTAGTGTTGCGAATGTTGAGATCGTGTTTGTATTAAGATCATTTTTATATTTTCAGAGTAGTGTTGCGAATGTTGAGATCGTGTTTGTATTAAGATCATTTTTATATTTTCAGAGTAGTGTTGCGAATGATGAGATCGTGTTTGCATTAAGATCATTTTTATATTTTCAGGGTAGTGTTGCGAAAATGACTGAGCGCGATTGCCTATACTTTTTATTTAAATTAAAGTCTTGTTGAATTGAACTCATAGCATTGTTTGTTTCAAATAGTCGTTTTCTTTTGTTGAATTAGTGTTGCGATATGGATTGATCGGGTTTGTTTTAGTGTTGCGATCCATAAAATGCCCCATGCTGGAACCACAGCAGAACTACAAGGCAGCTGAAATAGCTGCAAAGAGTGGTTCACGAGAGCCCAGGTGGCTGCACCAACTTCATCAATTTAAAGTTAGTGTTGCGTATTGTAAAGTGAAGGTGCACGGGAGTTTTCTTGATTTTTGGATTCAGTAAATTAGAGTGGCGAATAAAGGATACACCTCTCGCGTTTCTTGAGAATCTGGATATTAATTGACAAATGATTAGTGTTGCGAGTGATAAGCGCCTGTGTGGCTGTTTCTCGGAATTTTGTCACATCCTATTCAATAAATTAGTGTTGCGGAGGAACAAGTGGTCCACTTACGGTTTTTTCTTTTCAGTTAATGAAATTCAAACAGTGGACAAATTGAGCGCTTTTTATATACTTGATAAAAATGTCTGACACTTCCTTGTCCTTTATGTCTACTAATCCCTTCGTTATCAGTTTTTAATCCAAAGAATCAATTTTTGTTTCAGGTTACTTACTGACATTTTCTACACTGAACCCCTGTTTACCAAAATGAGGAGTCAACAATCTCAAGCAATTTGATATTATGTTTCTAATCGTTTTAGTTTCTGTTTCAGGAATCCTCATGGGATCAAATTTTAAATTATTGAATTGATATGTCGATAAAAATGTATTGTTATATTCTTCTATTCTTATTGTATGTTATATATGTATGTTCTCTAAAATTTCTGTTCCAGAAATCATCCTAGGATTGAATTAATGCTCATTAAATTATTATAACTTATTAACTGTCCACTGATATGATATTTTCCACTGAGTTTCTCTTTCAGGGATTATCTTGGAATCAAACTACATGTTCATCTGAATGAATTGTTTATAATCTATAAAAATGTTTTGTTATAATCCCCCCAGTTTCTGCTTCAGAAATCATCATATGAAGATTTTTCTTCACCTGAAGATCAGTATACGAAGGTCTCATCACCCGCTGATTGTCATGGAGCCGAACGGGTTTAAAAAATCACTGCGTTATTCATGGGCGTAGCCAGGTTATCAATCAGGGAAGAAGGGGGCAATGTAATTTTTTATTATTTAAACAATTGTTATTTTTTTATTAATTGAGTACATATCGTGGTAGTACGTTATTCATTTCACTAGAAAATGCACTACTAATTGGAAGATGATGTATACAATAATTTCATAGTAGTCACTTCAGTGTACTCATTTCAATACATTAGTCAGATATTATTTATGAATATAGAATGAAATAGATGTACATAATGAAAATTAAATAATAGAATAACATAAACAATGGCCTATAAATAACGGTTACCTGATAACAAAAATAATATTAAAATTATTAATATGTGAAATAAATACCAACGGTAGATTCGAATATAGAATAGAAAGAACAGAAACCACACGGGTATGTTTAAAATAGAGGGGAAAACGTGGTGGTGCCTTCTCTGATAGGCATGTTGTAGCAGTTAGCGCAATACCACGAGACGCGACAGCACGTTTCAAATCCCGGAACCAGTGTCGCGAGACACAAAGGTATCAATCGTATTTGCAAGTTCCATGAAATAGTGGAACACGTGTACTGGGAATCGCAATAAAGTATCGATGCATAAAAAGAAGACGTATTAAGTTATGTCACCTGTGCATCGATATGCACGCCCTAGTGAAAAACCGCGTGTTATGGAACAATTTAACACGTTGTGCATGTATTACCATTGAAAAGTGCATTGCGATTTGCAGTTATCGTGGCCAGTGTTTTCGTTGCCATTGGCAAAGAACGCATACGGTTACGTACACGGGTAGAGTACCGAGACGTACTGGCGTGTACTCACGACCACTTTAATGGTGTGTGAGCGTTAAATGCGTGGAAGGTACTACTGTGTTTCACCAGCATGTATTGTGTTCCACAAACATATTTGTATGGTAGATGTACATACTCAAACAGAATGAGTATTTGTATTCTGTCCATTAAAAAGGGCAGACCCAGAGTTGTCCATCTACTACTGATGCGCAGCATTCTTCCCCTCCGGAAGTACCCTCATTATGGGACTCAGATTGACTCGCTCGAGTCAATCTGAGGTCGGTAGTCAGGGAAACCTACGAGGGGAAACTTGTAATTGCTTGTAGCTCGTGGGTGGAATTTGGACACCTTTGGTATTAGAGTTAATTTTTATGATAGTGTGTTAGTAAAATTTTATTTCACCCATTAGTATGTTAATTATTATTTTCAATAGTTATACCGTCATTTGTAGATAAATAATGAAATTAATATAACGTAAATTTATTTACTATTTGAGTACAGTATATAATATACCAGTTTATTGTGAAGTACTTTAAGATTAATATTTGTCTTCATTGATATTTTAAACAAATATGAATATTCGTGAAGCATCATTGACGTTGAATTATGTCAGAAATACGTACTACCACGTTGCTCGAAGAGAGAAATACAAATTAAGTAGTGTATTTTGACTGATGTATTGCAGACCACGTACGATATCATATAAGTAGGCATTTTGCGACGGGTAGATTTTTGCGTCAAAGTGACATAAGAGATAAAACAAAGATCAGTATATGAAGGTTTTTCGTTACCCGCAGATTGTCGTAAAGCCGAACGGGTTTAAATAATAACTGCGTTGTTCATGGGCGTAGTCAGTTTATCAGTTAGGGGGAGGCAATGTAATTTTTTTTCTCCGGGAAGGGCGTGGGGGCAAAGTCGTATTTTTTTCTTCCAACGTAGTGCAAAACCGACTTTGTTTCGTTCATACCCCGGGGGGGGGGGGTGGCATGTGCTCATGGCGTTGTTTGAATATTAGTTTTTGCGTTGCGTTTAGTTTAAGTTGTTGAATGTGAATGAGAGAGTGAAATATTATCATCTATTGTTAAACAATATGTACAAGGAGAATAGATGTGCAACTTGTGATTCCATCTATCCTCCTTGGGTCTCCATTCGCAGCAACCTCCACGTGGTGAGACCTGGACAATCATTATTATTTGGTATATAATTCACACGCAAAATGGTAATATTGACATAATCACCTACAAGGTGACGAATTATACAGCAAATAATATGAGCTAATTGGTTGCGAGGTTGTTCATTTTGATCGATTGATTTTTGTTGTTAGTCTCTTTACTAGCTAGCTGTAAGCGGCAAAATTAAGAAAACCATGTTCGAAGATCTATATTCTGTAGAGTGTAGAGTGTAGAGTGTAGAGCAAACTTTAAGGAACGTGGCTAAATTCTGTTCAGATGTTTAGCGGACACTCGACATCAGACCTCGATATTTAGTTTTCAAAATATAAATATCTTCCTGTATAGTCTCAGATCATTAAGGCAGCCGTCTACTTGCATCTAGAATTCGTCTATTGCGTCCTGAACGACGGTGTGGGAAATTCGTGTGAGCAAGGGGCTTTCCCAGTGATTAATTAACGAACCGGAAATTATCGAGCGTCTACTATATGTATTCAGAATTCATGCTTTATCGATAACGTTGGGTGTTGACATTAAAATGGTAAGGGGGCTACGTAGCCCCCGAACCGTGGGACAAAAGAAAGCATCGGATGGTAGGTTTATGTATTCTGTACCTAGTCGGTGATACGTATCACCAGGTATCACTAATCACGTTCGAGATCAATAGCTTGGATATAAGCCCAGAATTACGCCAATACAATATCCGATACAACTTCACTTCTCGCTACTTTCAAACGCATCCTGTCATCGACAGTGACATGTTTGTCCCACGGATCCTTCGATCTTTCGGAATTTGTCTGTATTTTGTACCGTTTTCAATATTCCAGTAACACATCCACAAAGAACATACAAAATTGCCCCATCCGTACCACCCACACCGGGTATCCTCCGAATGCAGTCGTACAGCTGTATTCTATGATTTCTCGCAACATATATCGAATTGTATCTAATGGTAAGAAATTACGATAGAAAAAAGAGATTGGTGTTGGTTACGAAATCGATGGTGGTTTTTAAATGTGACAAGTCCCAGCGAAGGGCTCGCAATTCCGATAGATCACGAGGCTAGTTTCTATCACACGCGATTATCAGCTCGGTGTCGGGGCCGATAAGGAAACACGCGTGTGACTCGACCGAATTCCAAAATAGTACAGCTGCTCCACATATCTCCTTCGAGATTATCAGCGTGAAATCGAACTCGTATAATTAGCGATAGGAGGTCGAAGTGATTCGTCTGGTCTGTTTCTTCACGCGAGCCCCAAGATGCGCCCGCATAAGTGGGTCAGAGTTTCTGGAACGGGAACGGGTTAGGCCGACCCACGCGATCGCTTTTTCCTTCTTTGACTGCATTCGACGCTCGAGAAGTTCCGCATGGGTACCTGGTACGCTCCTCCAACCTTCTCCTCCACCCCTTCCGGCCCGTTCCTGCCCTTCTTCGAATCTGATCGCGTAATCTTCATTATCATAAAAATTGAAACACCGTTCAACGAAAATGTGAAACGTGATTGTCTAATGATTCTCGATTAAACCTAAGTCTTCTAATTCCATTTCGACAGATCAGTAGAGGTAGACGATTATGTAATTCGTTGTAAGAAAACATGCAATTTCGTAGAATTTTCATCGTTGGAAATTTCTTATCGTTAAACTGGCGTAAAATTCAGGGATTTCGTAATGTGACGTTAATTATACTCACGGAGGGACACAGTTATGCGATCTTATCCAATTCGGCCGAATAGTTGGGGGTGGCTTTAAAACGCTTTCAGGGCGCACGCCTGCGGTATTCTAGATTCTGAACACACATACCTAGAGTCTGTCGTCGTTGACGTTTAGTCGGAGTTTTGCTTCTGTCTCGTCCGTTCGCCGTTACCTCCAAAGAAGCTCAAATCTCTGCCAAACTCGATGCCTCTGATCATGCAATATAGAGAATATTTCTTCGTGAAATTGTTTCCACTTCGAAACGGGGATTATTAATTGAACGACTGCCGCTGAATCTTCCGACCTAAATGAGACAACGTCGAGAATTCAACAGGTATACAGGAAGAAATTCTGTATCCCACGACTTCCTATTGTCAGAGGAGATCTATACGTAGCTTCGTAACTTTCGAATGTATAAAGAGCAAGTTCATCGAAATTTTCTCATTTCACGGGATTATTTCGCGATAACTCCTTTGTCCAATTTTGCAAGCTGATCCAGGATAAAGTAGCGTCGACCTCTTCGGGCCCGTACTTTCGCCAACTAACCACGTTGCAATGAAGGGTAACTGAACTGATCAACCGAGTGCAACAGCGCAGAGGAACCTCGCACACTTGCAAACTACGCTACATGAATGCGAACGATGAGGCGTCGACGAAACTGGAGCCGATCAGCTCGGAAAAAGCTGTCAAGAATGAAACAGAGATCATCGAAGATGAGCCCGCTGAGCCTACCGAGCCTGCCGTGAAAGAAACCGATGATTCTAATGATACGACCGACACGAATGTGGAAGGTAGCTTTTAGATTCACCAATTCGATATCGTACGTACTTTAATTTCTATTCGTTAAACACAGACATTATTCAAGTCCCTTCAGAACTGCCGCCAACGCTTCACGAACGCTTCATGCGGATCAAAGAAATGGTTAAGGATGCCATAGCCGCTCATCACACGTTCATGGTATACGGGAGGGCTCGAGTGATTCGTGAATGTATGCTGAAACGGGGATGGTGTGAAAAATTCTTCAGAAAGAATCCCAACGGTAGATCATCGTGCAATTTTTCATCGAATCTCGACAGTTCACGGTATCGATCGTTTCTAGCCGAACATTTCACCGTGAACTCGAGCCCCGTGATGCTACTGGCCGGTATCGGTGACTTGAAGGATCAACAAAGCGAACGACAACTGATTTCACGAATGCTCAGCAATCACACCGTCGATTTTCTCTGGAACACAGGATCAGATTGGCCGGGTTGGCCGTCGCAGGACAACAAAACGACGATCTTCAACAGATACTGTCGGGCAGGATTCACGTCGAAGGTATCTCTGATGTGGCTTCGATCGTGTTTTACCGTTCCCGCGGCTATATAGGATGAGGATAATACATGCTTCTAAGAAACTCAATTGCCTTAGGTGGGCCTGTGTTCGAACGTTCGACAAATGCACTGGTATTACGAGGCCGGTGTGGCGAACACCCTATTCCCACGTTGCTACAACCTTTGTCAGGGAGATCAGATGCACGCTTTCATCGAGGATTTCCGGTGAGAGAGGATACCTATTGGCATTAGTCTTCGGTGTTTTTAATAATTTAGCTTTCTCTGGGTAGATTCACCGCCTGTCTGAGTCTGTTGAAATGGCTGGTGAACATGATCAACGCGGAAGGCGAGAACGCGGTCAGATCGCCGACGGGGACCGTGCCGTTGAAGGCCCTAGAGTTCGCGATTAAACGGTGCAGCGATTACATCAGCGCCCAGTCCCACGAGGACATCGATCAGGAAACTGAAAGAGTATGGGCGCATCAGTGGGACCAGTTTATCAGCTGGTATTATCAGATCGTCCATAGCCAGTCGCTTTTCATACGGAACAGCGTGCCGTTTCAAGTAAGCGGAAGCACACACCGATTATAGTACCAGGGAGAGTAACGTTAAGATAATTTTATTAATGTCGAACGACACGAACAGAAGTTTTTTTTGGCTGCGAAACACATTTTAAAGAAGATGAAAAAGTACTGCCCTCAAATGGACATGGACGGCGTGATGAATGTGTGGATCATGAAGCCTGGGAATAAAAGTCGGGGACGGGGGATCGTACTGCTGAACAAATTGGAGGACGTATTGACGAAAATGAATCCTGCGAATAAAACGGACACTCGGTTCGTCGTGCAGAAATACATCGGTAATCGCTGTTCTGACGATCTTATAAACTGATACATGAATAAAATTCTGTTAATGGGGCTTTTATTAACTTGTTCTTTTCGTAGAACGACCGCTGCTGATTCACAGCACGAAGTTCGATATCCGGCAATGGTTTGTCGTTACCTGTGCTCAGCCCTTAACACTTTGGATATACAAGTAAATCTGAGAATCATAATTTTCCAAAGATTTTATCCGTGTTTCCGTGGCACGAATGCAACGATCGAATAAGCATAGACGGTGCCCGAGTTGCGCGCCCAGTTCTTGTTTCGTGTTACGATTTCGTGCCTATAAATATCCAGGGCCGATTTAATTGGTCTGCAACTCCAAGTCGTCATAATTATCGTTAATTTATAACCACGTAATCGTCGAAGATCCCCAAGTTCGTATTCTATATTTGGAGCGAATCAAAGCCATGGACGAATCGCCCGCAGTCAATTACCCGGTTATAAGCTCCGTCCCCTACAAAATTGATCCTTTCTAACCCAGTTTGCGTAAATGCCTGTCCCATTAACGTGCGATGCGTCGACTATAACCTGATACGCTGTCGCGAAATGGTGAAAACGCAACGACGAGGACGGAAAAATGATTCGTGATGTCTCGTTTTCAGGGAGAGCTATCTACGGTTTTGCTCGCAGAAATTCTGTCTGACGAACTTCCACGAATCGATTCACCTGTGCAATCACGCGATCCAATGCAAGTACACGAATTGCGGTGACAGAGATCCTGCGTTGCCCTCGGACAACATGTGGGATGCGACAACTTTCAAGGGGTTCCTCAAGTACGATTCAGAATAATGTAAAATCCACATCACGAAATCCTTGAGTTTGCGAACTGACGAAACTTCGACAGGTCCCAGGGACACGATAAAGCGTGGGACGAGCTGATTTACCCGGGAATGAAGCAGGGTTTAGTGGGCTCTATGTTGGCCAGCCAGGAAGCCATGGATCGTCGGAAGAACAGTTTCGAGCTTTACGGGGCGGACTTTATGGTTATGGAAGATTTCTCTGTCTGGCTGATCGAGATCAATAGTCACCCCGACATGAGTTACTCGAGCAAAGTTACGACCCGTCTTTGTCGTCAGGTTTTGGAGGACACTATAAAAGGTGTTCGAACACTGTCCTTATTTCCGAAAACTTCTCGATATGTCGGCTTTGGTTATCTTTGAATTTTCATTCGATAGTGGTGATAGATTTTCGTGAAGATAAAAACGCAGACACGGGGCAATTTGAGCTGGCCTACAGACAACGAATGCCCAGCTGCCAGCCGTACTTGGGCGCAGCCTTGTCCCTTCAAGGGACTCGAATCACAACGTTCGAGAAAAAGCCAACTTTCACCAATCAGGATTCGAAAGTTAGCCTTTCGTCCAAGTCCCCGATGGTAGGTATATCAAGATAAAACTGAATTTTCCGCAAGGGTGTAGACGGATCTGTGTTCTCAGACGTGTCTGACGAAGAAAAAATCAACGGTACACAATCAGATTGGTCCGGTGATCGTCGACTTGATCGAGGAACTAGAAATACAACTCGACCAGGAATTCTACGCCTATTACAAAGTAGACTCGCCGAAATTCCGGCAAGCGTTGCCAGCTACCGCGCCGCCACGACCCTTGAAGACTGCCATACTGATCGATAAACAAGAATCGACCATAAAGAGCGCTCTTGTGGGTGGCGGGTCTAATGTCAAGTCGAAGTCAGCCGGCGTGGTACAGGTAATGTCACAGAAAGATTAATCGATTCGCGAGTGTCTCGATTTTTCAATTCCGTTCACAGAACAATCGAATAAATGAGAAGTCTGGAAACAGTCAGAAAGCTGCGTCACGGACGCCCAGAAAGTTGAAGACTTTCACAGGTTCGACGAATAATAACCGAACGGAAATGTCTCCTGCCAGGGAAACTTTAATCTCGAAGATCATGGCGTTTCAGAAACAATCGTCGAAGCTAACCCCGAAATCCGATAAGCCTAACAAAGTAAACCAACAAAAGGTCGGAACGTCTGATTCTTTGTTCTTTTTAACTTCCATTCGGTTCGATGATGAGAAAGTTTCGTTTTAATTTACTAGATTATCAAGACAGCGGTACGAGATGCAATTAAAAAGTATAAAAGAAGCGCTACTCTGCCCACCATCCCGTCGGAGATACCAGTGCTACCATCCCTGATTACAGCGAATCGAGGGAACGAAGTTACCACAGGGAAGAATAAGAATCGTAGCGTTATGCCGAAGAAGAATACTCATCAGAGGAAAAGCAAAGTTTTAACCGACATCACGGACATGTACGCTGTTGGGCTGAGGTTGACAAAATAAGTGTAAAAAAAAAAATCATTGTGATCTCTGCACTCGTTAACCATTGCTCCATGTTGATCTGTTCTTGAAGTCTATATTTGAATCGTGCTACTAAATGGTCAATAAAGAACTGTACTATCGATGGTCGCTCTCTTGTTTACCCATTTATCGATAGAATACCCCCAGTCGGAACTATCGAAAACAAAATCCTGCTGACTCTCGATCCGTGAACTATGATTCGATACGTTTAAATTAATCATCATCATCATCATCAATGGAAAATTTTCTGGAACCTGCAAAATTTCACGAGTGACGAGGGTCAGGCAAATGGAGACCTTTAGTCTCCAAGAAGCTTTCTCTGAATTTCATGCGAGAATACGAAAGAATTAAACGTTACATGTTCTTTCTATCTTTACTCGTCACGTGGAATGGAGTGCGTCGACTCGTCGTTGAACTATTCAGAACCTGCATACGTGGTGAACTCGCTAGACGTGGATACGGTCATTGATCGTATACCAGCTACCAAGAACAGTTTACAGTGCACCTTCTTCCGACCACCGAAACGGGAACTCAAGGTACGTGAGTGTCTGTAGGTTAACCTACGGCCAGATTCTCGGAGTTTCGTTTGGAATTTATAGACGAAGAATGGAACCTACCAGCTCCCGAACACGAATCCGTTATTGTCAGACACTTGCACGGATACCGACAGCGAGCTAGAAGAATCTTCTAACGCTGAGCAATGGCTAGAGACGTTCTTGAAGGATTCTAACAAATACACGATCGATGAGAAGGGACTGATCAGTGATAGATCTCACGGTAGACCGAAGGTTAGATTTGGTGCAACGTTTTGTATCAATGTAAACGAGACCGCGAAACCAGAAGATTTGAAGAAACGATGGATCAAAGAGGAAACCGCAAGTGTCCCCGTGAAATTAAAACGAGTGATTAAACAAAAAACTTGTCTGATGGATAGGAGTTGTTTAAAAAATGCAAAGTATGACAGAATGTTCAATACGGATCCTGGAATGTACGAACAGCAAGCAACGAAGAACGAGATATTTTTGATAAATAGAAAAGTTCTTCTGTCTCAGATACACGGAATATCTTGAATGGAAATAGAATCTCTCAGCCTGCGAACAAAGCAACGACTGACGAAGCCAAAGAAAATGTAATTGGGAACAGAATCGTTAGGAACAAGCGTTTGTTAAGATCCATGGAAGAGGTGATTCGTACGATGAACGCGTCGAACGTGAACCTGAAATCTTGCCAGTCTATACAGCCGACCAACAAAGCTGCAAAGATCGACATTGCGTGCGAGCAACAGAAAAGTTTGAAAGAAATTTTAAACGACCGAGAGGAAATGGGGAAAGAAACACCGTTTTTTACGAATCCCCAATTAGAAAAGGATCTGGACGAGTCGATGCTGAAGGCGGTAGAAAAATATAGAAGTTGCAGAAGGAAGTGGAAGAAAATGACGGAAGAAAAGACGTGAAAGTTTCTCGAGGAATAGGGGATCATATTTTCTGGCTTCTCTTTCAACACTGTTTTGCATTGTGAACGTATAACAATATCGAGGCACATTTATCGATTGTCAAAGCATATACATCAACGATGTCACATTTCGAGTAAAGCTATGTAAAATTAACACGTGAAAAATAGACTGAAATGAATAAAAAATGTTGAAACATACAAATTCAATGTCGATTATTAAAATGCACCATGTCATACCAAGAGGATTCCACGATTCGATTGGAAGGTAAAGAATGTCTGACAGATGGTCGAGATTTTATAAATTCTAACCATGATATTTCATACGTTCAAGAATACATTGAAGGATCTGGGAACGATGGGTACGAAAAACATAATCAAAACAGCACAAAGACAATTAACACGAGAAAATGGCAAATCATGCTAACCTCCGAGGACTGCACGATTAAGAAACACTATCAAGGTTGGCAGGTACGGAAGATATGCTTCTTTTATCTACATTTATTTCTATTAAATTATCCTGTTATATTTTCCGCAAGATATATCCAAGAACCACGAAGAAATCCGAAGAAAAGTCGCAGTTGTTTCTACGAATCTCCGATACCAGCATGAATTCTCAGACGATTACGGATCCAGAATCCGCGAAGACGGCGAACGCCGAAATCCTCTGCAATCGCGAGGATCTGGATGATCTCTTCAGCAAAGAGGATAAAGATGACGGAAATGACCACGGGAAGATCATTCTGAAAGATTATTTAAATCTTTTGACCAGTGAACAGGCGAAAATCAGTTTCATCTTGATGGTGCTGACTAAAGCAGTGAACGAGCACAAAGTTTTCGTGATCTACGGAACGTTTCCGGTGCTGAGGAAGCCTTTGAATAAAAGAGGTTGGATCGAGAAGAGATCCATCAGAAGGATGCTCTCGATGTCCCCAGAGATGTCTGCAGGTGATCAGGAATTCCCTCAGTCGTTACTGCAAATATTAAAAAAGATTCGTTGATTTTAGCTGGTTTGGAAACGATCGAAAAGTTACTGCGTTGTCCCGCGGACTTGATTTGGTACACGAACAAGAGGGTAGTCGTGAAAAATGACGAGAAGACTATAGTTAACAAATTTTCTGGATGCTATTTCACCTCAAAGGTTGCTTTCGATTTCTTGGTCTCTGTCGTGTTGTAGTTTTAGATTAATTTCGGAATACTTTCAGATTGACATGTGCAATAATTTGGAGAACGTCTGCTGGTACTACGAGGTTGGTGTGTCGAACATTCAGTTTCCACGGTGTTACAATGTCTACCAGGTTTGGATTGAGACTCATCTACGTTATTGCGTGGATAATACAATTTTACGTTTGTACAGGCTGCACAGATCGAAGAGTTCATACAAGATTTTCACATCACCGCCTGCATGGGAATCCTCAAGTGGTTTTTATTTCTGGCCAGCGTAGCCGGGCCACATGTAACTTGGTCCACGAATGGCACTGTGCCCATGTCTGCTATTTTGTTCGCTCTCGAGCGATGCAGGGAATACATAAGGTCGCTGGAAAACACTACCAAGAATATGTATATGTATATATCGTTTTTTCTACGATTAAATGAAAAATGAATAATTGCAGTGTATGCGCACATGAGGACATCGACAGCCACAGCAACGTGGAAGTTTCGGCCTCCGATTGGAGTGAATTTCTCACATGGTACGAACGGTTTTTGCATAAACGTGAAATCTTGGAGAAAAGCGACGGAATAGACATCGAGGTATCTGTTCATAAATAATTTAACTATTTACTCGATCGTTGCATCGTGACGTTTACGACAGGAACTCGTGCCGTACACGGCGAACACTCTCAAAGACATGATACAATGCCGGCCACAGAGTCGTATTGACGGAATGCGGAATGTCTGGATCTTGAAACCGGGCGATAAAAGTTTAGGAAGAGGTATAGTCCTGAAGAATTCGTTGAGCGATATCCTGAACAAGATAAAGCACGCCACGAGAGAGTGTATGCAGTACGTCGTGCAAAAATACATAGGTGAAATTCTTTACACGAGATTGATAGGGATTTTCGACAATTTTTTGTTTTCAAGTATTACCTGTTATTTTTAGAACGACCCCTGCTCGTTCATAAAACGAAGGTCGACGTCAGACAATGGTTTCTGATCACAAGCACTCAACCGCTGGTCGTCTGGATGTACAAGTAACGATTTTTTCAGATGATTTCTACGACTTTTCATTACCTGTAAGTTTTGCTTCGTTTTAAACCCTGTTTCCTTGCGAAGGGATATCCTGCTGCGGTTCGCGTCGAAAGACTTCACCCTCGAGAACTTCCACGAATCGATTCATTTATGCAACACAACGGTGCAGCTCAAGTATAGAAAAACGGTTCGACCGAACATGCAAATACCCGGGGAACTTCATTGGAATCTTCAGAAATTCAAAGAATATTTAAAGTATGCATTTAATTCCGCCCGAGGGAAAAGCTCCCTTGCATTCATTATTTCTGTCGCTTGTTTCTCTCTCAGAGCGACCGATCGCGAATCCGCCTGGGAGAAGCTGATCAAGCCGGGTATAAAGCAGAATTTAATTGGGGCACTTCTGGCCTCTCAAGAAAACATGGTGAATCGAAAGAACAGTTTCCAATTGTACGGCGCCGATTTTTTGATAATGGACGACCTCTCGGTCTGGTTAATCGAGATCAATACGAATCCACGGCTTCATCCGCCGAGCAGTTCCGTCACAGGGAAACTTTATCCGGAAGTGATCGAGGATACGATGAAAGGTAAAGTGGTGAACAAATTCGTTATAGAATGAAGACGTGTTTGCGTCGCGTTAAAGTGGTCATAGATCGGCGTAAAAACAAGAAGGCTCCTCGTGGGAAATTCGAATGTATTTTCAAGCAACGCAGTCCATTTCACGGTAATGTTTTCGGGCAAGCGGTAAGCCTCGGGATTCGTGGAAAATCTCTGGTTTCGTCGCAGCATTCACCGCGGAAATCCTGAATAATAACAGATGGGTACGTATAAACTACAATAAGCTGGACAACAGTTTAATAAAAACGTGTTTATTTTACAAGTAACAATGTTGCGGGTATACAATCCTATATGAACAAATGGTTTGTATGCGTTATGTTGATACATATAGCTATACACGATTGCGTACAAGACATATTCTTGTTCATTGGTTGCATTCATACGTTTCTACACGTACAAAATGATCCATTCAGCGTGTCCGTTCTATTTTTGTCTTTCATTACCAGCGTTACTTCTTACTCGTAATTTTGATTAGAAAAGAACATTCTCTCTTCGGTTTCTCCAGGCGGAACGTTATTTCCGCGAGTTCGATCCTAAGAGACATGATGCACTGTCCAGAACGATATCATCGCAACGTACTAAAAAAAGACACTAGCTCTCTCCTTTTACTCTATTGCTTCGAAACTGGTTCCGTACGGTTGTGTATTACAGGACGCACGATAATCTGTGTCTATTCTCATAGAAAATTCATCTATGCCTTCGTATTCAATTACAAAAAATCTATCATTGGTCGTACGAATAATATTGACCATCTCGAAAAAGGTTTATCGTCTGGCCGTATCCAGTTCGAAACGCGTGAAGCTTAACACGAGAGTCATGTTTCGTTTAAATTAATTGTCCTGACTGAAATAAAATTATCACTTCGTTTTTCCGTGTAATATAATTACAGCGAACCGACGTTATGTATAAAACTGCACTGTTGCAATTTGTAAGAGCAGACCTAACTAGGCTGGACCACACTTTCGTCAAGCAGAACCAGCATAAACTACTACATAGTTTGTTAGCTTAAAAAAAAGGGGGGGGGGTAGGGGAAAGAAAAATATACAACATACATTAGAACACATACAAGTAGCGGTGTCTACGTTTTCGCGAACAGAAAGCGGCCTGGGTCTGTCTTGACGTTAGTGTGGTATCGTGAAAAGATAAAGATCCCATCTGTATCGGGGTTCGAAATCCGGCGAGCATAGAATTAATTATTCGATTCTGACGTGGATACGGTCATCAGAATCGAATAAGAGAGTTCAACATCGCCGGACTTCGACGATCATCGCAAATACATTCGGGTGTGAGCTTTGGATTTTTTTCGCTGCGGATTTTCTGTACGTATATTCGTACACGGCGCAGCAGCATACGACGACTGTTCACAAAACGATTCCAATAGAACCGACAAGATGTATAAATATCACATGTAAAACTGCACGAAATGAGGACAGAGACTCACGTAACTGGCTTTAGCGTAAAGGACAATTTAGGCCTCGAGTTGTTCTTCCCGAGAATTTTCTTTTGCTCCTCTTTTACACGCTTTTCATGTTCTTTCCTCATTCTTTGCCTCTCCTCTTCCATCAAACGTTGCTGTTCGACCATGGCCAATCTTTCCTCGGCCTATGGACAGACAAAACGGACGAATTTTTAAATCACCGTTATCATTTTTCCAGTGATTAGCTCTCCCATCCAATGGCAATGACATACCAATTTCTTCTGGGCTTCTTCGATTTTTCTGTTGTTCTCCTCCACGATCCTCTCTAGTTCCTCGCGCTTCTTCCGCTCTTAAATTAGGATGGTTTGTCGAGAGAGAACGTTTTTAACGGAGGGCACATGTGAACCCAGCTCCTCCGTTCGGATCGAACCGAGCTCCTCTTAGCTCCCAGCGATTGCTGTTTATTGTCTGATTCCCCCAGATGGAGATACGACGACTTAGGATGCCACTTGAAAGTGAAAAAATCGTGAATTATGATTTCTGAATTCAATCCACTGTGCATGCAAAACGACGGTACGGAATAATTTACGGTAGCAAAAACCACGATAGTTTCTAGTTCGTAAAGTGCATGGTAAACTCTAAGCTGCGCAAGGTGTGAAGATACTTGATGAGACAAAATATAATTAGATGCAAGAGAAACGTAATCTTTTCGCAGGGAAGTAAACTGTTCGCGTGCACGATAATGACTGATGCGCAATCGACGTAAAGAAGTAGGTGTGATACGTATTTAAAAAAAGAAAAGAAAAAAAAAGGAGAAAAAGAAATAGTTACGAACGAATGATGCCATCCGCCCCGACCTGTCGACGGGAATGCGTTGTGTCCCAGGTTACTAATTATGTATTTAGTAAAATCTAAAATATATCCCTAGTATGGTCTCGTCGAATACATAGCGTTTAAACAAAGAATGATAATAATAATATTGGTATAAAATGAATTATGAATATATAAATTGGATAATACCTGAATGAAGCTCACGCCAGCACGTAGGGGATGCCTTCTTCATCGACAATCACTCAGCAGTGAGTAAAAAACCGGCATCTTCTGTTGGTAGTCAGTAAGGAAGGTGACCTATATATTTGCTAGGTCGTGCTTTGTTGCTATGGGATTTTCTAATTCTGCCCCTTAAGATCTATACGCCTCCCTTTCTAATTATATGTAGGTATATATAAATATATATATAATCTCTCCCAAACTTGTTCACATAGTTAGTGCAAACTCAATGTGCGAAGCAATAAGGACATAAAAAGTATATAATGGTCAACTTGTAATCAGGGTCGCTGTCCATTTGACCGGTACGTGCTGATTCCCCGAGGGCGAGAATAAATAAATGTGCACATACACAAAAGACATAGCGCGGAAGAACACTCCTAATCGTATTTGAAGGAAAACGTAGTTCATGTAAATTAAAAAATAAATAAAGTTGGATATAACATTGCTTATTAAGTGTTTAATTCGAGTAGTTGCCAATTAGATCAAATAACAGGACCCATTCTTAATATTAATTCCGCTACTCGATGTAAAATATTTTCCACCCACCGATTTTCGAGGCAAAAGTTACAATATAAAAACTAAACAGAATTTTCGTGTATGTAAAAACAAAATAATGTCTATTAAAAGAACAGATAAAATCTAAGTCATTCCTAATAAAGTCAGGATATCTTTCTTACCATTGCGCGTGAAAAATTAAGATTTCCATGAAAGAAGTTCGGCAATTAGGTGATATCTAGCTCTGACCGGTAGCAAAAAGCTATTCAAGGGAAAATATCACTTTCCTATAATTTCGTGGAAAAATAACTTTATTTCAAGCTTGCGATGGTCACTTTTTTTTCATTTTTTTCAGTAAATTACAAAGTTTGGGATTCGCTAACTTTCATTATTCGGACGTAGCATTTTCTTTTCTACTTTTTAAAGACTGTATGATGCGATTATGTAGACATTCGCACACGCGGATATAAACTATACTGATAAAGTAATTAAGTCTTCTGGATTGGCAGAGTACCGTGATTGTGAAAAAAAACTGCGAGCAGGAACGTGAAGATCGCGTTCGAACGCAATTTTTTCCAATTTCAGGTACGACTGGCAATCGAAAATATTGTGTGATGAAAGGTATTAATGTTGTACAAATATATAAATATATACATGGTACAAATACAATATTCTGTTCATAAATAACCGATACATGCGCCTATGATAGCAAAATTCTTCTCATAAGAGAAAGTATATATCTTCCCAACAACGCGACCTCAGTGGATGCTGGGAAGTCGAAGCAATGTGGCTTTTCAACGATATTTCTTTTTTCCATAGTAAACAACCACAATGCTTCAAGCCCAAACGCTGTGATCGCGAAATAGAGAATTAACATAGCGTTATGTTCACGCGAATGAACTTTTCACCGCAGGTATTTCAACTAGTTATTTTTAGACAATAATTCGGAATATCCAATTAAAATATTACGATTTTCTCCATTGATACATACAATTTTAACGTGTGTTAAATATAACAGATTTAAAGAAAAACACTTCAACTAATGTGCACCTTATAAAACAAGCTGCTAAATTTATCATAAACTTTTTCATTTTTTGTTTGTTATATGTTTAATTTTTACTATAAATGTATCCATTAGAATGGATTGCTCATTTAGATGTAAAAACAATACGAGGATAAAGCACCAGACTTATTTCCTGTTGATCATAACAGCGCTTGGGCTAACACTGGCCAATGTTTCTCTGGATTGGTCTTACCTCTCTTCGTTTCTCCTCCTCACGAAGTTTTGCTTGTCTCCATTCCATTTCCTCCATCATTTGACGCTCCATTGCCCTTTTGGCTTCTTCTACTCTCCTTTGTACTTCAGCTTCTATTTCCTCCTTACGTTTCTCTAGCTCCTCCTCCACCCTCTTCTGCACTAGCTCCTCAATTCGCTTGGCAGCCTCCTCCTCAACCATTTTTTGCTCCACTTCACGTTGTCTTCTGTAAGCATAGAAATATTTTGTTGTTCTAACGCTACATAGGTAGCGAATAGTTATCGAACAAATACCTGACATGCTTCTCTTGCAAAGATTATTACAACAATCAATTATGTCATAAAATGTATGTTTAAGTTGGGAATCAATTTAATTGCTATAACTTGTTTTTGTGGAAAATTATAAAATGTTACTCATGTATGTCCTGAACACATATACAGTATATATATATGTGTGTAAGTAAATACAATACAAGTGAACCACCACCATGTAATAGTTTTTCCATCTTACCCAACTGCATTCGTAGTGAAGATTTTGTTCGATAATTCTTTCTTTTTCCTGACAACATAATTAGAAATAAAAAAAACGTATACGAATGCAAATAAACCATATGAAATAATATTTATTGCATGTCATAAAAAAAATACAAGCCAGATTAGGAGGTGAAATGAACCACCAAATACAATGTAATGTATAACACTATTTCCATATGAAGACCACAGATGAAAAACATGATGAAGAATGGACATCTCATGTTTTTCCTTGTTGTCTTCATATGTACACACCATGTAAACGACAAGAGAAACATCAAATTCAATCTAAAGATTCACCTTCTTTGATTAAATACTTTAATAAAGTATGATAACTTTGATTAATATATAAATCAAAGGAACAGGAAGTCACTTTATCTCAATTACCTTTGCCGTTCCATTTCTGCTAATCTCTCAACCTCATCCATTTTGCGATCCCTATCTCTATATGAACGTTTCTTGTGACTGACAATGTGTACATCATCTGAAGCATCAGACCCGGAACTAGAAGATGCAGAATGGGACCGTTTCCTAAATAAACAAACAAATACACTGATTAGATCAGAACGTTAATCATGGGTGAAGACACTAACATAGTAACTTACACAAAAACTGTGAAGTGTAGTGCAACACTTAATAATAGGATATTCAGAACTTGCGACGCACAACGATATATAAAACGATAAAGGACGTAACTTCCAACAACATACATATATCAAAGTGTAAAGATGCTCTCCCACTGAGCGTGGAGGCAAAATGGCGGAGAACTTAATAAACTGAAATAATTGGAACGTACATACAGATGACAATGGAAAAGAATGTGTATTACCTTGATTTCGAACTGCGTTCCTTTGGTTTATCTGAATATTTATTGTTAGAAGAGTGCTTTTCTCGAGATTTGGAGCGTTTCCTCGAGTGCTTGCTCTTGTGACGCCTTCTGCTCGGAGATTTAGTTCTGGATCTGGAACGGCCCATTTTGACGAGTTTTATCGTATTTTCAAAAGACTCGTACGTGAAACGGAGACTATATTACAAATCTGATAAATAACTACAGTTAAAATTGACCGAACAACACGCGAACACAAATGTAAGGAACTATCTACGTCCAACGCGTACACTGCACCACTGACTTATGCCGTAGCCTGGGCAGCCATGTTTCAATTACTATTGAAGATGGCGTGTAGGCTACAAAACACTTCAGTACGTTGTGTTCTTTTGCATGGAAACATTAAAAATAATACGAATACGTTTTGGTAAGTGATACCATACTCATATTTTTGAAGACACAGATACTTTCTATATGAATTATTTACAAATTAATGGACCTCGCAAAATATCTTCACGTATCAAAGTTTATTGTTCAAATCCCACTGTAATGTTTCTTCCATTCGTATTCCACCAATCACATTTTGATCCCAGTTATACATACCGTACAGTGTACAATATTTTTCAATGAAACAAACAGACAATAATTCCTCGAAAAAGGAGTAAGGTTATATGAAAGTATAATTAATTCCACATTAAATTGGAATCGAATAGATTTGCGAATAACGCTATATCCGACTTGAGTGAACAATTATTGTTGCCCATGCATTCAAAAGGAAAGGGATAGAAGAATAATATACGCATACACCTGGAATAGAAGTTTATCCGAGTAAGAGAACACAGAGAGAGAGAGAGAGAGAGAGAGAGAGAGAGAAGCATTAAAATAATCGGTAATATACAATCAAAAATTCAAATAGAATCATAAGGCGGGAATGGAAGTTTCACTGGTGTCGCGCGTGTTCCGAAAAGCGGCGGCACCCGTTCACAGCTGTGTCGGCGTCGCGCGCACCTCATTCGGCTCGTTCCGCGACAGCAGAAACCAAGATGGCGCTCCTCTGTTTGCGGATAGTTCTGCGACGTATATAAATACGTGAAAAAAAAACAGTGCGAGAATCGGTTCACGGTGGATCGGGTGGATTGTGACGATCGGTGTACGCGTGTCGTCCGGTGACAGTACGTTGATAACGCGCCGCGATTACCGGGAGTCCCTTGAACGCCGGTGGAAATCGGCTGCGGGTATTTCGAACGTCGGCGAAGGTGCTCTCGGTGCCCACCTGAGGAATGCCAGATTATCCTCGATACCGCGGCTCGGTAGACAGGGGGACACGTTAATCGCGCCAGGGATCGTATACGTACGGGTCGATCCCGGTGGTGTTTCGTAAGGTGATCCCCCGCGAAGGTGCACGCTCGTTTCTTCCGTGACGTATGTGTGTCGCGGAGGGCTGCGAGACAGGTCGGTCGCGAGTGTCGTCGTCGTTCACGTCGTCGTCGTGGTCGTCGTCTGGGTGCTCGTGGTCAGTGTGCCGTGGCGTTTATCGCAGCTTCGATGCGCCTTCGTCCTCTATTGGATATCTGGACAGGCGAGATCAGTTGCTGCTGGAACAACTAGTCCGGCAGCTCCGGGGGACGACACTCTTCGGCAGGAGCGGTGGGGCAAGGAGGTGCCGGAAGCAGCCGCGAGCCCGGGACCATAACCAAGAAGATGGCTTTCAACGAGGTGAGTTTCATTCGTAAGCTAAAAACCGTTTGTGTGTGGCCTATCTCTCTCGGTTCGGCCGTTCGATCCCGCGGGCTGACCTCGCGACCCCCAAACGCCAATTCTAACCTAACCTCCATTCCTGCGCACAGCTGGCATGTTATCAAACTCTCCCTCCACCTCGTCGACCCGTCGTCCCCTTCACCTCCTTTCTGCATCTCTTCATTCTCATCCTTTCCTTTCTCCGTCTACATAGACCTATACTTTGTCCCACCGTTCTTGCTCTCTGCGACACACCGATCTTTTTTATCGTTGCCCATTCTGGTCGAACCAGGAGGGACACATACCAGATGCATCATCGAAACCGGAACGAGAACGACGTGTATCTCTCGGTCACATCGGGACGCATATCGAGATAATATTACGCCGTCATCGAATGCCTTTGCACGATTCATTCTTTTTTCCTCTCTAATTTTCGCACGATACCAGGAACGTCGCATGCCGCATTATCGCTCCCCGCGATAATTTCATATCAGGTTCGCGCGGGAAGCGGTTCCGCGATCGGTGCAAACGTCGACCCATTGTCGGTCATTCGTCTCCTAAACACGACTTCAAGAATTATCCTTGTTCCCCATTAGTCTCGACTAGGTGACACGGTCGACGAATCCCTTTTTCGGTATGAAACGATCTTTCAGTCATAAACAATCCGAGTAACAAAAACTCTTGAAAGATTCCCAGTACATATTTGCTTCGTGTAACATTTATCGTGGAACGATCAGGTTTCAAACACAAACAGAGAATAATAGTGATTGCAAGGTGTTTCCAGCGACCAGTATATTCGAATTGACGAGCCCGTAGTTCTCGTATTTCCCGCGAAAAGACGCGACACGTGTCCTCCTGACGATAAAGTTTACGCTTTCAGCCTCAGTTTTGTAAACAATTGCATCACGTTAACGCTCCAGGATTCGTGTCTAGCTACTACGCCTGCATCGTCACCATCGCATGATTCCCCGATGCTTCTGCAGTTGCTCCGATATTACGTAACCGTATCCCATAAAGAGTCGCGAGATATCGTGTTTCCACGAGGCAAAAACAGCAGAGAAAGAAAAAATAAAACAACGAAATCGTTTCAATGGACCCGATTCCGGTGTAACACGATACACCACCTTAAGTCGGTGCGAGCCCTTCAATACCGACTTGTGTGTGTTTGCAGAAAAAAAACGTGCTATTCGAACGTAAAGGAAAAAACTTGTTAGCACTTCTGTAAAAAATAAAAACACATTCCGCGGGATATCGGTTTCGAGGCTTTTTGTCGCATAGTTCCGGGGGCCTCGAGATTATCAAGCTAGCTTATCACCGGCGATGACGCATATCGCGACTAGCACCGGCTCTCGCTACCTTTTATCACGTCCCGTCTATTTATTCCTGCCGGTCTCCTCCAGGGAGCAAAAAGAGCACTGCACCGGTAATTAATACCGCAGCAGATCGGATTTCATTCGATACGCGGTCGTATCGCCCGACTGGCCAAACGGGAAAATCTATCCTGTAATTGTACGCGTCGATCTCGATTTTTTTTTTTCTAATCGGCGACACTCGTTCAAGTAGATACTTCTCGACGATAAGCTTCCGTGTAGTTCCTCGTTCCAACCCACGCCAGGACGTTCAACTGGGCAAGAATTAGGTGGAAAATTGAATGAAAGGGGTTGGGTGGATAGACAAGAGTTAATCGTTATTTAGTAGTGGCTGTTAGAAAAGGGGAAAGAAGCGTTTGTATATTTTGCCGGAGGTGCTAAAGCGCGCGAGTTCTGAGTTGCCGTGTGTACGTTTACATCGACACACGCGCAGGCTCGCGCGTAGAATCATTCATCCGTTCTCGTGCACGCTCTTTAAACGAGAAATTAATGATAGAACCGCGGCACCGTTTGTCATTAATCTTCGCGCGTTACCACGCATACTGTTTGCGGCGTTTTTACGATTTTCCGTCATTCGATTCCGCGAACCCTATTTGCAATATTTTCGTCGAGACTCGAATACGTCCATCTTACGATATTCATCCGGTCCGCCGTACGAAACAGTTTTTTTTAAAAACTTTTCTCCCACCAGTCCATCTTACGATATTCATCCGGTCCGCCGTACGAAACAGTTTTTTTTAAAAACTTTTCTCCCATTTTAATCTCATATTTCATTTTCTAGTTTACCGAGGTAACACCATCGGAAAACCTCAAATTTTCCCTGTCGAAAGGGCCCAGAGCTTTCTGGAACAAGACTCTGAGGGGCTTCATATGAAAACAAATAACACTTTTATTTTTATCGTCGAGAGTTCATAAACGGTCTCGACGAACAAAAATATTCATGGTCGGTTCATTAAAATTAAACATGCACGTTGCACCTGCGATTCGAGGGGACATCGACACCGGCGTGCAAACATCGACGCTCGAAAAAGGAGTAAAAGCGGGTAGCCCTTACGGATAATGGCACCTGCTACCCGGTCATATCGATCGAGATGGAGTATATACGAGTGTCCAGGACGGGATTCCACCGTCGTCCTCCCTTCAAACAGCACCGTCGACGATCATACGGCTTCTTTCTCCCATATCTGGGGGCGAGGGGGGGCCTTCGTCTTCTTTACGACTTCACGTGTTGTACTCGCGTTGTCCTCGGTTTTGCGTTGGCCTTTCAAACTTTCGAGTGCCCTATCCAGACTCCCGGCCGCATTTTTCTGCTCCTTGACCATTATACTCGTGTCGCTTCAAGAAACTTCTCGGCGGTGTTTTCCTCGAGTGAGAACCGCGACGAAAGTGAAACTTTCGGAACACCTGAGCGACAAGTTATCCCGAGTAGCTGGTAGTCCCTTCGATTATGAAATTCACCGTACCCACGAAAAGTTTCGTGATCATGGAACAACGACCTCTTGGCTCAAAATTGTGAAAACTTCGAAAACCCCCGTTGCTCGTCGTGAAACGATAATATCAGTACGCGTCTCTAGCTCGTGTTCACGCTAAGCCCTCTGTTATCGGCGGTCGTTATTCTTATCGTGGCCCGGAAAGTCTAGCCTCGCACCTCGGCTAGCGGAGGACGCGTGCATAAACAAACGTAGAAACGTTCTGCTCCTCGTGCATACGTGCACGGTTATCGCCTATGGCGGCGCGGTTGGTTGTTCCCCGTGAAGTTTATCGACTCGAGAATTTCAGGAGGTGCTCGCGATACCACCTCGCCGCCTCGTTGTATGTATGTATGTACCTGTACAGCCGGTTCCGTGCACGGTTCTCTATACCGTTATTACGTAGGCGGCCCGGAACGATGAAGTTTCGATGATCGCTCTTTTTCTCTCTGTTTCTTCTTTTTCGTCTCTCCGTGTCCCGTATATAGGCGATCGACCGCGTGGGAGGAAAGCAGGTTATATTAAGGCTCGTTGATATCGCGCGTCGATCCACGGGAGAATTTATCTTTCGTGAATCTTTATTATTTCAGGCCCGGAGCGTAACCGTGGGAATTCGCGAGAGTGTACATACATGTTTTCTTTTTTTAATTAACACCGATTCGTCGGTGTCAAGGATACCACCGACGTATTTCGTGAATAATCGGCGAAACGACGATGTTCGTCACGCGAATACCTGCGAAATTCATTTCTGTAATAGAGTTATCTGGGCTCGGGAGATAGTCGTCGTCGGGTATCGCTTACGTGGCACAATAGACATTGTTTGATCGTGGCCTCGATGCGGAGCAACGCTTGCTTATCCGCTTCTCGTCGCGCGCGCACGCGTTCTGAGCCAGGGATATAATGTGTGCATGGACAAATGCGTATATTAGATGTATCGGCATATGTTTAGCGATCGAAACGGTGGGCGAGCGTAGACAACGCGTAGGGAAGAGAATTGAACTATGGAAATTGACAAAAGGGCGGGTACATCCGTGATTAAACCTGACGAGTTGTACCTACAGAGGACAATGCCGCATTGTGCTCTCTCTTTCCAGGTTTAATCTCTGCTTCCTGGGGAAAATTGAAATCTGTGAGTCGTACGTTTTCTGCTGGAGAGCAAGATTGTTTCTCGATCGAGAAAAAAAAAACAATCGATTCGATCGCGAGTTGTGAACGGTTTCCATGAAATGTTGAAACGGGTAGGTTATTTTCTATCCCTGGCCGTGAAGGGACAAGAACCGCGTCGATTGCGACTCCCGACCGAAAAATTCTCTCCACGTCATAAAATTGAAATTTATCGAGGTTCAAGCACGCGGCTTGCCTCTCTCGGCGAATCTAAATCGTTGTTCGTGACCACTGTCGTAAAGGTATACCGTCGAGAAAGATACGGGCCGGGCATGGTTTCTATGGGTCCGCGAGTTGCCTCTCTCTGGCTGCGTCGTGCTTGGCCGTTGTCCATATTATTTTCGATAAAATATGCACCGCGGGAAAAGAAAAGGGCGTTTGTTCGCGGCATGCCCGGTACGCACTCGGAGCGAAGGACGTTAAAAATTGGCACCGATGCCAAACCGAGGCCAGTCGTAATCGATGAATAATGGCGGTTCGAATATTCTACCTGGGCGATGAAGGTACTTAACATGTAGGTCTTTAATCCTTTCAGACCTGAAAAAAAGAAATACGATTACACGTTGTAACTCAGTAGACTGTTTAAATGATATTTCGTTTAAAAACTTCTTTTTTACTCAAGTATCGCAAGACACCTAAGAGAGCACAAATGAGGAAAGAAACATGCACAGTACTTTATAACACTTGATAATAACGTATTAACACTTGAGACTAAAGATAACATGAGGAAAATTGTACTGCTGTCAGGTTCCTACTATTAGCTATCACTGCACAAAGTATATAATCAGTTATTCAACTTTCAATTCACTAGACCTAGTAAAAACATTTAGAACATAAAAAAATTCAAATTTATAAGAAAAATATGGATCTGCAACACACTGTACTCCAGGCTTTGTGTGAAATGTTCAAAACTTCATATGTGCACAAATGTGACCACCAGGTCTGAAAGATTAATATGCAACTATTTACAAATGACTTCGACTCGAAAAGATCGAAATTGATACGTATGAACAGACCAATATCATATTTTCCATAGAACTTTCGGATTCAAGGCAGGCTGCGCCGGAATTAATCGTGGCACTGCATTCAGCGGGTTTCATTCGTCTGTACACCTCAGCAGCGTGTTGCCTTCTCGTATATCGAGTAATAGCCTCCTCCACGGTTCGTGTGTGCATGCGTACGTGCAATCTGCAACCCTTGTGCCCGTCTATTTGCATGCGTGGAATCCTCGAGTTGCGCCGCCCGCGCCTATGTACCCTGCGTGTTCCTTGTGTGTTCTTGATCGCCGTTCAGGTGATAAGGTTGAGTTGTGCTTAACAGCTTTCTACAGGCTGTTCCCGTTGGAGGGTGACCAAATTCTTGAAGCACATTCCGTCCTAAAGCCTCACGGGTTGGCAGTTTGCTTTTAGAAACACATACGGTACATAGATGCATTCGAGCGTTCCACATATTCGAGGAAATGAGTAGGCTGACGGGGACGTACATGTATTTCTGTACAGAAACTGTATTGGCTGCCGTGCCCGCCTAGTCTGGGGCCGATGAAACTTCATTAGAACGTTGGATTAAATGGGCAAAAACGCCAGAGGAGATGCGAGAGAAGGTGTGCAGCATTAACTTCGTGAGAAGAACGTCTCGGTCGATCGCGGGCTTCGAGTAGATAGAGAGATATCAGCCGATTTCATAGTTTCACCCATAGAATTCTGGTCCGTTCAGGGAAATTAATTATCGAGTGACTTGTTTTAATGACACGCCCGTCGTGTGCACGGTAGCACGATTCTGCTGGTTCACGCAGGCTTTCTCAGGAAGGCAGCCCCGTGACAGGTCAGGAGAACGTGTTTCTCGGTTTCAGAGGCAGGAAACGCTACTCCGTGTGTCACGGGGATCCAGTTTTCCTGTCTCTGTGAAACAGGTTCCATTTTTTTTTTTTTTTATGGGCCAGAAACCTGAGTCGATCTCGACACCACGGCTCCGAAGTGCCTCTGCCCACTCGCTAGACGAGTAAAATTAATTATAAATCATGGTTGGCCATTTCTGCACTCTTGTGTTTTGTGATCCATGGAAACGATCTATACGGTAAATTGGTATCGGCTGGGAACAGGGTCGACCTGTTCGCGCCGCCACGATTGAAAATTTAACTTTTCCCGCGCGACACGTTTCGCTGTTTTTTTTTTTCATTGTCGGAAGCCTGTTC
Organism: Dufourea novaeangliae; assembly: GCF_001272555.1. Classification (NCBI taxonomy): domain Eukaryota; kingdom Metazoa; phylum Arthropoda; class Insecta; order Hymenoptera; family Halictidae; genus Dufourea; species Dufourea novaeangliae. Next base: position 548,157 of record NW_015373937.1, read on the forward strand.
ACCTTATCAATTTTTATCTGTTTCGGCATCGTTGCTCCCGATAACGTGCCAGTTACGTAATCGACAGGGGAGCGACGGAGACGCGAATCGTTGACTCGGGGTGTAGCGTAAGAAACGGAAAAAAAAAGTCGGCCTCTTGCACAACTGGTTTTCGTTCCACGGTGAAAGGAAATTCCGATTCCGCGGTGATGCGTTGCGTGCGTCCGTCTACAAAGAATCGAGATGGAACTCTCCGTTTGATCCGGAAAAAACTCGATTCTATTTGCGGCGAGGCCTTCAGATTCCTCGGACAGGTATCCGCGGTGACTCGATCCGAGGTAAATGCAACCGAAACCAGACAGAGCGCGTTGAACTGAGTCCTCTCGGCAAAGCACGTTTCTGAACAGCAAGTATCTCTTCTTCTACGATTCCGTGTGTTGCGTCTGCGAGTGATACAGTGCTGTTTCCTACAAGATGGAACGTATATATAATTTCGAGTACGTATGAACGATGAAAGGTAGTAAAAGCAGTCAAGCTTCTGTCATTTTGTTCAAATGGCTACGTCCTTGATCTCTATCGGGCGATGTCTCGTCATGTCGGAAGTCACGTTTGCTTTGTGATCGAAACTACACGGCACCAAAATGCTCGGTTACACGTGAAACTCGAGAGTGGTTGGAACGATCGGTGGAAACGGGTTCACGAACCGACCGCTCTAGCTGCCTGAAGTACTTTGCTTGACGAAAGTTCACCAATAAAAGGTTGCAAGAAGTGTGAAAAGAAGAAGGTAGTAGTTCGTGAGACCAATACGGATTCGAAAGCTCGATAAAGGATAGAAGTTCTCGCGATGTTTATTCTCACTTGGTTATTCGTTGTTCGTTTGTCTGCGCGCGAAGAGACCACGGGACTGTTTGAAACGCCACCTTTATTTGCCTTTTCTTCGTCTCGTTTGAGGAGCATAAGTGTCTGTTGGAGTAGGCGGTTGTTGACTGTAGTTTCCCAGCAGGAAAATTTTATGCATATCCTTTGGCTATACGTTGCGTTCCGCCGATATTGATCTCTCTTCTTGCATTGCAATCCGATCCACTTACATCGCGTGTAAAACATCGTGGAAGGTGTCAATGCTGACCTGTCTTTCAAGAGTACCGCCTAGAAAAGAGGTATTGACCCGAATTGGTATTTCGGCCGTTCACACCCCTTCTGCTCGCCATCCATTGAACGGGCCATCTTTTGTAGGAAAAGACACAGGATATCGATCGGAACCGTCGACGGTGCTGCACTTAAGACCTGGAACAAAGGATAACGTGATCCGGGGGTGGAGAACACTCGAGAGTAAATGCAACTCGGGAGGGAAGAATTCATTTAAAAGCAATTACACTCGAAAGAAGCACACTGATGGCGATACCGTTTGAGGAACCGTGGATCTCCCAACGCCTCGATCCTTGATAGCTTCATAATGTACCTAGTGGCGATCGATCCTCCCGTCATTGGAGATCCCCTTCCAAGGCAGTGGAAATCGACGCAAGACTCGAATCTCGTAAAAGTTGGCGCAATTTATCGAGTTCGAGAGCACGAAGGACAGACGAGCCTAGGCTGTGGATCGTGGGAAAGACGCGGACAAAAGGAAATGAGGTATTCCGAGCAGTGGGCTGTGCGTTCTTGCCACGGGAGGGATGGAAGAAGGAAGGAAGGAAGCACAGAAGGAAGTGCAGGCTCGACGCTGGCCCCGAGAAACACGGTGGATGCAGCCTCTGAGATAATGGAATTTCTTTCTTCCTGGCTCTTCTCACCCACTTCTAAATGTGTAGCGGGGTAGGTTCTGCCCTGGAGGATCTTTAGAATGAAGGCTGCCTGCGTCTCTCGATCAGACGTCGATTCCCTGGAATCCATCAGAACGCGTCCATAACTTATTGGACGCCTCGAAAATTTATTCCGACTAATTCTGTTTCGGCAACCCCTTCAGCTATGCTCGGGAACGTTTATTATACGGTTATCGGTAATTGCATTGTCGCGATCCTGGATCCCTATCCAGATTCATCATTTCCACGTCGGTATCGGTATCACGATGTGACAGTAATTTAACTCTTCTGAAATGTTTTCGATGCCGATAGGGAGTTTCTGGAATGATTACGATAGAGACCTTTTCATTATGGCAAAACCGTTCGAACGATCTCTGTGCACACGTCAAACGGGTATGTACGAAGCGACGCGTCGAACTAACGGTTGATGAACGCGGATCGGTCGTTCGGTGCGCCATGCCAGGACCGTCAATTAAAACGCGGTAATTTTCGAAATATCGACGTACCCGGCCAACAATTTCCAGAGCAACAAAATTTCTGATCCTTTCTGGTGATCGATCTCCTTCGTGTTCGTCGAGTCCAATTCAATTGTTGAGAGATCGAACGGCGGGAGCTTCCACCACGGTTCTCGCGTCGTTCTATTAGCTTCGATCTCGATAAACGCGATCGTGACGAGAATTTCGAGCTGTCGATTTCTTACCATTCGGACGATGAATAATTCCGTGCCTCGTCTTGCTCGTTCCATTCACGTGGATGATTAAAGATTAAAAGTCTGTCTGCTCCGAATCTTCTTCGGTCGAAAGATTCGTCTTTGATACTCTTCACGGGGTGGAACACCCCTCTGGCTCATTAGAAGTCGGCAAGATAACAGTAGGTACTCTTATTTTTTTCGATCTTTTCACCGTTCGTTGATCTCCTTTCTTGATTCTTCGCCGAAGGACTACTTTCACGAGCGCTAGAAAAATCGTCTGATCGGATCGAAGCCAGTAACCGAACCTTGATTATCTTTATCAATTTACGCATCGAACGTTTATCCACGCGTTAGGCTGCTTGTAATTAACTTAACCGACTAGGATACTCGCCACCGGTTTCTCAGCATCCTTCCCTTTTACGGTATCGAAGCCACCGACCTGATTATCATAATCGCGACGACGCTTCCAGGTGATATCCCTCGGAGACATCGGATGAAATATTTTCGTTCTCCATGCTCGATGAAAAGTTGCCGAACCAGCTTAGAATATTAATTAACCATCCAGCCACAGTCGTTCCGCGTCCACTTTGCGCCGTTCTCCTCGAGCCTCGGAGATTACAATTCCATAAACTTTGTGTCCAGGCTTTTGTTTCTATGCGAGCTGCGCCAATTTCTTGCGGGAGAGCACGCGTTTGCACGGCCTCGCAAAGCGTTCGGAACAAAACGACGGTATATAGTCACTCCAGCGATTTTTTTTTTGCACGTGAAAATTCGCTGGCGCTGCAGAAACACGCTCCACTTTTACCTGCAAAAACAGAGAAGGCTCGAAAGCGGGCTGCGCCGCAACCAAAGGCGTCGTCGACGTTTTCAAAGAATTCGCGGGTCCGTGTGTGTGTGTAGGCGCCTTAAAACATTTTGTTCCGCATTGCTTTCTAACGCGTTCCACTTTCCTGGAGATTCTCTGGAGGAATCTGAATGTTGTAATACCTCGAACACAGGCCAGTCGAAATGTTCTGCGTTGCAGTCACTAAATTGTCCAGCGAAACGCGGAAAATCTTCTTACGAAAGATAAGACTTAGATATCAAATTAATTTCGACCATGCAGAATTCCAAATTTTCACTCAAATCAAACTGGGAATAGTTCGTGGAGGCATTCGATAGATTCGTGACCATGAGATCATTCTTCGAAGCACCGGCTGAGTTCCTTTTCCGCATACCGTTCGAGATACTCGTGATTTCCGCGGAGATCCAGGGGTTCCTGGCGCGAGGACGCACGCGTTAAAATATTCCTGCTATTCCGGAACCGGTGGCACCCGGAGAGGTGGGTGTCCAACGACGGAATTCGTCTTTATAAGGGAATCTTACTGGAGAGGATAGAGATACCGTTGCCACACCACGCCCCAAGGAACTGTTTTATAGTTGGCCGTGACGCTGCCATTTTACAGCTTCATCGGCCGCCGCGGAAAGAACCAGAAGATAACAAAAAAAAAAAATCCATTACCCGTCTGGAAGCGAGCTTTTCGCGGCTGGTACTTGTAAATCAGAAAGTGGCTTCTATCGACAGCCACGTCGTTCGACGCTTATCCTTTATCCGGTGGATATGTTGATCGACGTTGCACGTCAGAATAAAACCGAAACGATCTGTCGAACACTAGCTCTTCGACGGAAATAAAGCTGTGTACGGAGTTATTCCACGGGAAATCAGACACTTCTTCAACTAACATTTCGAATTTTGTTGAAACTTGTATATGTTGCAGTCTTTAGTGATACATAAATGTATGTCGAAGGACTTTTGAAGATTTTAAAGAAAAAAGAAATATAGTGTCAATCTTTTTTCAATAAATTATAACGTTTATATATCACTGAAGAGTACAATATATCTAAGTTTCAAAAAAATCTGAAATGTTGCTCGAAAAAGTGTGATAGAATGACCCGTACGAGGGTGTATCAACGATCAGACGAAATTTGTAGGTTTAATTCGGAATATACCGTCGCATCAAACTAGGAAACTCCTCGGAGGCAGCGAAACAGCACGTTCGTGAAATATTGACGAGGCTATGTCGAAGAATATGCATGAAATTCGTTTCGAATGGTGATTCGCGTACGGATTATCGAGAACGGGGACGAACACGGTGGGGATTAAGAGTTTCTGTTAAATCCGGATCATTTCTGCCATTGTGGACGACACACCGGGTGTTGGTTAATTGTTCAGCGCGTAATCACCAGGTCATATATTTGTGATAGATAGATGGAGAACTAGGACGAAACTGGCGTTTGATCACGCAGGCTGCACGAACAATATGGTCGCGTTAATACCTCTGAATTGGTTTTCAGTCGCATTCTGTCAACCGGCGTTCGGCCACTCCAATACTAAGACTTATAGTCACCGGTTATGTAAGATTATTATACACGTGCATTACGAGAAAGATCCATCTCGTGAATTGGATTAAACGGCGAGGACACATGATCGTGTACTTCATTCGCGCGGTATTGTAAATCCAATCGACTTTAATCGTGGATCATTAATTACCAGGTAATCTTTTCTAATCATTAGTGGCCACGATCTTGTATCTGCTGTCTGAATTATAATTATCTTATTGTTCTTAACGATACGCCAGAATTTCCCTAGAGCTAATTGATGTACTGTTACAGGTCGATTATCTTTCATCTTTCGTTGCTTTTAACGATAGGACGTTAAACTTGGTTCGCTGTGCTCCTACGATAAATCGATTTTCGCGTGGTAAGGACGAAACGACACGGGCGAAATCTTGTCGGGATGTCTGAAAACTATATATTCTATGTGGATAGGTTCAGGGAGGCGCTAGTAGATAGAGAAAAAGAGGACGGTGCTTCCGTCGTTGAGAGCGGATGAGAATTGAAAGGGGTTGAACAGGTGGTTGAACAAACGTGGCAACGTTATAGCACCGAGTTTTTTGATATCGTCTCTAATTAGATGCTGTCCTCCTTTCTTTTTTTTCGGTTTTCCCTTTTTTTTCCCCCCACGACGTCAACCCACCCTTTTTGTCCGAGGCTCCGTTCCGGCTCGTTTAACCCTTTGCCATCGAGATTCTTTCATTAATTTCAACCGGCAAAACGGAATAATTCAGTGTCCTCCGCGTACACTTTTGAAAACCGAGAAAATCACCCGGGGGAAATGAAATATTGCATCCGTGCGACCCGTATAAATTCAAAATGATTCGCGACAGTTTCTCTGTCGTGTCCCAGCGCGACTACGAGACGGTTAAGAACGGTTCACAGGATATACATGGAGGCGAAGGTCCTTGCCCCAGGACACGCGCCCCGCAGACGGTCGATGGCCAGGGTAACAACCGAAGAAATACAGTACGTATTCCACCGTGAAGGGCGCCTACCCTCTAGCAGTCTGCCACACGATCGAAATCCCTTCGTTTTTTTTTTTTCGTTCACCTCGGCGACCTGTCGCAACTACCGCGAAAGATTTTAATGATTGCTTTCGAATTTATATTTCAACGAGAGTATGTGGGATTCGTTTAGTTTGAAATTATTAGAGTTAAATAGAGATTCGTATTAACCATATTAGATTTACCAGTGGATATAACGGACGGTAGAGACAGATTGAAATCCGAACATCGATGCTGGAAACGCCAGAAATAACCCCAGAACCGATGTAAATACGTTATGATCCTCGCTGGAGTCCATGTCTGTTCGTGGATTTGATTTTCCCGGAGCAGCGTCGCGCGGAGGCGTAATAAAATCCATTTCGAAACGATAGCTTCCAGGACGAATTAAGGATTAACGTTCAATCTCATGCTCGATTTCCCGTGGCCCTGGTATGCACACGTCGAATCCGTCGCCGTGTGACGAGCGGCGTCAGGGGTTTTCGTGACACGCTACTCTGATGGAGATCGTATTCGGGGGATTTTCGACAAACGGTACACGCCGAACTCGGACGCTAATTAACGTTCAAGTTTCGCGAAAATACGAAAGCTCGTCTAATTAAGGGCCGAGCGAGAGAGAGATTTCACCGATAAGTCCGGAATACCTTGGGGCTTACGTCTCAATGAAGCGGTGACTTTGAACGATCAGATAAAGCGATACGACGGAATTAGAGGGTGGACGCCTTTAATTAAGGCTATCCCTAATCAAATAGTTTCGGGAGACGGATCAATGAGGCTAGCCCGGCGAGTCAAGGACAAACGTCAGACGGGGGAGGTTTGGGGCTTCGCTCTGATCTATCTCGACTAAGATTCTTGTTTAAACTGAACAGTGATTCTATTATAACTTTTTAATGTGAGTAAATTTGAATACCAGTTAGAGCTTCCTCACTTTTTAGATCTTCAATAGAAAGAATTTGTACGCAGTTGACTTCTTTCCTGCAGATGCAAACGTATTCAAAACCAAAGTTTATCTAAAATTAGAAAACGTCTAATTGTAACTAGTTCTTCATGTATACTTTTACCACATGTAGCTTTTGTTTTTGACCCATGGAAAATAAATAATTATTATAATACTCCATAGGGGTAGTGAACATTTGATGACAGTCAGATCACAGATATTTAGCGAAATCTATTTGTAAAATGTTACGGCACGGTACTTATTCGACGCCCACGGGTATATATACATTAAATCGACGCTATAGAACCACAAGTGGCAAACGAATGAAATTACACCCTTAATATCCAATAATCCCGTTTCTTTGCCGTGTCCCGATAGTCAAAGAGTTCCATGGCGTACAGTTCGATTTCTTCAATTACGTTTCCGTTCGGGTTAACGTGTCCTTCAAAGGGGATATTAAATTTGTTCCGGACGCTAGTTCCCTTCTGCGCACGCATACATACACACCTCTCTCGCCTTCTTTTTACAGCTGTTTCGTTTACTACCACCTCCGAAGGTGTCTCCTTATCCGGGACGTAATTTATCTCGGCGATAAAAGTCCCCGGGGCTATTGATCCCGGAATGACGCGTAGACGGTTTTACACGCCGCCAGAGAGAAAGAGAAGTCTCTCTCGTCCGTCTCGGGCAACGCCGTAAGTGCATCGAGCAGTTATAGTCCGCGTGAAGCTTGCTAGACGGCTAATGAAAGATTATGCAGTTTCATCGTGACGCCGTAAACGCATTACGGTTTTACCGGCCCGTTCATTGTTACTGCATCGCGGTGAGAGGTATCGTCGTTGATAAACGTTCACTGGTTGGATAATAATTTATCAATGAAATCATCGACGCGTACTTTCGGCTCGTGTTTCACACATGAAATCGCCTTTCCTTTAAGAATGGAGCCTCGAGAATCTGATACCACTGGATTCTTCTTATAAACGACTAGCCTTTTCCTTCGCGGCTTTACTTGCGTGGATTTCGGGATTTAGCGAAATTATTGGTTATGACAAATTTTTAAATTGAATTACAAAAAGGGAAAGAATAGATATATTGTATTATTAAATTTATCCCCCTTTCTAAAAATATTCTGGAAGTACGTTTTAGGCAATTGTATAAGTATCATTTTGAAGCAAAAAGCAGTGGGATTTCTCATCAGGACTAGGGGTTGAATTTCGAGAAATCGTTACTCTATAAAGTATCGGACAAAAAGGAGTATCGAAGAATTTTCCATTGGAGGACACAGAGAATTCGATTCTCCGATATCGTTACCACGACCCTTAGTTTCGTCTCCAAATATTCGCAGTGAAAAGGAAGACGGTCGAATCGTCCGATAATAATCCGTTTGGTATATATATCATCGAATCCCGAGGTTCCCTCGTATAATCGTTTACACGAGGTTCGCTCAAACTCCAGACGACGACGACGAGATTGATGAATATTTAGCAGTGAGAACGTCTACGTCCGTTTCCGACGTTCGAATCTTCGGATTACCCAGGCTCTGAGAACCGCTGCAATTTTTCCAAGTATACTTTGAAACTTCCCGTCTGGGATTTCTTCGCTCGTAAGCCGGGGCTACTTTTTCCTCGTCGCTTCGTTCCGCTGATAACCGGACGAATTTCGTCGAGAGACGAACGGTCTCGGAACGCATCTTAATCACTGGCTTTTTATACGTTCTACTCGCAGAGGAGTCCGTTGTTTCCACTTACCTCTGGTAGCGGTCTTGTATAATTTAATGTTACACCGATGCAAAAATTGGTCGCGACGCGACCAACAGCGTTGGCTTACGGTTTCGCAACGTTTCGCGAGACGACAAAGGAAAGCGTCGACGTGTATACGTCTTGCGAAAATATATTAACTCCACGACACGTGACTAGGAGGGGAGGGTCCATATCCGTTGTAAAATATCCCTGTGTGTGTGCGACTCACGCCGAATTCGAACGATCGTGTGGTCGAACATTGGAAACTGTACTAACTTTAATCGCCACATACAAAGCAAAAAAAAAAACGAATTGTCAGCTCTCTTGAAACGCAAACAAGGCAATTGTCGCGACGAATTCGAGGACCGGAAGACCTTTTAATTGGACCAGTCGATATTTCATCATGGTCATCGGGCAAAGTCAAGCTCCAATTAGTACTACTGTCGCGCGCTGCCTGAACAAAATGAAAACACGGTGTGCGTTTGTGCCAACAAAGCAAATTGTATCGCCCAAAATTGCTCCCGCGCAACAGGATGGTCGAAGGTTGGTTCGCTTCTGGTCACCGTCACCATTTTTCCGTCGTGCTTCCGCTCGTTAGCTCACACGCACACGGTCCGAACGTTCCTATTTTCCGCGTTTTTGGACCGCATCTGTCGCGCGATTAATATTTTAATCAAGCGTTCCCTGGAAAAATACAACCGGTGTTTATGCCTGCTGCAAATTGCGTTCCGACCGTTCTCGTTCGCCCATTAAAATTCATGGGCGCCACGGCCGCGTGCATCCACGTGAAAATTTGTTTTTCCTCGTTGTACAACGGTGGCCACCGGCCAGGATCATTACGAGGAACATTTCCTCCGCCACGCCTGAATCGTCCGGAAATTAATTCCGGTTTTGATAATCGAAACACGAAATCCTTTTCAGGGCTTTCGGAAGCTCGATGTACACGCGTGAGCGTGGTAAATCTCATGGCCCCTTGAACCCTGAAAAATTCGAAACCTGTTGTAAGTCCGCCGCTCGATTCCATTTCTCATCGTTTCCCAGCGTTCCTTCCGGTTTTAATTGCTGGCTGACCTTTCCATCCGGCGTTTTCTCGCTCACCTGAGGTTCCGAGCGGACTGCAAAGGTTTCGTGACACAGTTTAAAGTAGGGGAGACTGGTATGCCAGGTTTTCAGTGTTTGATTTTTAATAAATTATGTGGGCGAAGTAGCAATTACGGGTTTTTAAATGTTTTTATAACGTTTTACTGTAGGTTCAATTTGTTATGAAAATGTTATTAGCAACTTGTTTCGATGGTAATTAAGTAACACAACGTGAAGAGAATTGTTTTATCAATCATCGGTCTCCCCTACTCGCTTACTTTATAAAACGGGGCGTCAAACAGGCCACCGTTTGCACGAACAGGAAGAGATAAAGGAGCGATACCACTAACTCACGGAAGGAATACTGCCACCGGTGGTGTGTGATCTTATCCGAGAGATCTACCCTGTCTTTGAGCAAATGTTTATTTTCACCTGCTTATAGAAACGCGTTCGATAAACGCAATTGCAATCGACGGTTTTCCAAATCGACCAACGCCTCGTGATCGCGTGGTCTGATACGAATTGTCGATGAAAATCCACCATCGTAGTGAGCCTTTAAATTCCAACGCTCGTAAAATTTGACGGATGAGAAACAGAATCCTCGAGCATCCTTCCCACAGTCTCTCGCGAAAATCCTTCCGCGTCGTTACGACTCTGTTTTACACGCGTAACTCGTGCTTCTCCAGCGATGTTTCTTATTTCCTTCTATATTCTCGATTCTCCGTTTCCCCGAGAACGAAGAAGTTGTTACACACGCGTTTTCCACTGATTCACCCGTGGTCCGAGGTAGGAGGAAACACGCCTCGAGAGTCTAGCCATGGTGGCGACTTACCCAGACGTCGACGGTACCGATCTGCAACTTGGCACGGACCCGTTCTCTTGCGATTTACTCGGGCCGAGATCAACCCGTGGATATCTTATTCGAAAGATAGTTGGAGACAGAGAGAGAGTTTCTGGGTCGTTATCGCAACGACGGGTGGTGGAACGAAAAAGAGACCTTTTTAACCTGGTCCTCGTTGAAGCTGCGGGTCCTCGTAACGAATTCCTTTTTCCTTGACAATTCTTCACTTCGGTTTCTGCTTTCGACAAGGTATCTGTTCGCAAGGACTCGAGGTTAACGTACAACAATGCACTAAATTGTCGATTAATGCACGAAACTCAGGGCTGTTTTGGAACAGTTATCGTAGAGGGTCATGCTTTCTGCAGCTCATAAATTTCAGGTCGATCGTCAAGAGCCTTTATTTTTTGTTGTCGGCGAAGGACAAAGTTTAAAAGCAGTAGTGGGGATACAGCAGAAGCGTTAAACGTAGAGATTTTTCCAAGCATTTATCGAGAATTTACTATAATTCGGACGAAAGTGATTATATTCCGGAGGAAACGTGTGTAATCGAATTGTCGGGCCGGGATTTTTCTCGTACGCGCACGTGGATGGTAAAACAAATTGCCTTGGCTGTTCCTAATGGGTTCTTGCCAAAGGTGGATGGTGGTGGTGGTAATCCCCGCGCTGTATTCGAGCCACGAACTTCGCGTTCGCAGCTCTTTCCTATCCGCGACGAACGTTAATTAACGTTAATTAATTTTACATACTTAAAACCACGCGGGCCTTGGTCCCTTACCGTCGTAAAGAGACAGCGGGGTGAAGCCTTGTGCACACACGCGAGAAAACGCGATTTCTTTCCAGTTGGATACTGGAGGTTCGTTTGGAACTCTTTCCGGAGCTCACGGCTGGACCCTCTATTATAATTAAGCTCGCTTCGACGAGGGCGGATCTTAATCCTTTTTTTTTCTTTTTTTTTATTCGTTATACGAGATTTCGCAGAGAGCCGTAAGACTAACATTGATAGCCACAACGAAGTAGAGTCCAACGAGGAATCATCTTACCGCGTAAACGAATCTAATTCCAGCGCCAAGTTCCACCTTCCGTGAACCTATACATATATCGCGTACGTAACACCGTGGAGACGCCGGTTCGTGAGTCATACTCCGCTGAAATGGACCGTCGTGTTAATAACGTCACGGAAAACGGTCCGTCACTCGGGATGCATAACGAGGTGTATCGAGACCTTCCATCGTGTTATGGAGCGCGCAAACGCGCTATAAAATCCCGTGTTTCACTCTGAACGTTCCTTATCATCTAGGGTAGATGTCCCTAATACTGTCACTTCATTTATTTCACTTAATAAAAATGTAAGGTTTAAAGAATTGTATACAAAAAATTTTATTATTTAATTGGGTCTCGTAAAATGATTGAATGAAGTGACGCCTAAAATATTAAGGTGGCAGTAACTGGGACATCTACCCTACACCTGTTTAGCTCCTCTTATACGTACGCTTTAAACAGTCACCATGTGTGTGCAAGACACCCCGCAAGCACTTCCCGTTTTTCTTCCTTCGTCCACACGTGGGCACACTTCGAAGAACGCCAGTGATCCTAAATTATCGCGTTCTCGTGCTCTGTCCTTGTGTCACGATCATCGGGATTCCACGGTCGGTCCTACGAAAGATGAGTAATCGGTCGGGTCACCGTTCTCCGTGGGCGGAATAACGATTCGAACTGGCGCGATGTCCGAGCACAGACACCCGTTAGATCGGTTTTCCAAAGTTGGAGAGCTGCTCCGTTGACGCGATGAATTTTCATGGGCGATCCCGAGAAGTTCGGTTACTTACCTCCCCCATTCCGCGACGAGGTCTTCGGGACTCGAGACGTGTGAGAAGGTTGATAAGTCGATTTAACCTGGGACTTTTAATCCGAGATCTGAAGACCAGACGAAATTCTTTTCAAGGGGGTTAGAGGTGAATTATTTCGGAGCAAAGCGCTTGGGACAAGTACGTGTAACACGTTGGACGGGGGAACGCTTTTAAAAAGGGAAAAAGAGGTTACCGGAACATAGAGAGCAGAGAAGAGAAATTAATGTTTCATGGTGCTACGGTAAATCTTGGCGCAACGAACCACCCTCGTAAGCGAATGCTTTGTTATACGTTCCATCGAGTAGCATCTCCGTGTAATCGATATGTTTACTATCCGTTCTTTCTTGGATTCGTTGCATCTTGAACAGATTCCCATCGAAACATCAAACGTTCCCTTTAACGTTCGAACGGTTCTTCCTCTACGAGATACCTCTTCCAGTAATTGGTCCTCCTTTCTGTTTCAGGTAAGAGGCCACGATAATTAGGCAGAGAATAATTCGATTAAATGCTCGAGCAGGTTTATGTAAGTAATTTTAAAGTGGTTCACCTCGTATTAAATTATAAATTTTATTATAAATACAGATTTATATCTACATCGACGTAATTACTGTGAAGGATCTTGAGACAGTATAAGTGTTCTGATATGTTTCAAGAGTCGTATATTTGTATCTGAATGTAGGTCGTACGCGACTCCAGAACGAAGATTTATTTTATTTTTCATTGATTTCCGGATGAGGAGACCTTGGCAGTCGCGAAAACCACGACCAGAATAAAAGTAACGAGATCGTAGTGTCGATGGAGGGATGATTTCGTGGTGTGTGGCAACCACACCCTTGCTGCACATAACACGCTCCATAAACCTCGTAACCCTTACATCACACGCGATATAATCTGATCTTGGTTGATAGATCAATCATAGAGAAAATCGGCCAAAATACGATAGGAATCTCACAAGACTACCGAACCTGTAGGACAGCTTTTCAGACCATTCGAAAGTTCTTTAACTTTTCGGAAACGGTATTCCCCGGTGAGAATTCCACGAACCAGTGGACGACGAAACAATATCCCCTCTTTTAATCAAAGGAATCTGGCGGAATTCCAGCGAAATTTCGTCGCAGTCGCGGCACGTCTGGCTCGTAACCGGCGTGATCGCGCGAGAAGGGCGCAGCCAATAAAGGGGCGACGTATTTATACGAACCATGGGATAAATTATCCGTCACACGTGGAACGTCTTTTTCTAACGATTCCTCGAGGCGCAACGTTTCCCCCCATTCGGTTGACCAGCTTGGTTCGACTCGACCGCGGATTTATCGGTTTTCTTAACGCCGTCCGCGCGAAGGCGACCGAAATTACACGATACGGCGAGATTCGTCGTCGCTCTTCCACGACGCGATCGATCTTCCGTTCGTTCGTTGTACTCATGAGTTCCTTGCCTCTTCCAGGCACCGCAACATCCTTCAAGCCCGCTCGTAGAACCGGTTTCCCCATCTTGGTGGCTCTCGTGCACCAAACTCGTCTGGATTCGAACCGTCTCGCCATCCCTTCTCCCCTGGTTCGAAATCGGGCGGAACTTTATTTCTCGCTGACTCGCGACCGCGATCCCAGCCGTCATCCCCTTCCTCTCTTCCAGTCTCGTATTTCCTCCTGCAAGAGATGCAACTGTGGAGGTTAGGACGAGAGATGAATATTCATGTTTACGAAACGGGTCGGTTGGTATTGTGTCGCGAGATTCACGGTGGCCCACGATCAAGGGGTCGTTAATCCTGGGAGCGCCTTCGAAGGTTGCTTCTACTGCAGATAAACCGGAGGATACTTTTTTTTTTTTTCTTTAAATCGATGGAGTTCTATCGAATCTTCCCTTGACGAATTAATCTTGACCGTCGTCGGCGTACGTTAACGAATCGCACCCCCCAACTGATTCTATTGATCTACTTTTTATCGCCCGATCGCGCACCCCCCACGATCTCACGAAGGGTTCTCTCGTTTTCTTAAGGAAATAGCCTTGGCAACCGAATTCTTTCGCCTTTCCCCCTTCTTATCTCGACAGATTCTAATTTATCTTGTTTGATACTCGCGATACAATTGAAAAAAAAGTTCCTCTTAAACGACGAGAGGGGGGTTGGTCTCGTTCCGACCTCCCGCGGAAAACTGTCGTCGTTTCCACACTGTCAACGGAACCTCACGGAAAAGTTTCGATTGCGGAAGTTAACGTTCCACAATTTTCTGCTTTCATGACCAGTCGCTATCACCCCCCTCCGTTGACTGGGAAGGGGGTTGCTTTTAATTTTATTCGAGGGGAAGGGGGTATCGCGATCTTTCCGCCGGTAAGTCGTCGAATATTGCCGGGCATTCATAAAGATTTAGGAAACGATGAATACAGCGGCATTTGAAATTTAAATCCTTCGCGACGGTGCAAGCGGGAGAAGCTTTTACTTTTTGCTGTCCTTTCGGCGAAGGAGAATCGGAAAATATTAGTTCGTTTCTCGAGAAGGACCTATCTACCGGTTTCGTTTTCTCTGCCTTTATTTAATAAAGGCAAAATTACAGTTCCACCCTCGGCGGTTAACGCAATATTCAACTTCTCTTTGTCCGTTTGTTCGAATTTTATCGGATCGTCGGACGAAGGAGCTGGTCCCTGCTGTCTGCAATGGCAACTTCGTCTGTCTCTCTTTTTTTCTCTTTGTTCGATTTATCCGACCGAGGGTCCGAAAGATTCCTTGGGTGCTGAACCCTAATTTTTTTTTATTCCGTCCGCCGCGACCTTCGCGCCTTGGTACATCGGCCTCATCTTTCTTCACCCCACCGCCCCAAGGTTCATTCTTCTGCACGAAAATATGGGGAAACTTTGCGTTCGAAACTTTTAGTATCCGTTATCATGTAATATTCATTTCCACGCGGTCGTATTTATATTCATGACCGTGACACGTTGTCGAGCCTCGAGCAATAAGTAATTAAAGGCTCCGTTTATAAATCTGAATAATTTAATTTCAGCCACGGTGTTCTTAATATTTCGTTTCTTCTCGAACACCAACGGGGCAAAACTCTGGCGAATCCCTTTATTTCAGACTCGCGGGAATACATGATTCATCCCGACTGTTAACCGTAATGCCTCGAAGATTAAATATTAATCCATTCCGCGAATCCATCCCCGGCAATTCCCGCGTTTCCAATTATAGTTCGAAAGAGGAACGAACTAAATACTCGAGACAATCCCTCCACTCCCGTCTCGGAGTCGGTAACAATCTCGAAATCCCAATTTATCTCTGTACCGCCACAACCGTTCGTAATGGAGTGCATCGGCCTCTGCGCCCGCTTCTGAAGCCCCTTCGAAAACTTGTCCATCCACTTTGTTTGTCCAACGAGAATCCTGCCAGCAGTTGTGTAACTTCCTATCGGTGAAAACCGAAAATTTCCTATTCATAAATTACCACCGATCACTTTAAATTAAATTCGATTCTCTGGATATAAATGATAAGACGACCCAGCCGAAAGAAGCTCGCTCGCAGCAACCCTCAAAATTCCAATTTATCTGCTTTGTGCCCGGCGACCTTCAGACCCAGGGGTACATCGGCCTCTAACACCCCTTTGCGCGTCTCGTTCCTCTCGCTCCTCGTATCCCGAAAACTCTGTTCCACCCTTTCAAGCATGGACGGGAGCGAGAGGGAGAGATAGACAAGGAAGGGGGTGGGTTTTTGCCAGGCGAAGTAATTCCACCAGCAGACACCCCCTCCAGTTTGTCGGGGACGCGTGGCGATACACGCAACCCCTCTCCGCGCGTGGTGCTACCCCCGAATGGTGGGGGTGGATCGTCGGTACGGGTAAGGGGGTTGCGACGACACTGCGGGGAGAGGGAGAACCACTGGCTGGCTGGCTAGCTGGATGGTTCGTCGGCTGGTTGGTTGGTTGGTTGGCTGGCTGGCTGGTTGGCAAGGGGGTTGCGTCGTGGCGCCGCCGTTGTCGTTCCAACGCGATTTCGGTTTCCCGTAAGGGAGCTTTCAGTCGACGCGCGACTGTCACCTCGAATACGCGTATATACGTGTCCTACCCTCGTCCGGGAAAACGCTGCTCTGCCTCCCCCATCTCGCCGGTACTCGTTCGTCTGTGCTTGTCGAAAGGGGTGAGCAGTCAGTGCCGTGGACAACCAACGGATTCGTCCCAACAGGTAACAGTGATCAAGAAAAGAAAATACATTTCATCTTTTTAAACATTTCGCACGCTTAGTATTTATCCTGAGAATTGACCACAAGTTAAAAGTGGATGGACAATAAGAAAGTTCGAAATGCGTGAGATAGAAAATTTTGCCAGGTTACGGGGACGAACCCCATTTGCGTTACGATGATAAAGGATTTCTCGTTTTATTATTCTGGGTTTCACCCTCGCCCTATCATGCGACGATTCACACTGGCTCTCCAGCCAAATCTGGAAGAGCATAAAGATAGTAGCAGGCATTACTACGGGTTATACCGTTCTGAGTCATCGACGAATACATTGAGGTAGAAAATTTCGAGCGTGATTCTTTCCCCCACTCCTGGATTTCGTTCAGCCGAAACCGGCTTTAACCGCGTGCCCGCGAGCGTGTCCGCGCGATATCGACCGCCGACCGTTTCTCGAGGCTTGTATCATTCTTCGTAATTGCAATCGATAATACTGCCACGAACTTTCTTCGTTCATTTTATTTTTAATGTTCAGGGGTCGCGAAACTTCTCTGGACACTTAGTTCTTCAGGTGTTCGATCCATAAAAATGGATTTCGGTTAGCTTCAGTACTATCTTCGTCTTTTTGGAACGCAGGAGCTGTTATTTTTGCTAATCTTCGACGATCATAAAGCATATCGAGTTTATTTATAGACTCACAGCGAGTCATCGCCGCCAGTAGTATTCTTAGGGCGAAGATCGTCGAATCTGGCACGAAACATGGGGAACCGTTTCGTGTCCCGTAAGAGACTTCGGACCTGACAGCGATACCAATTTCCCAACTTGTTGACGAGCGTCGCGTGACGCCGGCCGGGTTTGTTTCTTGTTTCTTCTCTTGCCAGTGATATTCACCGGTGCCACGAGCCAGACGACAGTTCATTCGAACGAGTAAACCCCGATTTGACTAATATCGGGGCGCCATTGTAGAAGAACCGGTCATGAGACTCTGTCTGTATACCACTGACTTAGACTACTGTCTGAGAATTGAAATGATGCAGACTTTTGAATTTCGTGTAGAGGCTTTACTACGTTAATAACACATAAATAGTCTTAAACTTGATAAAGAACCGTTATTTTATTGCATTTTCTGAGGGACGCTATACATGCATAAACAATCGCAATCTAAAAATCTCTTGTTTCGTAATCCCTTTTTCCAGAGACCCGGTGATTGGCGATCCTCGCGTGACCACTTTGCTCGTCCCCAGCACCGTCTGGATATCCTATTAGACCGAAATTGTTGCGAACTGGAGTTTTCACTTGGTCCGTTATTCGATAGAAACGCAAGAATTCGTACGTGACGGTTCCACTCGGCTTGGAAAAGTTTCGATAAAGTGGCTTTACCATGATCTCCGTTCGTTGTCCCGCCGCTTTCCCTCAGGGGACATTTTCCCCACTGGCGAAGATTTACGGGTTGTCCACGGGGAAGAAGTTCGGATAATACCGGTGAAACGGCGTGCAACGGACCGCCACGATCCCCTGGAGGGTTGCTTTTTCTTCGAGGGGGTGGACGGAAAACGTGGAAAACAAACGAACGATCGCCTGACGGATAAGAACCGACGCATAAATTGGTTGCTTTTCCTCGGGGCATTTCGACGTAACTACCGTTCTAAGGGGATGGTTGTAACACACGCGTGTGTATTTGCGAAAATTCTGCGAATCCAAAGAAGCATCGGCCAACAGGAACTCTCCGGGACAGTGGTATTTTTATGGCCGTTTCAACGGAGAGAAAGGTATATACGTTTCAGCGTATGCAGCCGCGGTTTTGAATGGCCTCGTCGAGAAACTCCGCGAGGCGAGTGGAATTTATCGCTCGAATCCGGAAGCCCGCGGGTAACGAAAGGGACACAATATGTTTCACTGCAACTCTCCATGGCGACACGCTTCGCGATTATTTACATCCGTTTAATACGCTAGGAGTTGTTTTGCAGGATCGTAAAGTGGCAGGCGATAAAATGCGTCGCTCGAGGAACGCAACGCGGTTAATCATGTTGGCTTGGATAATAAGTGCGGTTTTGTCGAATGCGAAAAATTCAGGATTTTCCTTCAAATATCTAATATATTAATTAATTAACGTTCTGGTAGTTTTTGAATTCCTTGCTTGAAAAAATGTTATGGTATTTTTTATGCAAATCTATCTCTATACAAAGAGTGTAACAGTGGTTCTTCAGACTGAATCGAATTTCTGAACCGATAAGCGAGAACCGATTCGTATCCGCCCGTAGATGACCGTTTTTTCCGTGATCCGGAAATTATTACGATCGTAACAGAAAAAACGGGACATCCCGTTCGCAACTGGAGCACCGTATCCGGTGTTTAAATTGAACACCGCGACGTCTGGCGAGGATTTTTGTTCTCTCGATGACCGGTTTCTCGCGCTCCGATCGAAGAACCGATTCGAGCCACCTTGGATCGTGATTATCAATCGCGGCAAATTGATCGAGGAGACGTTTAATCATCCGTAGACTGCGGGTTAGACCGCGAGGCAATTTTCTCCCGGTGATTCATAAAGTCGTCTCGTATTCTGGTAAGGTGAGGGTTTTATCTGATTTTTCCGTGGGACACGCGTGCGCGCTGGGGACCACCCTGGATCGGTATTTCTGGTTCCATGGGGGGAGGGTGTTTCTTGACCATTAGGAGCACGCGAGCCCATTAACTCCTGGTCCGGCAATCGAGCCGCCAATTGCCTGGAAATCGACCAGCCGACTCGTTTTACCTCGAATCTCTATCGCGATCGTTCGCGACAGGGGACCGGTATCGCGGTGTAACATTTTAACGGAAACTTACGACGGTACGCTGCGAAACCGAACCGTTTAAATTGCGAGAAAAGTTCTTCCCGTGTCCTGTGGCCATTCGCTGGAATTTTTTCCATTTAACCCAGGGGGGGGAAATACTCTCGAAGTACAAACACAGGAGGGGGTGAAAAAAAAAAAATACGATATATTTCCAGCCGGCGGTTTCGCTCGTAAAAAGTTGTTCTCGGGCACGAACGGCGTCTGGTACGATGCACTGTGATCGATCGCCGACGTGTATATGCGCGCTCGTATTTTTAGACGCGGGGGTGGAGGCGCGCTGGCAGGTGAGAAATCCCGGAGACGGTTCTTTTTCGCGATATCCCGAATTCACGTGGACGCGATTCGACGCCTGACAGCCACGGAGTGTCCAGGGTAATATACCCCACTGATACATTGGTTATTTCCGGCAACTATCGTTCCCAGTCCTCCACCAACCAGACTCGAATTATCGGGAACAGAGTTAACGGGGGAAGCATATCGTGGCCGACGGATGGAAAGGTTTGATTGATCGAAGCTCGTATTTATTTCTAATTTACTGTTCGTTATACACGGGGAAAATTCTCTCGGTGAAATCGTTCACGACTCGACGAAATATCCTGGTGTATTTGTAGAATGTTTGGAAAAACGACAGGCGGTTTCCCGACGTGGATTTTGTCAGAGATGTGAAAGACGTTTGCACACATTAAAGCCATCTCGAAAAATATTGCTCGCCCATTTAGAGCTATGACTCGCGCATCTCGAGTACCTTAAAAATAACCGGTATATTCTGCACTCTTCAGAGGTTTACAGACCGTTCCTCCCGCGTTCTACGTGTCTATGCAAACAAAGTGATCTGTGGAGAACATGACGACTGTCATATTTCCGTAAACAGGATGAGTGCAAGGATGATGATCCTTCAATCTTTAGAACCATTTGCAAGATACATAAATGTACTTCTACAGATACACTTTTTGTATAATAACGTTTTACATTCAGCATAACACTTGTGATCCGACCCAGGTGCTGCACATATTTATTTAACGTTATTGTGTTTGGAAAGGACCTCCATCAATTGTTTAGAAACTTCTTCAATTTCTTCTTCACCTGGCACCCAGTACCTAACAATGTTCCACGCGTATTCCACGAGATTGCTTCCCCTCCAGGGAATTCCAGTTATCCAATCGAACGTTTTAATTTAACCGAGCTTCGACCGTGATTTAAATGTCGTTCGGTGAAAGAGATCGGTTTAAAACCTAGTATCGGTTCCCAGGGGAAAAAAGCCGACAGGACTGCATTGTAGAACGTGTCCGACTCTGGCTGGTCGCCGATAGGATTCATGAAAACTGCTCCATAGAAATCTCGTCTCGCAGACAAGCTCAGGCGTTCACGCGCGGCGGATACCAGTGAGCAGAGGAAACGCATTGTTTGCGAGAAAGACAGATTCGTTTAGAGTTGTCGCTCGCCTTGGACCGGCCTCGATTAAGGACCATCCAGACGAGCAGGAAACTCTCCAGGATAATCCTCGTTCCTCAACCTGCTCGGCGACATTTCCCGCGACGTTCTGAAACGTATCGTTTTCCAGCGTCTGGCCTTGCTCCATAAAGCGTCGCGAGAAATATTACACTCGGAGGCACTGGGGAACATTTGAATTCTTGGTCTGTCTCTGCTCGATTCCACGACTATACTAGATTTCTTCCATGAAAAGTATTCAGAGCTTCAGAAATCCACCTGAACAATTCTAGCGACTCGTTTCTCCTCGTTTGCAAACGTGTGAGTGAAAAAGGTTATTTTAGTTATTAACGGGATAAATGCTCTTTAGTAGAAAAGTTATCATGATAGGAGAAGAACGTGCGTAAAAATGGAAATAAACGATACAGTCATATTAATCATTTACAGTGCGAAGAAATGAATTCTTTAATTCTGGTGGAGAGTGATTGAACATTTTGACAGAATTACGAAAATCGTCGGCCAACCTCAATGCACGGTCGAAACAATCAAGTTGACAATGAGTTTTCACATATGATGGTGTATAAAAATTTAGCAATTGTCGTCTATTTACCAGAGTTGTTAAATTAAACCGTGACAAGATGTCACCGTAGGTGTGGCATCGTTCTAGGGAGAGGGTTTCCAGCACTATAGGATGGTAAATGCAAAAATTTATGCTAGACAACACTCTCTAAATTACGTTTGAATTTTGTAAACATCTATTGTACGCGAATCTACTTTTGCCAACGGATGGTTTAGTGTTATCGCAGCCGGTAAATCATTAAGAGAACGCCGATTCGGTGAGGGGATTAACGAAACGAACATGATCCGTGCTGGCCTGCAGTTAATCTCGGACGTTCCATTAGGCCGTGTTCACAGCGGCGTGCTCGAAAGCACACACCGTGTGTGGTGCTTGGTCCTGTAATCCGACCGCATAAAGACTGGCACCGTGTAATGCAACGGAATCCGCCCTCTGGTTCGCAATCGTGCCCACCATAACGAGACACCCGGGATTGTTTTTAGCGACGATCACGCCTCGACCAGTCTGGAACCATTACTCGGTTAATTCGTTTCGCTAAAAGGTCCTTCTATTGTCCAGCACGCTCAGACTACATTTTATTTCTTTTCCTTTTTCCCATTTTTAGACTTCCCTCTGAATGGACTTGTGCAAAAGATATTTCAATACAGAAATTCATTATTAACCGAAGGGCCGTTTCGAATGAGTATTCGAATTTGTTCATGCAGAAACTGCATCGTGTCGCAAATAATCGCGATAATGACCGTTGGAAATTATCGTCGACGAAGGGCGAGAACGCGGAAAACGACCGAGGGGGGACGGGAGAGTACCCTGTAAAATCGCGAACAGAAATAAAACGCTTCGATTGGCCCCTCCGTCGAAAACGACCATAGGCATCGTTTCTCCCCGATCGGAGGGGTGAGGTTCATCGAGTCGTCGGGCGTTAATCGAATTCGTCGAGAGTATCAAGTGTGCATAACACTCGTCCAGGCACACGAGTGTCCCGTGGAAACTCGGAAATTGTCTATTTGAACGTGATTTTCCGGGCCACTTTGATGGAAAATCGCGGGAAATCAAGGGTTTGTACACGAAAGAGAGAACATTCAAGGATACGATACACACAACAACTCCCTTTTGATCCGTCGAATACTCATCAACGACTTTGCTTCATGATGAACTGTTTTTTTTTTTTTTTTATTACTTTTAATACTAGTCTACATTTTCACCCTTCTGATTGTAATTTCATACGCGACGAAACGACATCTGCCGCGTTAAAAATCCATTCAGGGGACTACCATCGGGCGCGGACAGACGGCGTGGTTAATTATATTTCACACGTTTGCTTTCCGCGAAACGCGTATAACACGGGCACGTGTATGTACCACCGCTCGTACATCCCCATTTCCGAGCATTCGTTACGGGGCCTCGCGTTATTGAGGTTTATTGGTGGACCCGGCTGAACGCAACACACAGGGTGCATTTGCCCGTGCATACAAGTAATCGTGAACTCTCTCTGTCTCCTTCGAGCGGTCGAATCACGGTCCTGTCGTGTGTCACGTGCGCGCCATGGTGCACGAGAACCCCACATATGCTCTGGTCGGCGTGTTGCACAGGAAACACGCAGATGGATGTACAGGGTGTCCTCTGTTATTGCGGCCACCGATCACCGGGAACGGACGCTCGATTACCAGCACATTTGGCTTTCAATCGAGGAACAGATCAACGACGAGACTGTGATGAGTGTTTCGTTCGTCGTTTCAATCCGTTCCCATTTTCAGGAAAGTTTTTCCTCGACCAATGGAATAGATCAACGGTAGGCAAACTGCGGCTCCCGAAGCTAGGTTTCGTTGCCATTTTTGTATGTAGCAATATCAGAATATTTTATTTCTGTGGCTCTTGCATATTCAATAATTTATGAAGGGTATTAGACGGAGGGCCTTATTCAAGTGTGACCTCTCGAATATATTTTTTAGTTGTGAAAATGCAAAAAATATTTTATACGCAAATTGAATAGTATTGAGTAGTCCTGCAGACGTTTTTTTTTTCTAATGTTACTATTGAAGAACTTGCCCACCCCTGGAATAGATCGTTCGTCGTATTGGATAGAATCGATGGTTGATTTCTACGAATATCTCAGTAGCTTTTGCGAATAAATTAGCCGATAAACGTCGGAGGCGATTGTGTAAGGAGTTTGTAGAGAAGGGCTTTGTTACGCATGTTGGTAGGATGGCAAGCATTTTCACCGATGAAATATTATCCAGCGTAAAACGCTCGTCGTAATTGACCCCGTTATGTAATCGATTGAACCAGCATCTCCGCGGGACTGGAGTCTCTGTATTGACCAACGGGGATTGCGATAGCCCGCGTGTAATGCGATTAATTAAATACTACGCGTGGCTAACGAGCCAACGATACGTGTATTATCGAAATGTACGGGACAGCAATAGTGTTCCACGCTGATCCGTCTTATCGAAACGAATGGAGATTAAAGCTATGGTATTCCGAAACCGTTTCGATTACCGTGGAAAAAAAAAAAGAAAACTTTGTGGTTTCGATCGCGAAAGTAGCAAACGGGCAACGTTTTACACAATACCCAGAATTGTTGCCTTGTCGACGATGAATCGTCGAACTTCGTTTCTCTTCTTCTTGAACGTTCTTTCCGTTTACTCTCCAGCTGGACTAATCTGGACACCGTATACATATATGTAACGATGGCTGCTCGTAGATGTACGAGGCTCATCCGTATCGGACCGTGCACATGTCGGCGCACACAGGCACGGGTCCACACGTTGGCTTATGTAAATGGACACGTAACACTGGATGCACGTTCCAAGAGAGCAGGTGGAATATGACCCCCGGTGTGCATCGGTAGAATGCGACGTCGTCGACGAGGACTTGGAGAGTTTTTGTTCTTCTTCTCAACCGACCCAACTACCCCCTTCGTTGTCCTTTCTTCTCCCAACGAACGTTTTTCTCTCGCCAACCTCCCACCCCCCGAGGCGAGCGAGAAAATTTTTTTTTCACGGACCATTCGCGACCTCGCGAAACTCCGTCGTAGACGATTGTTCTCTGTTCGTTTTGTCTCCGTTTACTTCAATTCCCGTGTCTCTGAGAAACTTCTGTCGCGATTATTAAGTAGTACATTTGTACTTTTTCTCATTAGAAAATACAAGTTAGATTTTCAACCCCGAAACTTCTCGTCAGATGTGCGTGTCGACGTGAGAAACTTGTGAAAATGAACGTCGAAGAGAATGCTTTCGCGATCCCTTTCGGAAGGATTCAAGTGAACCGAGGCCTGAGGGTAGAGTTTCGTTCGCTGCGCGGCGCACTTGTCATCATTAGCATTACATGAGTTTTATCGATGTTCCGATTCAGCCGAGCATGTAAAATTCCTGCAGGGGAATCGGCTGCGGGACTACGTCGTTTCTTTTAACGAGTCAATATTTTATTCACCGTGTATCCAGTAGCTCCTCCTCCCCCCTCTGCCCCTACCTTTCGGAAAAAGAGTTCCCAAGATAATCCGTGGCGCCCGTAGGACTCGTTTCAAGGTAACAGCTGGTCCAAAGTCCATAGACCAAGCAATCGTTAAACCAGATTCTTGCCCGCGTGATTCTTTTCACGGCGCAGACACTTATCCCCCCTAAAGTTTTTGGTGTTCCCAAAAACTAGTTTTTCCACAAATTCTGTGTATCCAAATTCCCTTGTATTCCCTAAGATCTACGAAACACGTTTAGGAAAAATCGTGAAAAGATCAAAGCAATCCTTTCCCCAAGCACTTTCAGGGACCGTTGAATATCGAACACACTTTGGTACCCTGATTTAACATGCACCAAGAGCGCATGCAATCGCGTCCCGGTCTGCGACGTCTTGATCAAATAACATCTTCACCCCCCGGTAGGTAGAGTCGGAAATAAATCCGTGATATTCTTACGCGATATTCCTATTTGTCTTCGAGCGTATCGTAAGAAGAGAATAGAGGACCCCACCGAGCCAATATTTCCATTTCCTTGGTCCCGATATACTTTCAGTGTATACAGGGTGTCAATTAAGTGTGACCACCCAATGTCTTGTTTAACTGTGAAAACGCAAAAAATATTTTACACCTAATTTGAATGGTATTAAATGGTCAGTATCCTGCAAGCATTGTTTTGTTTTTAAATGTTCTTGTTGAAGTTTTCAAGGTCATTTGAAGTTCATATCATAGTACAATGTGACTATTTTTTCATGAGCTATGCAATGCAATAGGAAAGAATATGTAGTTATTTGAATAAGAAAGTGCAGAATACTGAGCTCCTAACACGTGATTGTCACAGTGAAAAATGCCGTACGTAAGCAGACATACTTTATTTCGTTTTTTAAGTCATAAATCATCGATAATATATGCGTTTAGTTAATACAGGCTGTTGGTCGTTTAAATTATACTACGATACTAAATTTTACGCATAATTTTCTAACAGTATTTAAATAATCAGGCCTCTTTGCAATGTACGTGTCATCCATATTTGGATAATTTGGCAGTCAAAGTGTTAATACCATTCAAATTACCTATAAAATATGTTTTACTTTTTCACAATTAAAAAAATATATTCGAGACGATCATGCTTAAATAAGACACCATGTATACCCAGGCTTCCAATATTCTCGAACGAGTTTGCAGTGTCGTTTCCCGTATGGTATTTCCGTGTGGCATACACAATAAACTCGCGACGGCTATCCGAGGACGAGACAATACTAGCTTGGTATCACGGAGTTCGACGGGGCGAAAACCGGTGATGGACCACTCTCTGAACGAGAAACGGATACACGAGTGTCTGCGTCCGATGGCTTCGGCGGACGCGCATACAAATAACGTTGGGAGGAGTTAGTTCACGGGAAAGTTTCGCCTCATATTTCCACGATATCGACTCTCCAGGAGCTTAATGTATCTAACCCGGATGCCATTCACCTGCTCGATGAATCTCCACCAAAATCTTGCTCTCTCTCTCTCTCGACATTGCTATTCATCAAGGTACAATCACTCCAGGTAATTCGCGAGCTATTCGGCTTTCTACGGTTCTTCTTCTCGAATTCTACGGTGGACCGTTTTCCAGGGAGGGGGCTCGCGAAAACCCGTTGGAATACACACCAGAGTTGGGATAACGCGAAAAGGTCGGGGGAGAAAAAAGGAAAAAAAATCAACGCGAACATAGAAGTATCCGTTGCCGTGGTTTCTCTGTATAGTCGTTGTCCTTGCGACTCGAGCTTATTCCAGGGAAACGCAGGATGCCCGTTTCCACTGGGGAAAGTTTATGGAACCGAGTTTTATCCGAATTTCGTTCCAACAGAATATAAAAATTCGTTTGGGGAACAAGTAGACTGTTGCTATTGAGTGGAGGGCAACGAAGGAATCTGAATGGTGGGGTTGATTTGATTGAAAAAGGGATGCGAATTGGACTTCCTGATGATCAGGGAAACTAATTTGAGATTCGTTAGATTGCGAAGTAGTTCGATGCTTGGACTTTCAAGAATGAAATTCTCAGCAGGTAAGACTTGGCGCCACGATGCCTGTCGGACGGTGACGACGAACCTGTTCTCCGCGGTTGTTGGCATCATAAAGACGTCGTAAAACGACTCTGGAGCCCTGGTTAAAGTGCAGTTTTCGGTGGTTTGATAGCTCCGTGGGTAGCAACGTTTGCCAGAAATCTCGTCAGAAGCATGCAACTGCTGTTCGAATGTCTTCCCATAAAGCATTACTGCTGATTTTTCTGCATACGAGTGTGGTAGAGTTACTTCAGGGTTTATGGACGCGTATTCTGGCTATCAATGGTGTACACCCTCGTATCGTGTAACGAAAAAAAAAGAACATGAAGAAAAATGGTAAACTATCGTCTTCTATTGGAATTCTGTCGGCGCGTAGCCACGAACCACCATTTTCGCGTGATGAACGGGACTCCGCAATTCGCGTGTACCTTTTTTCCCCGGTTGTGCAATAGCTTCCGTTGCTCCTGGATTTATAGGTAATTGGAAAAGTTACTATCACCGATCGTGTTCACGCACGCAGGATACACGGACCCGTTCGTGGATCGATCCACTGCCCTCCCTCCTTGTTCCCTATCGCGGGAATTTAACCGACGGCCGCGATTTAAAATCAGCTAATGAAGTAACCCCCTGTAGAATCCCATCTTCGTGAGTTCGGCCCCGGTGTGTTTAACTGTGATTCTTCCCCCAGCCCCTGGCCCTCTCGAAAGTCGAGCGTTCGAGAAACTTTTCAATTATCGAGATTTCCGGTCGCGTCCAGTTCCCCAGGGGCTCGAAGGTATTTATTTTCCCCGGTGTAATTTATCGGCTCGTAAAGAGTCTGGATGTCGAAAGTTTTCTCTTTAACTTGACGAGTTAGGAGACCTGGTGTGTGTGATGTCTCGCGATCGATCATCCTCTATGAATCTTTCTAACATTGGGGTGTCGATTCTTTCACGATTCCTGTAAACACAGGGACAGGCTCTGTTGTGTCGATGAACTCGCCCAGAATTTGCACGATCGTGCTGCTTTTGCTCTTCGAGGAGACGCGCGCATGGTCTCTCGGGCGTTTACTGTTAATTGGAATAGTTATTGCAAGTCGACGAAGCGATTGTCGGTCGATGGACATCCACGGAGCGAGCAGCAGGTTGCAGGTCCCGTCTGGGCGAGACCTAACGCGGTTAGCCCCCGAGGTAATAATTGCGGCCAGAACATTGCCTTGTAATCGAATTGGGTCGCTTCCGAATCCCCCTGACGTTTACAATCTCGCACTCCAATTATCGCAATTCACCGTCCCGTTCACCTGTTAAGATGATTGTCGTCCCTGTCTTACGTAACGGCAGCCTCGTGAATATATACTGCAACGGGTCATCGACGAGAAGAAACTCGACATAGAACAATAAAACGAGAGTCGAACCGTTATCGTGGTATTCCGTGTGAAATATGACTGATGCACCGTGGAGCCTTGGCAATAAATGAGCCAGGTGTTTGCATCCAGGTTGGTAATCGAGCGAAGTAGCTATAATTTTCTGTCAGAGGTTCAACACGACCTCGAATGTTCGTCGAAGAATTTCTTGGCTTAAAAACGGAGTTTATCTGTACACCTTGGAACCCAAAGTATGTATCCAGGTGCTAGATACGGTAAATCCTGGGTGAGTGTTTCGAAGGCTCCTGAACATTAAATATTTCATAACCTAATGGTCACATGCGGCTGAAACAAGTATCAATGGCTTCAGAATGCCAAGTTCTATCATTGTGCTAAACCTCGTTAAAAAGTCAACGTTACACCTGAGGACCTATCATTGTCAGTGCCGAGGAGTCTTCGAACACACAATAGCTTCTCCTGTAGATACCATGGAATTTCTCGAATTCCACGTGTCTTCCGTAACATCGTTGGTCTAGACGGAAACAGTTCGCGGGGAACAATAGCATCAGAGAGACAGGTAGGAACGAAACTCCGCGGTTCGCTGCACCTGACTATTTATAACGAATCAATACGGGCCGTCGGCTCCACCACGTTCTTCACGTGCTCTTGGGGCTCGCACGTGCAAAACGTTTGTTTCACAGTGGAAATGGTAGAAAAAGGATGGTGGATCTCTTGGAGACTATAGGTGAATTGCAGGTTGCCAGGACTCAGAACTTCGTGATGAACGCGAGGTATTCGCGAGGCGCGCGAACGATCCACCCACCCGCGCTACCTGTCCGACCGATTATACATTATTCGACGCGATAGTAGTAGGTGGCGTCCGATCCCCGTTGAATCTCGCGAGATATAATCGCTTCTGTTCGTGCCGGCTATAACTTAGGCGTTAATTGGACGAGGCTTGGATTTGTCGTACCGCGAGATTAACGGGCCGAGCGTGCGTGAGCCGCGATTTATCGTCGGCGACGGGGACCGCCCTACGTGGAATATCGTTTTTCCGGGAGATTTAATTTTCCATCGAGCAGCCACGTTGTAACGAGAATGATTAAAACCGATGCTCGGAACGTGATAGTCCGCCAAATTGTACTAGTTAAATTGTAAAATTTAATTCCTCACGAGATATCACGCTGGCGATAATAACGAGTCTTTGTCAAATTGTCCATCCACTTGTCCGTTGGGACGAATCCTTGATCGTTCACGGTGTCGATCTGACCTTCTAGCTGGTCCGAATTATGCATCGTGGCGACGAATGAAATCGCGGGATCGCTGAAAGAACGATAAATCGTTTAACGACCGACCGAGGTCGGGGGAGAGACAGGTCAAAATGTTCGTCGCTATGGTGCTGCACAAGCACAACAAGCACAACAATGGGAACCACTCGAACCACCATTCGAGCAACAACAATTCCAACCGCACAACCAACAATGTGAACAACAACAATCATCTCAACAATAACGTCAACAATTTGAATCAAACGTTCAACACCAGAGCGGTAAGTCTTTGGCCCAGTCTCAAGTATCGTATAGGCTAAATGTCCCAATTACTACCAGTGTCCCTAATACCACCACTTTATATATACATATATCACTTAATAATAACATTGACAAAAAAAATGTTATTATTAAGTTGTAACTTTGATTTACATGAAAACAAAGACATACATGTAGTTGTGTAGGTACCTAAAAATTAATGTTACGTTTTCTCCTCCCCCGTGTCCCGTCACACCTGACCGGAACACCCAACTGTTCCATCTTTAGCCAGTCTATTTTCATAATTCCTGTACATGGGTATGCTCGATCAAGGGAACTCATGGGCCCCAACCATTAGGCGTTAAATCAACGAACGAGTTTTTGTTTGAAACCGTTTAATATATAAAATCCCCCCGTCCGTGTACACCTGTTGCTCCACGGCCGAAACGAGACCCGTTCCGATTAATCGAAGTGACAGTAATCTTGCCCGAACAGTCGCAATTAACCGGCACGAAACGCGTTTGAAACCGGTAATACTTGAAATCGCGTGTTGAACACCGTTATCCCTAACCGTTGACGGTATAATATCGAAACGAATTTTTCCGCTACCGCGGTTACGCTAACAGCCAGGCGTTCACCTGCGACAGGTCGATTATAAAATTTTCTATTTCTTTTACCTGACATTTTGTCGTTCAACTTTTCGCCGTCTGATTTCCACGCGATTTCTCTCCCGATCCCTCGACCCACTAATTTTCCATTCTCGCCGTCTTTTTCCCCGCGCAACGACCGAGACGCTCCGTGGGAATGTAAAGTTCGCGAGGATGAACGGGGGACGTCCTTTTTGGCACGATTCACCGAGAAGGTATTTTTATCAGTCCCCGACGAAAATCTCGGCTGCTCCTTTCTCGGTGGAGGGAGAAGAAAAATTTTTCCGCTCGATGGCGGATCGCGGCGCAAAATGGGGGGAGAGTTATCTTCGCCGGTGCGGAAATCCCATGAAAACGCGACGATTTCGCTGACGCGGACGGGACGAGACCGTCGCTCTTGAATTTATATCTCCTCTCTTCCCTTTACCGATGCTCCCGTTTTCCACCCCCAACTGTTTCCATTACCTTTTGCACCCAGGCTTCCTTAATTTCGCCGTAATTCACTTTTATTTCATGCCCCGACTACCCAAGACTCTCTTTTTCAGCGTCGCGAGAGAACACAGTCGCCGTTTGTGTCTTTCGCGAACCAAGCTGATTTCATTTCGGCCAGAGCTCGTTAGAACCCAACCCCCTTGTCATTGTTCCAATTTCAATTTCCCGTGTCAGTCGACGAATATTCGGGTTAGATACATCGCCGAATGAACGGGGCTCACGAACTGTCCGTGTTTGAAGTTGAAATGGGTCAACATTCGGTCCATTGCGACGACGTACAGTGGGACAAATACGTAGCGTATCTAGATGGACAAAAACCTAAAAGTAGTCTACATGAAACATTTTATTTTTTGCTCACCTATCCATCAAGTGATGAATGATTATATATAAATTAATGAAAAGAAATATTTTGATGTAGACTAGCTTCAAAATTCTGTCCACTTTGGTATAGGTACGCTAATTTTCCAGTGTGGCAGAAACAGAAGATAACACCAGCTGGATTTAAAAAATGATGAAATTATGAGCTCATCGAATTAGAGGATGTTTTCCACCTAGATAGGCTACTTTTCCCACTGTCCAACGGATAGATACGCCCTCGGATGCATTGTTCTCGCGGGACTCCCTGTACACGTGATAGTTATGGGAAAAACCTAGTTACTTATAATGAAATTGTCGAAACCCTCGGGTGGTTTGTTACACGAACCAGTATATCGCGGAAAAAGGCAATTATTACATCCTATATAATTATTTTAAAGTCTCTGCCTCGGAGTATCGTCGTGTGGAATAAACGTTTACGGTGGTAGCCGGGACTAATATCGGTTTGTCGTGCGCTGCATTTTGTCCGAGATCCAATTTCGCTTCAATTTCTGTCGCAGGATTGACTAGACTCCTGCGTATCGATATTCGTTCACCATGCCCGCGCTGCATTTCCTCTTTTCATATAAACGAAAACTTTCCCCCGATTGTTTTTCGTCCATCGTGTACGCGAATCTTTCCCTCTCACATTCCACCCGTTTCTCTCTCTCTCCTCATGGATCGTTTGTTTGGTCGTCGATCCCTTTCAAGTAATATCCCTGTGGCGCGCGATTTGCATCCTGTCTCGCTGGCAGCAGGCGGTCGATGGTTTATTTTTCGCGGACGAAAGGGTTGGAGGACTAGGAGAATAAGTTAATTGCATCTATCGGGTGCCCCCACCCCTCCCAGGCTCCGTCCGTCTCTACAGTCGTCGCTTCAAGGGGTTTGCATGCAAATGAACCCCGGCGAGATTAAGTCCTTTGTGTTATTCGGCCCTGATAACGAACGTGTTAAAGGACCCGCCCGAAACGCTATAAATTAACAACTAGATTAAACTGTCCGTCGTCGAAGTCTTCGTGTCTTGTCGCCACGCGGCTTTCCATTCCAAAGAGTGGAGGTTTCTCTCTGCGCCTCTCCAGTGTTGTTTAAATACTCCTTCGAACGATAACGATTCCCTTGTAATTTATCGTATCCTTTTAACCGAGTGAACGTCGGACCAGAACGACGTAATTGCAATTTACAACGTAGCTGCATAACAAAGCTACACATCTTGATAGGCGAAAAACAAGAAACATTTAATCTATGCACGCCTGTTGTTTTCCCAATTGTCGGTTCCGATTCACTTTTTCATTCTGGAATAATTAGTCAAAGAACAACTATCGTCGGACGTTAACGAGCCGAAAAACGCGTTCGTTAACGGTGTAAACGTGCCTTTTAATGAAGCAGTCGGATTAAGCCCCTCGATCGCGCAACCGTTCCAGACGAACGTGTTAAAGGACTCCCTGGAAACGCTATAAATCGTTCAGTAGATTAAGCCGTTTATCATCCGGCGGGGCGAACGGGGAAGAACGCGTGACTATATCATTTGCAGCCCCTGAATCCTTCAATCGTGATCCAAATCCCAGCGGTAAATCAGCCTGCATGATTTACCCCGCGATCGAGGTTCCCGTTGGCGCGTTAAAAATTGGAATATCCCACGCGTGTTGCATCACCAATAGCATTTTTCAGACCATTTTCACGCCAAGCGGACGTGTGTAATTTGTACTTTGGCTACGATGATGGTGCGAGGCGATTGTTTGCTGCGTTCACCATCGAGTGCCACGGATAGAAGACGGTACTGAGGAAGGGTGGAACGTTAAACGTGACCGACGAAGGGTGAAAGTGTCGCGGTCGGGAAACAATGGCAGTTAAATAGATCGGGGAGAAGTGGATTAACGTTCCTTTTTGTTAAAAGAACACCCTTCGTCGTATCGAGCCGACACCTTTCGTGTTTCCTCAACCTTTCAGCCCAATCAAGATTCAGCTGTTTGTCTTCCCATTATTTTGTTGCGTCTTAAAATCAATTATTTACAGTTCTTTAATCCAGTAAGCTGACTCGTTCCCCTAATAGTTAATAATGTATTTGGCAATAAAAGTCGAATTGAGGCTACGGGATCGATTCCGCAGCTTTCTCTCAAGATTTCAATCGAAAGAATGGACGCCCACGTGTACTGTAACGCCGTCTCTCGCATAAAGGGTCCAGTTGGACACGGACAAAAGGGACGACGATAAGCCCGATGCTCGCGGAAAATGGCGAGCTTTCAAGAAACCCCAATAAATTTCTATTCTTGCCGTAGAAATCGGAAGTCTGTTCCATTCCCGTCGAGTAGTTCCGTTTCTTTGCCCGGTCGGTGGTGTGTATTCACCGCGAAGCGCAGGCGGGGCTCCTACGTGAACCGCAAACCGCCGGGACGGAGAAGCTTTCCAGCAGAGCACTGGAACTTCATCCCCGTGCCTCGTTTACCCGATATTAAATTCTTGCGTGAAATTCTCGACGATCTGCCCTGTTCATTAAATTCTCCATCGACGCATCAAATATTGATAATCTCGCGTAACAGGGTGAAATTTCACTTATGGAATCACTTTTTGCATATGCCACGCTCTTACAAGGAGAGGCCCCCAGGTGTAACGCTAACTTTTTAATGATATTTAGCACAAGCGATAGGGACTAGTTTGGAAACACCTTGTATAGGGGTTACAACTTTAACATTAAATATCTCGCAAACTAATGCGACTGAAACAAATATCATTGACTTCACTGGTGACCTCTTCTTGTGAGTAGTTTCAGAATCTCTGTTGTCGTGATTCGAATTTTTTACATTATTTTTTTTTCAACGAAACACGGCCGTCTTACGAACATACGTGTTCTGAATTAATCGGCTCGTGGGGGACAAAGAACCTGTCGCCGAAACGCCGTTGCGTTTAATTAACGCTGTCCACTCGAGATGGCCGCGCGTCAGCCGGAAATCCACTCCCCGTTCGGGGGATGACACGGGTTCCCTCGTGTTAGTGGCGGAAGGATTGGCTGACTGGGGGTGGTGTGTCCTCCGTTCGCAAGGTTATGCTTGGACAATCAATGGACCGAGGCCCCGGTGTGGTAATCAGCCCGATTACACCATGCCCGCTCGTTTAATTCCCAGCAACTGTCGTTAATGCCCGACAAATTGGACGGCGACCGGTTCTCGCTTTTGCAAACGGAAAATCGTAATATCGCAGCCCTCTCGGCAAAGGGGTGGACGGGGATCGGGGGATGGAAGACGTTGCTTGGCGAATCGATCGTTATTTCCGGGATCTAAAAGCGATTATCGATGCACCGGGGGGCGACGGAATATTTGATCAGTAATTCCGAGGCAGATTTTGACGCGCGACCTGCTGTTTACCGTATTCTTCGATCGCCCACCGCGATTTCACCCGCCGATTCGATCGACGATTATTAACCCGCCAGGAAATGAAGGAATTTGCAAACAGTTGCGGAATCGATTTCGTGGCGGCCATTTTCGAAGGATATCAAGATTGTTCTCGGGAAAAAAAAAACGATTTTTCGTGGGTCACCAGAGAGTTTGATAAGTATCATCGCGAGTCGACTCTACGTTTTTCCACCCTCACCGTCTTTTAATCGTTTTAGTGCCACGCAGTGCGATCGTGCTTTTAAGATTTTATGTGAAAAAGTGCCACCACGATGACCAATTAATGGTGCGTTCTCGTGCAGCTTACTCGTAGAATTTTCGCTTATAATCGATCTCACTATATGTATATGGTCCCGGTTGCCTCTCGGGGACAAAGGGCGAGCAATTTTTTCCCGGTCCGTAGTCCCGTGACCAGCGACAGAGAGCCAAAGGTTTTGTGTTGTTAAAAGTCAGCCAAGGTTCGATCGATGAACGTTAAAACCGCGTTCACATCGAGACGGTACTCGATGAATCAGAGTTCCACGAGCCAGAGAGGGAGAGAAAGATCGTGTGTCGCGTATAGTTTTTCCTGAAATTAATACCCGACGGTCAGCCGGGTACACGAGATGTGTACGCGGTGTATCACGAAAAAGCTGCACGTATCAGGAGGCTCGTAAACGCTGGAGGAAAGAATTTAATTACACCGTATAAGGTGGCGCTTAAGTAGCGAGCGGAGCGGAGCGTATCAGCCGGCGACGAAACGAGAAAGGATAGAAGGGGGTATACGATGTAACGGGATAAGTGGCAGTGTCAGGCGTTGTGTAATCGGCCGTATGAGAAAGGTCGGTGGAACCGAACGAACGAACGATCGTTGCTCCGTAAAACGTTGGACGTGCCGTGGAAATTCCGATGTTCCCTCGCCAAACGGCGTCGGCCAGATTTCAACATTGTTTAGCCAGACTATCGAGCCACTGGCTCGTGGAAACCTCGTGGTTTCCTCTTTTTCCCTCGGGAACGGGAGAGGAGGCAGTGAAAAAAAACAAAAAATCGATCGGCACCGCTATTGCACCGTGACCAAGAAATCCGTTGGACGGTTTATAAAATTACCCTGGCCTCGCATGATTTTCATTCCTCCGTGGACACACGTGATTCCGATACATATATAACGGGAAATTGGAAAGTAACTTTCGATGTTCGGCTCGAGAACGAAACAACTCCATGCTGAAATTTGGCACCACTGCACCGGGAAACAGACGCGGATCGTATTCGAAACACGCGCTCGTCAATTGTCTTATCTTGCGCTTGGGATTTTATATATGTATCACGCACTTGGGAGTCGGTCGAGGAAGCGAGTGGAAGAAGACATAGGAAGACGCGAAACTGGCAGGAATAACGCCGTTGTTCGTGTTGCATTCATCGAGAAATCACTGTTCTCGTGTCTGAACATTACAGAATCGTTACGTGTCGGACACGGATAATATGAATCCAGTTTTATTTCGTCGTTTCCGCTAGTTATCAAAACAGTCGACCCTGTAACTTGCAGAAAAACGTTTCTTTCAACGAGCTTGTGTCGTGGGTCGACGCGTCCAATAATTAGCCCAGGTTTGCGTCGCTAGTGGTTACACTATTAAACACTTACGGCCTGGCATTAATGCATCCCACGTGCATTTCCCGCCACGGATACTAACAGGAAGCCCTCCCAATACGAGCCAGATCGTCTAATGGTAACGACGTAACGACCTTGCCTGGCCCCCGGTATCTTCCGGTTACGAGGTTTCTGATGCCAGCCACGACCCGAGACCCGATCGTAAAACCCGAACTTACCGCGAAAAGCGCAGCCAGACCCCGGTGTGCTTTTACGACATGACCGTTCGACCATCCGTGGTGGAAGGGGGACTTGCGCGTTTAAGGGTGATTGCCCCGGGGGCCATAAATTATACTCGACCGATTCCGAAGGAATAGTATAGTCGGCCGGTATACGTTATCCGTTCGGATCCGTCGAGTGACATGTAACGAGGTTCGACTGGGTTTTCTCACTTCCAGAACCTATCGATTGCTCGGTGTTTGATTTCATTTTATCTGTAAATGCAGGGTGTTGAAAAGAATGGTCCAAGACTTCAGGGGATTATAGTACTCATCGAGTGGAGTAAGGAATTTCTGATCAACATAGGTCGTAAAATAAACCCTTTTGAGTGGTATAGCATCAAAAATCTCAGACCCTCCTTTTTGAACAGCCTATATACCGCTGAAACCGAGGACTGTGTTTGTAGAAAAAAGTCTACTGTATTTTACGTGGACACGGTATAATATGGGATCCGCATCGACAGATTCGTAATTGCACGTTCCATCTGCTCTGTCCGCCATCATCCGAAAAGGGCACTTTTGGTTCTGCTATTGTACCGTCTCTTTCATCTGCCTGAAGCCCGTTACGCGTCACGTTGATTTCCCCGATGAAGATTCCGCTAACATGACGCAAAGGTAATTGGATTTTTTGACGAGCGTCGCGGAAGAGGCATTTAATAATCGCGGGCAAGGCGAGGACTTGGTCCTCTTGTTCCCGACAACGAAAATTCCTGATCCCACGTATATATATAGTCGCCATGTTCCTTCTCTCACTCCTCCCCTGTGGAAATTTCTATGCACCGTGTAATTCCCTTTAATGTCCTGTCTTTAGCTATCACTGCCGTGATATTAAGAGCGGCCCGTTACATCAAAGCCCGACGAAATAGTATACGTTCCGTTACCTACTTTTCCAGCCGAGCACGCCGACGTGTATCGCGGTGAATTTTGATGACAGGAATTACTCGTAATTTTCTCACGCAAACTAATCTCCTGCTTTCCACGGTTTGTCGCTGGGATGGACTTCACGTCCTCGTCCCTTTCGTTCCTAGTTTCGAATGACAACGTTCGCAATTTTTAGTCGATTTCCCTTGTTAAATCAAAATTTCTTACGGTCCCACCTGTCGGAAGAGTACCATTAAATTTTTGGCGTGTAATCTATAAAATCGAATTTTAATTTTACTTGGATGTATTTATTCGACTTTTGTTGTGATCTTCGAGGTAGTCCATAATATGAGAATGTTATATCCAAACTTCCATCCATTGCAGGGTTTTTCTTCGAGGCCCAACCACTCCGGAAAAATCGAATATTCCGCGAACCCTTATCCCTTCTTGACGCCCCTGTCTTCCTGTCAGCCATCTATTCTCCTCCGAGGATACGAGGAGGCTCGTAATGCTGAAATTGGCAGGCTTCCTAAAAACTCACACTATGCTTGTGGAGGAGTCAGCGTCCATTGGTATTCCATTCTCAGAGCCGAGTGTCATCAAGTATTTACTAACGATCGCAACCCTCCTTTATACATTATTTCTGCAGAGGGGAAGAATCGAAGCTCCCTGTGTTCGGCATGATTAACTCCAGCTGTACGTGGTCGAACTGTATTTCATCTGGCAGACTCGTAAATACAAATCCTCGTTGGTTCAAATCGCAACGTCCGTGCTTCGATCTAAAATAAATTGAACGTGGGATCATGGAAATCGTGGTTGGATTATGGAACTACGACAGCTGGATTAAATATTGTACTTGGAAAATTTTCATGATTGCACCGCGTCGTGTGGTTTATTTACCGTTTTAAAGTAAACATTATATCCGTGTTGATAGTTGTACGGGTCAGATGTAGCGTGTAAATCCTATAGTGAACTGCTAAACACGGAAGATTTGATTACCGCCGTGTCGTATTTACCAACGTCTCTGGGAACGCACAGTGACCACTATTCTGTCACGTAGCATGAATTTCAGTTATTATTACAGGCGTTAAAAGCGGTCGTAACGGCGGTTAAACCACCGTGTAACGCGTTTATTCCGGATAAACCTGCGGCAACCTCGAGTGTGTTTGAGTTTCGGGAACCGACCCGTCTGAACGAAAAACAGGTGTCGTCTATACGAGCGAATCGAGGAGTTACGATCGTGGACGGGTTGAAAAAGGCGATCGTAAGTTTTTTCCCCAGATCCCAACGGGTCTACCTTCGAAAGTAACGTCGCGCATGCCTGCAGTTACAAGCGTCCTCCCACCATAAGATGGATGTATCTCGGAAACTTCCAATGCTCCGAAGATTCTCCAGCAACGTCGCGGGCAAACGTGCCCGAAGAGAACCGAAGTGCACGTGAAATGTCCCGACTGGAGGAAAGTTTCGAACTCCTGGCAAATTTCATTTATCTTCCAGTGCACGCGATATCGCGACTCGATTCCAGGACCAGCTCTCCGATCGCGTTCGACCTGCATTGCACGCACTGTCTCCACGTCAAATGTCAGAGCTTTCGAAAGGAAATGGCCGCGACCGTATATACCACTCTAAATTAACGATTTTACACTCTTTGCTTCCATTAATATAGTAATATTTTTCGATTCTTCGTTACCCTGTTGTTGGATATTAAACATTTTTATGCTTTGGTTCTAAGTATTGGTAGAAAATTTCTGACAACCCGTTTGAACAGTATCGAAATCATTTCGTGTCCAGTCTATTGGGTTAATAAAAATTAGTTAATGAAAGTAGCAGTGCGTCAACTTTTGCTCGTTAGATAGTTGTCCACCAGAGTCGACATAAGAACCCTTTCCTGATCGACTACGAAAGACGTGAAATTAGACTGTCTAAACCGTATCGGAATATTAAACGCGACCAAGCATAATTTAGGGCATCGCGGAGAACCAGTATCTTATCGAGATTGGCAATCGCGATCTTTCTCCAGCGCCCAATCAACGTCGAGAATTTCATCATGGTTTGAATCGGAGGAGACCTCGCGACCAACCGGAGACACAATTGGGGCAAATCCGTAACGCGAATGACCCCATGAACGTATTTCTGACACTCGATAAGGCCGACTATATTGATCGGTGGCGACGATTATGTCACCCTTGTCCTGGCACGGTTCCCCGTGTCGTCTCGTTCCGCTCCATCATCCACGAAAGAACACTTTTCTCCTCGCGAGGCTGTTGAGAACAAGGTACACATATGTATACCACAAAGTTCGAGTGATCTCTCGTGTTTTCGACGACACCGTTACAATTTTGTCCTACGAATCGTCGAGAAATAATCGTAACAAATAACACTGAATCGAATTAATCGAGGGACACCTCGTCTGCATGGATATATATGCGTATAACTGTAAACGCAACAACGTGTATTCGATTGCTCCTGTTAGCTTGGAACCCCCCTGTGATATACCTCGACGCCTTTCACTCGGCCATATTTCGCGCCATTGTGCAGCCACCGGTTGTGCAACGATATTTTAGTTCTCGCGCATTGCTATATGAACGTGTGTATGATCGTCAATGTACCTCCTTTCCCGTGACATTCGACGACAGATTTCTGGATACACCATTTTTTTTTTTTTTTGTAAACTAACTTTCATATGGGATTTAATGTATTCGAGTCGCGTATAGATCGATCTGGGTTGCAGTATCATCACGATCGAGACGCGAGAGCCCTGTCTTCAGAGATCAAAAAGATAGTAAAATTTTCCACCACGCACCTCTTTTTGAATATTAAAATATGGGCAATCCCACTAAAATAAACATCTCCGAAATACATTGTCAAATTTTGATTCTAGGACAGTTTAAATTTTAATGAAACAAAGGATGATTTAATGAAAGAAATAATCCGAGTCGACTTTAGAAGCAATTCCCTCTTGTGATCCGGTTTTAATTCGCAAATCTCCCCCGATGACGTTCATCTATAAATACGAAACAACAGGGTTCCGTTCGCCGACACGTTGTTTTACGGCGATGCCGTTAACGCTCGCGAACTTTTCGCGACTAATGAACCGTTTAACCGTGAAGGAACACCTCCGCGATAGAAAGTTTCTTTGCGGATTCGCGACGGTCGCGTGTTGTAGCTCGGGACGGTCGTAAAACCAGGTCGATTTTATTCGTCGGTCAGCTCGGAAATGTACACTATCGGGCAAAAGTATGGAACCAGGTCTGATAATTAAAAAAAGGAGAACATTACTCTGGAAAAATTTGATAAAAGAAATGTCCTAAAATTAATTAGAAATGATTTCTATATGTGTCGATTCCGTAACTTTTATTATATCGTCACAGAATAATAACTTATTGTTTCATCAGTCATTAACTCTGGTCCTGTACTTTTGGTCGGTAGTGTACACACGGTCGCGCGGCTTTTAAATCGCGCACGGTCACACGCGCCGCTATTAAAATTCATCCAAGCACCTGGGGGAGGAGGTTACCATTCCGAATTTAATAGTCCACGCACGCTCGATCTTGTGTCCTTCCAGCCAGCTTTCCGTTGTTCCTCCAAATAAATTCTTCTGGGCCAAGTATGCGCGATCGAGCTTCGAGGATTGATTTATTCGTCAGACCGTGTCGACGTGGCGGTGAACACTTATAGACAATTGGAGGATTTATTTGTCCGACGCGTTATATTAATGGACTCGTCGCAACGCCTGAAGGTAAATTCGGCTTTCAGTCGGCTCTCCAGGGTGATCGATCGTCTTCTACGTGAAATGAGATTTATCCCGAGCCTTTTTTTAGGCCCCGTACGACGTACAATTCTGGCCTGCGAAGTTGAGTCAGTGGCGATATTTCTGACACACCCTATACAGGGAGAAACGGTCTCTCATACGATTCGAAAATGATTTCGCCCATCGATGTCACAATTTCATCGAGATTGAACGGTCGAGACTTTGTCGAGACGTTAAGACGACGTTTACGAGTCGCGGTTTAAGGGGACCAGGCAGTCATATTTGGTAAAAATGTAACGTTTTTTGTAAATTAATTACACGGAAATGAATATAAATTGTGACTGATACGTTTGGGTAACGTTCATTAATACTATAAACAGTAAAAAAATTTTTTTTATAATAAACAAAGAAGAATTACATTTCTACCAAATCTGACTGCCTAGTGCCCTTAAATGTCGCGCGATTTCTGTCTCTTTCGCTCCGATCATAATTTCTTTATAGATCGCGGCTGCCCGCGAGTAGGCTCACGTGAGTACAAGCGAATAAAATAGGAGTCGACGGTGTATATGTATACGTGTACAATCCAATTCACGGTGGGGCAAGCTTGTTTGTTATTCCCTCCTCTTTCTCTTCGTCGACGTTATCGATTTCACGGCGCCGCTCGACTCGAGCCACCAAGCCGCGATAGCTGACTGCGATAGGTTCGATTACGAGGTATCGATTGCAACATCCTTTTACAGCTTCCCTCGGAGATCTCTCTCTGTATACCCTTAAAAAAAAAAACAAAAAGAAAACGTAGGAGATCCCTTGGTGTTTATAGGATTGGCTCGAGACGGATTTAAAGTTGGTGCAGATTCGTGGAAACTCCGCTTCATGATCTGCAAAACCGCGGCTCGCAGAAACCATACACGATCCCAGTGGCTTGAACGCAATACCTCTCTAATTCGTTCAGCGAGGAATATTACAAAATATGGTAAATGCAACGAACTGTTATACAACGCGTGGTTGAGACTGGGCGGCCGCGTTTCCGAGCGTCGCGACCGTTAAAATCGCTAAAGTAAATCGACAGGTTTCAATTTCTTCGTTATCTAACGGGGCATTATAGAGGAGTATCGGGACTAGAACCGTGTTCAACACAACGGGGGCTCGGCCCTGAACGTTGCTCAACCGTGATCCTCGGAACAATGGCGCGTCGGATGATGCGCCTTCCTGTTATAATGTTCGCTTCCGTTTGATCCGTATGCGGAAACTGTACGCTGTTTACTGATATCTATTAGTGTGTTCTAATCACACTCCATTTTTAATGACGGAACACACGAGACACGGATATAGATTAAATATAAGCGAACGGTGAAGTGTATAGAAGTTGAAGTGGAATTGGTCGGTACTACACTGGCTGATTCAAAGCAAAGTTAAGTAGATTCTGGACGTCTGTGTATTCATAGCATTTTTCAACATGGAAAATACAATAAAATCTCTCAAATTTCTACCCCATTTTAATTTTTAAATATTAATATCTGAAATTATAAATTTGCATAAACTTCTGCAGTCGTCTAATAAACATTCTTATACATCAGAGTTGGGCAGAATTTTTTTATCCAGTAAATAAGATCAAATAATTGTTTGCCAAGTGTCTACTAATTCAAGAAGAAGTATTTTATATTCAAAAGTTGGAATTTCCACGTTTAATCGATTCTAAATAACGAAGTACTTACCTTTTTCTATCTTTTATTCATTTTTCGAAACTCTTTATCCAGATAATGAATTTGCCCATCTCTGTTACGGGCAAAGTTTCATCCCGAATTTATTATAGTCCAATGAGCTGTGTCAGTAACAATAACACGTCTTTATGACACTTGCTGGAACTGTAGACCGCGATGATTCCAGTGGTACAGAAACTTCAACGATTTCGGAACGGGGCACATTATCGGGGCGTCATCGCCGCGTAATTATTACGTCTCCCGTGCGCGCTCGGATTGGCGGAAAGAAAGTAGCCGAGGTGGTGAAATTACGCTACTATCTCGTGCATTTTAAGCAGAAGTAATAACCCGAGGAGAAGGGATCCAGCCAGCGTGCTATCATAGTGAAAACTATCGCGAAAATCTTCTCGACCGGAATCTTATTCCCGTTCTTTTCGGTCGGTTCTTCCATTCTGGCCTGTACGCGCGCGAAGCTCGCGACCCACTTTAACAGCCGCGGATTACCAACGATTTTGCATACTTGTAAGCGATTTCCTGGCCGATTTGCATAGGAATTCGCTTGCCGCGTCGTTTTTTTTTTTACACCGCGGCCTGCTAAACACCTTACACGGCGACAAAAGGTGTCGCCAAAGGTTCGAGGAAAATATTTAGCACGCGGAAAAAGCAAATCGCCGCGGAGCATCGCGCCGAGAAATTACGTCACTCGAGAGTTTCGCGATACAGTCTCGTCATCGCTCGTTTTTGAAACCGTAATTAACACTTTGCCGAGGAAGGGTATTTGTGCTCGAAAATATACAACTTCAGGTGATCTAAAAATATTTAGAAACTAATGCTTTTATTTGTCAAACTGTACATATTATATTAACCGTTCTCAGCCTTTGTTTTCCTATACCAAAGTGTTAAGCGTCGTCAGTACGAGCTGACTTCGTCGCCAGTGGATTTCACAATCGAATGTGGGTCGACTTTTTCCGGAATTTAATCGCGACGATCACTATCGACCAAGCGATTCGATGAAATCTATTCTTAGTAAACCTTTCATTTCGATTCCGCTTTTCTTTCCTCTTTTCCGACAAATTAATATCTTCAACATTAGAGAAAGTAGCTTTCCAGTGGTCTAAACTCCAGTTTCAGTGGTCCGAACTACGATGGGGGAACAAGCAATTTCTATATCGATATATCGAATACGCATGGGCGATCGATCATGGTCACGCTCGATAAACCGTATTTTCCGTACGCGTCGTCCGGTATATAATTTCGTAATCATTGTCATCGTCGTGGCCGGCGATCCGTGAGCCGTCCCCCGATCGCCGATCACAACCTTTTCAAGGCCTCGAAGGAGGGGCCCCAGCCTCTTTGCCGTATCGCGTGTCCCATTATCGTCCCCGATCAAGGTTAACGCGCTTATGAATATTCACACTCGATGACTCGGTCGTATTCGAAAAAACGTATGGCCGAACATTCTTTTTCCGTCACGACGAACTCGTTAAAACTTGTATTCCACTCCTCGTCGATTAAGCAGCTCCTACGATGTTATGGCCATCGTAATCTTTTCCTGATTACCGAGTCTTGAAACTTCGAATCGATGACGTGCGATCTTCCGTGGATCTAAAACCGGCGGGACTAAGTTTAGCTCGGAATATTGGACCTTGAACTTCGAGCTGTTTAGACGTTTCGCCTTCCACCTGGCTGGTAATCCTAA
Organism: Dufourea novaeangliae; assembly: GCF_001272555.1. Taxonomy (NCBI): domain Eukaryota; kingdom Metazoa; phylum Arthropoda; class Insecta; order Hymenoptera; family Halictidae; genus Dufourea; species Dufourea novaeangliae. The sequence goes on from NW_015373937.1 coordinate 592,527, forward strand.
ATTTATCGCAATCACCAATGTTTGGTGTACGTCATTGGCGAATTCGTTGCAGAAACTTCGCAGAAATTGTCTTTAAGCGACAGTTCTGATCGGATACTCCACCGTTCAGTGGTCACACCCGAAGAAAGACGAGTCTCTCTGTTGTATACAAAACAATTATTAAGCCAATATGGACGTATGGGTTTGAATTATAGGGAACAACAGCCACAATAAAAAGAATCAAGGCACTTCAATCAATAATCCTTCAACAGTGGTCAACGCCCTATAGTATATTAGGAGTGACGAACTTAGAAAAGATCTCAGAATCGAATCCGTTGAAAACGCAGTTACACGCTTCGCCAGCAAATACACCTATCTTTCAAATGAAGCAAATGGGTTAAATAACTATATCTTACCAACAGTTTACTAACTCGAAAAAACGAACATGATATGGACAGTCGAGAAAATACCTATATGCTATTATCTCCACCACGCTAAATCAATTTACCAAATGTTTCATATAAACAAATAGTAAATTATATCTGGGAAAACAAAAGAAAACAATCCATCGGGTGTTCCGTATCGTCCAACGACCGTTCCCCGGAGTACCTACATACGTACTTCCCCTACTCCAATGGTGTTTGATGTCCCACGGCAAGCCACTCGCAGAGCTCGGCTCTCCCGCGCCTTTCTTCGCGCTGGCTGCACCGCGTGTCAGTTCGAAAGCGACCGCGGACAATAACTGACAGGCCAACCGGTCAGCGAGCCAGTCAGCCAGCCGACTCGGCTGCGAAACAACCGCGCGCTCGGCGTGTTCCCTTTCTTTCCTCCGGCACAGCTGGGCCCGTGGTCCCCTCGAGAACCATCATGTTCCACGGAAAGTGTTCGACGAAGAATTGTCTGATCGTGGAAACGTGAGATCCCAGCCGAGATGGATGAAACGTGACGGGTATTCAAGTGTGTGGCGTGTGATCCAGAAAACAGAAGCACTCGAGTGTTGTCCGTGTCCGATAGAGAGTGTACTCGGTAGTGAGGGTTTCCCTGGTGATTCAATAATCTATATTCTCTGTGTGAGTGCGCGCCGTTGCCATTAGAGGCGCGATAGATTAATCGACGGACGAAAAGCTTCATCGATCACACACCGACCAAGGGATCGATGCGCCGAAGCTCGGAGGTATTGTACACGACGACGTTCCCTCTGATAAAACGGCTGCATCCGTGGTGGTGACGTTGTGGAAACGAGAGAACGATCCTTCACGCTGAAAAACGCGCCAGGATCATCCTGGCAGGATAAACGCGCGAACATATGTTATCGCCTATGCGCCCGATTATCCTGCGGCCGCGATATCGCTTCCAGGCGACGATTTATCGGCATTAGCCTGCGATCAGCTCGATGGATTTCGACACGGTGCTGCTGATCGTTCGTCCCTGGTTCGAGGTACAATCCTGAAACGTTGGAAGGGAATTTTGCGCGCGCGCTCTCTCTCTCTCTCTGGACGTGTGACATTTAAATGTCAGCGAGGCGCACGACGGTTTGCCGTGCGCTGCCCTCGAGTCGCGATCTATGGGATGCTAACCAGCGTTCTGGTCCGTTTCTTTTACGAGTCTACATCCTTCAGTAGAGTAGGGAACTTTCGCTGAATATTAGTCATCGAGCTGGATTCCCAGCTCTTTAAAAACCTTGGAAATCCTTGGGATATTTGAGTCATAACGATTCTTCGTTTTAATACGCGAAGTCGTTCGTTCTAGACGACCTAGACTGAGGATTTTCATCCTGGTGACTGGGCTGTTAGTCTTCGGTTGGGAATTCCCTCGTACTCCAAGGTCTGTTGTTTCTCAGGGATAATTCCGTACCGTTGGAATTCAGGTATATACCGATGAAAGCTTGTATCCCCGCAGAACCCAACACCGTCGTCGTATCGTTTACACTCTGGTTCATCCGTTCCCCTTCGAAAGGCTCTTCTCCGCGACCTTCTTGGTTCTTGCTTTCCCGCCGGGAAAACAAAGTTCCTGGGTAATTGGTTCGGGAGCCAAGTCGATTAAACGAATCTCCTGGACGGACGGTATACACTCGATAAGTAAGGTAGTGGTGCTTTCGGGCACGGTAGGTTAATTCCTTCTGTATAGCGGCCGGGATTATTTAGAGCATAAAATAGCCTGGCGCGGTTTGCTCGGCACGATCTAGGCGAGATCCATCTAGAGACGAATGACGGTAGAGAAACAGAGGAGACTGCTCGAAATAATTATTCTACGTAGACAACGGAGTGGGGGAGGAGATCGAGTTTTCTTGTCGATGGTGAAAAGAGAGCGAACACCACCATTGCTGGGGTGGGGAAATGTTTCCGTGGAAAGTAGTCGTGACTGGCGGCGCACGTATCGGGAGAGATAGGAGACGATCAAAGGAGAGACGGGGCACGTTTCAGTCGAAAGTCGTAAAAACGTGAGAAGATGCTCGTGAAGTTTCGTGGCCGCCTGTGAATTTTCATAGAAAAACAAACAGGGGAGGTACAAGAGAAAGAGAGAAAGAGAGAAGGGTCGTTCATGGAAATAAGTGAAAGTGGTCGTTACTTAACTCGTCGTCCGGTCGACGAATGAAAAGCACTCGTTCGGCGCAGGTAATTAACCGGAAAAAATATTCAAGGATCGCGTCGACCTTTTCTATCCCGATTCTGTCTGTGCTTTAATCTCTGGCACGAAGGCTGGCTTAGCAATGCAAAAAAAAACAGCCTTGTTTCGATGTACAGAGGAGACGGTCGCACACGGTCCTTGGTTCATTGAATCGGTAGATTGAAATCTGTACGTTCCAAATGGTACATATAGATATTAAAAAAATCTAATTTTCATGTGTCAGCTATTTCCTTAATATTATTGTCATTTAAAATTCGACTTTAACAATAACAAATCCTCTCAAGCGTTCATTTTTTTATCGAAGGAAAAAATGTGCCCGGAAACACTGGCGAGCCGTGGAAAACCGATAAACCGGGCGACACTTTAAAACGTGCGCGAGGAGGACGCAAAACTTTCCCGTGAAATACGACGTTCTCTTTTAGGAAGCCTTTACCGGGCGCGTTTTTGCAATTAACCGTAAGAGGAGCCAGTCTGTCCTCGGCTAATTACAATCGGGACAGCGTAGAGGAAAAGAGGGAGACAGATATATACGTTTCTTACTCCGTTCTAGCCAGCTAGTTTTCTGTCGTGCGTCAGGTTGTCGAGATGAAACCTTCGAGAAGAACCTTGGCACGTGTGTCGAGTCATCGGTGAATCGTGTGCACCACAGTGGAATTTTTCATTATCCACCCAGCACGTAACGACGAAACTCTGTTGCGTGATATATCGCTGGAAAATTTCCCTGCCGTCGAGTGGCTCGCGTTTCGAAAGTGGACACGCGTCGGGAAGCGGTTCTTCGGGGGAGGGAAATGTCACCCTCGTCACGTGTTTGCGTCTAACGTAGGAAAAGGTAAAAAAAAATGAACGGGTTTCCGCTCGAATCGCCCTGACGCATGGGGCGGGCAGGAGAGAAACGAGTTTTCGTTCGGGGCGATCGCTTTATCGCGTATCCGCCGCGTGCTGGTTATCCGCTCGACGCTGTTTGCTCACTTTCACTAGTGCCGCCGCGGAAGGAGAAAAGGGATCGACCTGGCCAAGAGTGTTGTTATATAAATTAGGCATTTCGCGAGTCCCGTCGCTGCAACACTCACTGCATCCTCTTGCGTTCAGTCTCAGCTATTAGAAATCTTCGAGACAGGCACAGATTTCCGCTTTTCCGCGATGAGACATCCTTTACGGAGCTTAACCTTGATAGGACCTATCGTAAATAGTCTTTACAGAAGCTGAAGTTACATCTAAAAGTAAAGGATACTTTTCCCAGGAAATATCGGGAAAAGACTCGTTTTCAGCTGTATTTATTTAAAATATATTTATACATTTTAATTACAATCAATTGGCAGGTTATCCCTTCTTTTTGTTACGGAATATCCGGATGCCAGTATCCCCTGAAGAGGTTAATTCGTCATAAAGTATATTAGTGGAACACCACAAAGCACACACCAGTGTTAGTGTGTCATTCGATTCCCCGATGAACCTAGCTGCAATGCCCACGAAACGTTGGGGAAATAATTCCACCAGGACCCAACTTACCCCTGAAAGCCTCAACACTAATAACTGTGTGTAATTCTTCCTGTTTTGCATACCTCGTCCAACCAAACGAAAAGTGATTCCTCTCTCGTGGTTGTGTAAAAGTGGAGGCGCGAGCAATTAGCTCAAATAATAATCAGACTGTACACGGATAGAACAGGAAACGATGCCATTCGTGAGCCAAGCCGTCTAGCTAAGTGCCCGAGCGAAAGTCACTGACCGATATTCTTTTTATCGCCTGACGCACGTTCCGTGTGCGCTACCGCGTTTCCATTCCCTTTTTTTTTCTTCTCTCCCCGTCCGCGCCATTAAAACGTTCCACGGCGCACGAAATGTAGCTCGGCGGAGGAGGACTCGGTCGAGGCGTTCGTTTCGCGAACGATAACGATTACGCAGGCCCGATTAAAATCGATGAAACACCGTTGTTAGCGTTCGCCCTGTTCCGGGAACTCAACGATACGCGATTATGGTAGCGATTGTCGCGCGTCGATAATCGAGCAAACATTCTTTCGCGTTGGAATTTCTCGGACTAGTGGAACAATAATCCTGTTTCGTTATGTGCTTTCCATCGATGTTCCTTGGCGATGTAATACAGAACCAAAAAAAAAATGCGAATTCTCAAATCTCAGTGGGGTAGTTTCACGAAATTAGAACAGTTCAGAAACGCGTGTATCTAATTCATCTCAATATTCAATGCTCACTACTTACAAGGGAACTTTGGTACCACAAAAATAACGATTTTTTTCAAACTGTTCAGGGAAATAGGAAAATACAGATTAACCTTTAACCTTCTTAGAACTCACAATAATATTTCCAATATTTTTATAGTATAATACTTCTAAATAAAGGAGCCTTCGAACACTCATCGAAGATTTACAAGAAAAATTTATTATATTCTTATCAGCACAAACGAAAAATTGCCCGACGTTTCTATTGAGGCCCCATACAGACCCGTGAAGTTTTAAAAAAACATAAAAATTTTCAGAACACTAAAATTTCTATACTACTATTAATCCGAGGTCAGATCGATCCAGTGATTCCTATAGTAGTTAATCGACAATAACGAAGAATGCACGCCGTTATTTCGCGGAACGAACAGAGAAAGCGGCGCTTTCCTCGTTTAATTTCCTCCGGTTACGCCTGTCCATTCGACCGATCGTTCCCGAGGTGTGCAGCAGGTGGCTACCTGTCAGGAAAACGTTCAATTCTAATCGCTGGCGAACGTTCGTCCGGAGGCGTATATACGCGATCGCCGATATACCGTTATGCCAGGTACACCGTTGAAAAGTTACACAAGAAGTTATCGCGCACCGGTAATACGGTGAGTTTGGCCGCGTGCTCGCCAGGTGCATTCCCTATTTCGTCGAAACGAAAAATTTTTCCGGTACTCGTGGCCCAGAAAACGACCCCTCTCGCGATTCCCATCGTGCTCGTCGCGAGTCGTTAACCCGTTTCGTTCCTACTGTTGCCATATGACTACGTATTCTAAATTGCGAAATAAAATATTAGTATCATGCATTTTTTCATATCTGTGACTATATAATAGTTACTTCTAATCTTGTATAGATTGTATAGCACAAATTTGAATGTGCAATTTGAAAGCTTGAAATCGGTAAAATGAGACATTATTGGTCCTTTGTCCTTGATGGAATTCAACTATTCAGTCTTGTTACAAATACAACAGACACAAAGAAAACTGCAATTTCGTGGAAATACACCAAGAGGGTTTATGAATAATAACATTATAACGAGAATTATTATGTACAACTGTGATAAAAATTAAAAAGTTTTCAAATCCGTTCAGACCTTTTCAGAATGTTAAAATGTTCTTGTGAATCATTCGTATGTCATTCTAATGTACAAGAAAATATTTCTTTGGTAATTTCTAAATAATTTGGGAATGAAAGGGTTACTGCTGTCCCGTAATGAAAGTCGCTAATTTTTCCGCTAGATTTTCCCCTCCCTCCGCTTCAACCGACTCACGTATATACAATACGAGCACGATCCACGTTCGAAAGAATGCCCGAGTTTCGCCGCTTGATTTCGTCTCTTGCTCTGCTAGAAAGGCCCCGGCCTCTTTGTCTAGGATCGTGCACGAGCCTCCTGTGTGCATCGACTCACCTGTTCTCGGTCGCATGTGGAAGAACTATTAAAAGGATTACGCAGTTGGCCACGTTTTTACGGACAAAAAAAAAGACGCTGGAATATCTCTGTTGTTTTCTCGCATTTTCTCCGTTTTTTCTCTCTCTCTCTCTCCGGGGCCTGTCCAATCGCGAGAGCACTTCTTTCTTCTCGACGAAGAGAAGCGGGCCACCTAACTCGAGCGATTTTCCATTGTACCGCGAAATGTGTCGTTTAACGTCTCCATCCGGGTCGCTTAGGAAATGCAGCGATTTTCAACGAAAGCCCCGGAATTCTTCTACGGGACTCTCACGTTTCGCTTGGTTGCTGAGGGAATATTTCTTTGCAGGTATAGCGGATGGTCGCCTATTTTTCCTTGTCAGTTATTGCCAGAATATTTGACAACTCAGGGTATCCCGACGAGAGATGAGCAAATTCATTATACAGATAAAGAATTTCGAGTATCGAATAAAACATGCAAACGTACTTCGTTATTTTTAATCGTTTGAACGTGGAAATTCTAATTTTTATTAACGAAGTAATACTTCTCCTGTAAGTCTACATTTGGCAAACAGTTATTCCATCTCATTAACTGATTAAAGCTTAGGGTGACGCCCTCAGATATTCCTGCTTTTTATTATATTTTATTCGAATAAAATTATGTCCAACTCTGATCCCAGCTCTTCGAAGGGAGATGTACCGGCACGTCGAGATACAGTGAGAGGCGTGTCTGATTCTGAATGTGTAAATCCCCTTAACCGCGAAACACGCTCTCGACCAGGTGACTCAGTCCATTTTTTTGGTGCCTTTGTGCTACGTGGGCAGTAGCAATGGCCGTCTCAACGACTCTTGTCCCTCCCGAGATGTGACTTTTATAAGAATCATTGTCGCAACCTGAATAGAAATGTCATAGTTAAATTTTCTCGCAAAAACAAAAATTTACCTGGCGGACCTAGTATAGATATCATAGCATTTCTCCTTTTCTACGAAGCCAACCACGAAGGATCCCTTCTCCGTTCTTGAAGCCCGCTCCGTAAAAAGCCAGCGAGTACAGAGTCCCCGCGGCCGATCCCACGGCACGTTGTATATCCTAATAAAGCCAGCCGCTTTCGTATCCGCCTACGCGTCACGATTAACAATTAACGGGTCGCCAAACGAATACCAAGGCGACCCAGGAAAGCGCGCGTGTGCATCGGCCACGTGTGGCAGCTACCGTCGTCGGAGGCCCAATTATTCCGAGGTAACGGATCGACCCAGGAACGTGCTGCGTGCTACCGGCACGCGCATTTTAAAAGAATCGTGACTAGTCTCCACGCAACACCTTATTCTCGTCAAACAAACAGATCTTCTCGCCAAACAACCAGATTTTCTCGTCAAACAAACCTTTCCGGAACACTCGAACGTTCTTCCGATTGGAGAACGCTGCCTCAGAACGACCACCTCTCCGACCCCGCCGGATGATTAATCCGAAACAAGCCACGCGATAACTCCCGCCCGCATCCTTTGTGTTTCTCGGCTGCCGCCGCGATCCCACGTTTTCACTATTCACGCGGAAAACCGAATTTCGAGACGACGCGATGACTGAAATCGAGAGTTCTTCCGGAGGCGTGTCCCCAGACTTCGAAGCTCGGCGGAACAATGCGAAAGTAATTAGACCCTCGGGATCCACGTCGAACAGAGACGACAAGCCCCCCGAGTCCGAAGGGGGGGTAGTTTAACGAGAAGTTCAAAGTCGGTTCCCTTAGTTAGACGATCCCATGCCACGGACGAGAAACTGGTTTATATTCGTTTAAACTTTCAATTTATCGGTTTCGCGCCCTCGGCGAGACTGTTTCGCCCAGTTTGTTCCTTAAACGATCAAACTTTCTTCTAAAAGTTTGCTTTCGAGGATAGTCACAGTCCTTTATACCGGAAAAAATAACACGGAAATTTCGAATATTTCGATCACAGTTTATATAATTCCCCCGGAGCGCGAAATGATCAAGAGTTGTCGGAGCCGGCTGCTTGCCCAGTGCCTGCAGGGTTATATCGAAATCGCGTAGAAAGTCTTGCAATTAATTTCTTAACAGAAAAAGGGACAAGAAAACCGCAGGAATCGTTTCGTAACGATTAATCGTGCGCTCACAAAAAAAAAAAAAAAAAAAAAAAAAACGTGAACCTTGGTTAGAAAAAGAAAAGCGTGTAACGAATGGCCCAAGCGTCCTAGCGATTGTGAGACTAAAAAGAAGGAAAAAAAAACGCAATGACCGCGACCGGCTTCTTTTCTCCTCGAACAGGGATTATCTCCTGGAGCCGAGTTAATCGCCGTTCGGCTCGGTGATTTAGAGCCGTGGCCGAGTCGTCGATATAGTGCAGCGAACTCGATCTTCTACGCACGCTTCCACCGGAAGCTGCCACCCTGAAAATTATTCGAGCGTGTCCGATCGGTTGCGTGATCACGGCCGACGTGACGCGTCTATTCTCCTGTCTCGATCGATGCACCCAACGATCCGAACGATCCTTCTCCGCCACCGTCGATCCTCTCGTGTCGTACAAAAATTTTCTAACAAGCAACAATACGTCGACGATATATTTTTTTTTCTTTCATTCTTCTTGGCCAATTTTCAACGAACAATCTTGACGATCACGGACGTATTTTTACTTACCAGCTGCTGGGACTCCATTACTCGGATAATCTACGAAGCAGATCGGCAACGGATGACGTTGATAGATCGAGAACACCGTCGACTCATTACACTGAATATTCATCAAGACGCGAGACCTCTTTGCCCAATGAATTTAAATCGTCTCTCGTCGTGGAAACGAGAGGACCAGAGATTCGATAGAGATTCGTGACTTCCTCGATATGATTCGTAGCAGATCGGGAATACCGATCCTTGACCCGTTCGATGAAAGATGTGCTTCCGTGCTTTTAGTCGACTCTCTCTATCTCTCTTTCTTCGTTCTCTGGCCACGTTACCGTCTGTTCCACGATCGATATTCCGTTCACGTGCCAGTGCAAACAGAAATCCAATCCGATCGCGCCTGCATCGAATCTTGCCCTCGGCTGACCGAGATTATTATCTCCGTCGGTGTTCCTATTTTTATTCGGTCGGCTGTACCGGTGTTTGGCACTGAACTTGCACCGTTTTAATTAAACATCGGCCAGTTTTACGCCCGCTCTCCGCTTCGGTCGACCGACTAAAATTACCAAGGACCGTTTCATGGAACATATTCGATCTGAAATTACGATTACGAAGGTAATCGAGTTTCTCTATTGGTGGTTCGAAATCGATTCTCGTAGCGATTCTCTGGTCGACGAATGTAATATTTTATGTAACATCCAGTCGTAACATTTAAGAGTTTTACGATCGAACGTCTCGATTTATAGATGGATACTAGGATGACTTTTAAACATTTAAGACCGTTGCCAACAGAAGACGAAGTTTTCGCACGTTCGAAGCAGCTTCCCTTTGAGCTGCGCATAAATCTCAGTCCCTCTTTTCTTTTGTCCGAACTTCCCGCCTCGGTTACTTACGGTAGGAAACGGGGACAAAGGTTCCACGAATAGTCCGGCAGTTTCACGGTGTCCGGAACCGGGAGCAAAAGGGCGACGGTTTTCAGGGAGAAAAAAAAAGGCGGGAACCAGAAAAGATTCGACGAAAATGCGGTAAGAAGGGGCGGTTTTCCGAGTGGGATAGCCTCAATTTTCCGTCTCTTTGTAATTCGAAAAGTGAGACCAGTCTTCTGGATCACTCGGAAAGACCTTCCGGTTTCAAAGAAAGATTCAAAGTCACAGTGATTAAAAACCTAGCCCAAGAAACTGTCGAATTATTCAGAAAATTTGACCTTTGTAGACAGTTTGTCTCAAACAGATTTAATCGAAACCTCGAAATATTAATTCCGGAAGGACGTGTACGAGTCTCTCCGTAAAGAAATTCATTTTTCATGTTGCGGGAGAGGCTTCGTGGATTAATCGCGACGTGAAAAATGCGAAAAAAGTACAACGATGTGACGAGTAAAAATAGGCGAACCCCGGTATCGATGATAATCCGGGTCAGCCGAGAATGAGATTGATCGAGGGAGACCGCACGTTCTCGCATCGAAATTCAACGCACGATACACACACACCAAAATAACAGCAGATTCTAGGGCTCTCGAGCTGGCGAACTACCGCGAAAATCCACGTTCGATTCGATGGAAATCACGTGACAGCTTCCGCGAATTCCCCCGGCGTGACGGTGAGACACCCACGCGCTCGTTAATCTTCCGTTCACCGTCAGGCTGGATACTCGAGGCGAATTTTATTACCGTCGAACGATAATGTTGATCACTTCATCGAGCTGCGTCGAATAAATGCGTGGAGGTTCGGTTCGTTCTCTGGGATTGCACACACATCCCCCACGGAAGCACCGAGACAACCAACGATTGATCCATTGCGGTCTGTGGCATTATCGCCGTCTCGTGTCTGCGGGTGCAACGTTCGATTCGTTCGATTTCAATTTTACAGTGGTGTATGCTACAGCTAACCGTTTTCATTATTACAATGGAAATGCTACAACGAACGATGTTTTAGAACCAATTAGTTCGTTCTGTAGCATACCCCACTGTACTTTGAATACACAGGATAGAATAGAAGTCCTAAATTTTATACCTAAATTTTTGGACCATTTTCACAACTTGGTCTATTATACCTATTTTTAAAAAAATCGAACCTGGACCACAGAACTGGACGGAGGACGCTATGCATAGTCAGACCGTGGCAAGATAAAAAAATGTGAGAACTACGTTTAGAGACGTGACGGGACCAAGTCGACGGAAATCAGCTCCAAATGCGCGGCAAGGGAAGCAAGGAGGTGCAGCAAGCCACCCAGAACAGCCGCAGTGGACAGTTGACCTAGTGAGTTCGTCGATTTGCGCGCGGAAGCACGCCGCGAGAAATAACGCGGTGGAAGAAAAAAAAAGGGAAAAGAAAAAAAAAATGCGAAACGGCGGTCAACCGCAGCAGACGGCGGTAATGGCACCGCCGCACCTAAACGGCTCCGCGCAATTCGTTTCCGGCGGTTACGTCGGCTACGTGCCACGCCAGGCCTGGGGCCAATTCCAAGGGGCGCAGCAGCAGCATCATCCCCGGAACACGGCCAGGCCTCTGTCGCATCCGCCACCGCCGCCGCCACCCTCCAGAAGGGAGAGCCAAAGACCACCGCCTCCCTCCGGCAATGGGCCTGCCAACCCTAAATGCACGTCCCTTCCGCATTCCAGGCCGGGAACGCACAGGAGCACCACCCCCTCGGTGAGTTTGGCCCCCGTGACAACTACCAACCCCTCTCGCGATCTGTCCTTTGAATTTTATCCGCGTCTGATGTCTTTGCTTGGAGATTTCAGGCTTTAATATGTAGGGAAATTAACACAAACGATTTCTGGACGACTCGATCGCAACTAGCCCGAAACTGTACACTCTTTGTTCTCTTAACGGGCTATTCTGGTCTTGCGCGTGAGTTTCATGCCCATCTTTCAGAATTTTTTCCGGGCAATCAAAGTAAGAGTAGTGAACAAAGTTTTTTCCAATGATTTAACTGTATCTTTTTCGTAATATTTGTGAATTCTTTTATCGCGAAACAATGTTGTTGATCTGGGTTTGTTGTCCAGGTGACTAAAAAGGTGTTCAACCTGCGTAAAGAGTAGGGATCGGTAAGAATGAGTTATTGGATAAACGTGTCCTGGTTTGACGAGCCACGTCGGTGGTCTATAAAAAAGTCTAAAATCTATCATTGTCGAGCCTGGACGTTAGACTAGTTTCGGCTACCAGTAGAATCAGTTGGTCGCGGCCGAGAAAAAAACATGTGGAGGTGGATCAAACTGGCAGAGAAAGAGAAAGGCGCGAAGGAACCGAGACCTCTTATGCGTCGCGGGTATATCTAGAAAAGCGTGTCGTAGAATACCATATGAGGTTCAAACCTCACGGTCGTGAAGGAATGTCACAAAATCTACCCAGTGTCTCGTACAGGTTCGATCCACGGTCCATTGAAAAACTAATAGACATTTTTCCAATAAATTACGATCAAAATCAATTTCTTGCAGGATATAAACGCTCTACAGTAAATCTTCTTCTATCTTTTTTATAGAGGGTGATTGTTCCATACGGTCGTAGAATATGAAACTATATTTACCTTTTGTATTCAAGTTTTTACCCATAAGGATACACTTTGATACCAGCGCGTTTTATGGTTTCATCAGTTTCTACTTGCTGATCTCTCTGTCCCCTTGCGAAATGCTGAATTCTTTTCACGGTTTTATGAAGATTGCGACACGATTTAAGTCACCTGCAACTTCGAACACCCAGATCAAGGGTAGTACAGTAAATCATCGGTGAATGCTCGAAGACTCCTCGGCATTTCAGGCGTTCAGACGTTATCCCCACCACTGGGGGATCACCTATGGAACCAATTAAGCGCCCAGTGGTGGGAATGACGTCTGAACATTCAATGCTGAGGAGTCTTCATACACTCATCGATGATACACTGTATAGAACTACTTCTGTAACCTATACCAAGAACGTGTTTAACAAAATAATCTCGAAGAGAAAGAAACGGATCGTGTTTCCAGTGTTATGATGGGAATACGAAGTCGATATCGATATCGACCACTTTCTGGAACAACGTCAGCCTTCTTACCAAACCGGCAACCCGTTCGTACTGTTCAGCAGACGAAACGCGAGGAGAATGCGATAGGCCACGGGCCCCCGCGAGGTACCAGTTTTCACCGTGGAGGTTTGCTCAACCCTAACCTCAGAGTCCCGTAGGCAACCCGAGACGAGGCGTCGTCGTCGAGATGCTAGAAAGTGGTCCCCCCGGTGTCGCGTTTCGTAGCAATTCGATCGAACGCCTCTCGAAGACGTATCGGCCGAGACCGAGAAATGGAAGAAAAAAGGGTTGGCGTCTCGGTGTGTAGTAATTTGCGGTCGTGACGAAAAACGATACGTTCGATCGTAGAATTTTTCGATACCGCCCTGATCGAAAAGAAAAGACTTTTGCGACCACCTCGCGATCAGTTCTTCTGGAATAATCGCAGAGAAGAAATTCTGCCTCGGAGAAGTCGTCACAGAGGTTTTCGTCGCGACCCGATCGATTAGAGTCACGACCGTTCGACGGCAATTATGCTGGGCAGGCATCTGTTTTTATTTTTTTTATTTTCAAGCGTTTTGCTGCGCGTAATTGGAAAGCTAGTCTTCGACAAAGAGACGACATCGACAAAGAACGTCTTATAGAGATTATCCCGGTGCAGCAAGGAAATACCGGTGTAACAGGATTCTCGAGGACCGTAAGATCTCTCGTGGAAGAGTATGGAGGGGGATGGGGCTTCTCCTCTCCTTTCCTCTTTCGTACAAGATCGGCCGAGGCCAGTGCAAGGTCGACTCTCGACGTTGCTGGTTCTCTCTGGTGCCCAAAAAGGTTATCTTTTTCGACGAAAAGGGTCCTCTGAGAAATTCCAATATTTTGTCGCGTGGAAGTCGAAACGAGTTTAGTCGATCGTCTTGGATCTTATTAATTATTCACTCCTTGGGTACCAGCGACGTATTATTATTATAGATTTAGTATGGGAATTGTAAGAAAAACTAATAGGAATTGTAGGAAACTTTCTCTAACCAGGAAAAGAAGAAATAATAATCCCTTGTTTCTATAGTACCTGAACAAGCAATTGCTTGTAACTTTGAAGATATTAATTTATTGCTCCAAGCTTACTAGGACTTCTTTTCCTTATCTGACAAGTACTATCTACCGTAGAAGTTACGAACCCCTTTTTCGTTTCACCCTGTACACCTTCGCGAGAGACCGATGCACCAGAAGATACAGTTTCAATCTTCGAGGTGTGTGCAAATCGTTGCATTCTGTCCGCGATCGGCCATATTGTATCGTACACGCCGGCGTACATAACTGAAGAGTGTAAGTTTCTTGCGAATGGGTATCGAGTTCTAAGCTAACCGTGGCTCCGTGCGTTGCATCGACAAACCACGGGTTCAGCTTCTATTCCGTTAGAATCGTGGCTCGTGTCCCAACCGAACGGGCACGAACGATCGTCGTGTACACTTGGTTCTAACGCTTGGCTTTACGTCTTTTCCCCTCTCCCCATCTTGGATATTAACGTTTTCTGGATAACTGTTTTTCGATGCGGTTCGACCCGCTCGAATGCAAATGAGGCGCCGCCGATAGCAGCCTGGTAAACGTCGAGTATCAGCAACGGGAGGAAAACGAGTTTCAAGAGCGACACGACGTCAGATCGAATTACGATCGTCGCCTCTTTAGAAGTAACGTAATAATCGTTGGGACGACGTGTTCAGGGATACGCGAAATCCTGACCCCAGGTTTATTAGAGACGATCTCCGGCTGGTTACGCGGTGAATTCACCGGGAAACGGTCTCGCTCGACATCGTCGGAATGAATATTCACGCTCTCCGAGAGAGCCGCGATGGCGAACACTGTCGACGACTGGAACGGAAAGAACGTCGGTGGTGCCAGGGGCCAACAGTGAAATTAAAACGCGAAAAATATATCTCCAGTGGCGGCACGAGACCTTTAATGGCTTTTCGAAATAAAAAAAAAAAAAAAAAAATCGGCTGCGTAAGTTTATCGCTCGAGTACGCTCCGTTCCGCGCGAAAATCCAACGCACAGACGACGAGTGTGTCGCTCGAGGGATTTCCGAGAACAACGGCAGCTGCGGTTTAATTCCGTAATTAAACATCGGTCGTGTTCCGATTCAGATTCCCTCGATTCACCGATCGAGGGGCAAGAATCATCGTCGAGACGATGTCACGTACCACCTTATTCTGTTATATTTCTTCGGAGATGGGAACAGAACGATGGTTTCTTCGCGAAGGAATTAGAAAGGTATCGGAGAATCACGCTAGCGGTTAGTAGACCGAGAAGCTGGGATTTAGTTTCTTGGGCTAATACGGACCGAATGTATTTTTCATTTCTTTTTTAAACTATACCTCCATTCAGTCATGACTGTAAACAGATAATGCAAAAATTCAACAAAAATGATCTTGACATAAGAGTTGTAGCGGACCTCTTCAACAATAGGTTTCATTCCTATGGAAATAAATTATTATATTTTTCATAACGGTGCCCCAACACACGCAGTTTCTGCCAACTAGACGCCCTTGTGTTCACGAGTCGCGAAATGCGTTCTCTTGACTTCAATTTCAACTCCCTCTGCGCCGCGATGAATTACTCTCGGGGCGGGCGAACGAGGTCGAATGACACATGGCGCCTAACGCACCCAGGCTCGTTGAACTACTTTCGAATTTTTTCGAAGTTCCTTCGACGGACCCGGGGACACGTCGTCTGTGCCTTCGTTCTATTCCGAATCTTTCCCCGTCGGCGTTCCACGCGCCCGTAAATTGGATTTTTATGGAAATACGCCGGCTGTAACGGCGTGGCCGGGATAGTCGAGGAATCCTCGACGATCATCTAACGAGAGACCCCGTTAGATAATCGCGTTGGTCCACTTTTACGGCTACGTTTCCTGGAATCGCCATCAATTTTTCTGATTATGACGGTGCCACGGAGCGTGCCTCGAAACACACGTTCCTACGTTGGTATCCACCGCGATCGGAGGTTATTTCTGCGTTTAAAAATAAAGAGAAACGTAGTTTCGTGACCGAGGAAGTCCAGTCTGACCACTACTTGCCATTTCTACTTGGAAATCTGTTCCTTCGTCGGTCTTATTAATTACGAACGTTCACTTCCTATTACGCTATTATCGTGTATATTCTAAGACCACCTCTTTATTATATACTATATATATATATATATATATATATATATATATACATATAGGGGGTCAAAGTTTTGCTATAAAAAACCTAAAAAAGATACGAAAATAAGTTTGGAAGCTAACGTGATTTTAGCCGCGGAAAACGGCTAGTTATCAGTAAGTCTAGTAGAAATAGCCGGTTAGTCGACAGACGGATTTTTATATTAACCCAATAAGTATATCCCATAATGGAGGAACAGGTTTATTTACGGAAACTGTAGGCGATTTATCGCGTTTTTACCGATACCTCGACGAAAAATCGATCGACGGTCCGAGGCAAGGACACGATTTAAAAATACCATCATCTCGTGGCACATTTCCTCTGCTGTCTGGCCCAGGTACGGTTGCACGATCTCGTTCTGGCGGTCACTTTCTCCGGTTAAAGTTAAAGGTCACTAGTCTCTCCACGCGTTTTCATGGGAGGGGGGGGGCTCGAGACTTTATTATTACGTCTTGTTTCACGGGTCGACGGTCTCACGTAACGCTTTGTGAAAACGCTCCAAAGAACATAACTCGAGCGGCGTCGACCGTTTTCCATGACTTTCGCTCGCGACCGGCAAAATTCGAGCTGAAAATTCCGGCTTTGCTCCAGCGAACGCATTCCTGATCGATATCGGCCATCAAAAGACCACTCTAAAATTGCGTACACCACTCTATCGGTCTGCTATCGCGCCTTCTATTCAGTGATTTTATAGAATTTTTCAATTTCTCTGTTTTTCCGTGAAATAAACGAGTTGCCGTCAGTGTTTAGGCCACTGCGTACGTTTCAACCCTAGGTTACGAAAGTACCGTAACAATTGCGATCTCGAAATACAAAATCCTTAGAAATTAACAGTTTGATCGATAAAAACATTATTTCTCCAAGTTATACAGAGTTTTATTTAAATGGTAAATTTTACGAATGTTTCGTAATAACGTAATTCACAGTGCAGTATCGTAATCTAGGGTTAAACGAAACGTCCACAAAGAAGTCAGTGTTCGAAAATAGAAAGATTCTGCGAAGAAATGTAGTAGAATTCAGAGATTGTCGGCGACATTCATTGAATTTCCACGGTGCTCGTCTCTCTTCCACCGTATCCGAGATCTGGTTACACATTGTAATCCGGTGGCGCCGGATTTTGTTTGCTCGTTCTATTATTGTCGGTGTTGACACTGCTGATTGACCCTAGAAACCAGCCGGCTGCTGCGTCAGGCCGAAACACAAGGCGGGTGTTCAACCCCCCGTCATCGCGTCTTAAACGTTAATTCCGCGGAGTCTGGAGCACGAGCGTTGTATATGTCACAGTAAAAGCGTGAAGTTTAGGAAATGAACTTCCTACTCGATGTATGCATTTGCGAACGAATTTATCAGAAGTATGAACCGATAAAAAAATGTACGTATTTCTAGTAAATAAATACATTTACTAGATAATGCATACATTTGTTACAGCACGTTAATAAATGCATAATGTCGAAAGTATAATTTTTTAAGATATAGGTATATTTAATGAACAAACATGAAAGCTGAAAACTGTACACTTTATTTGATAATTTAGGGATTTTTTTTCAAGAAAATTTAGTGTTTTTATTTAATAAATATAAGAACATAGATTTGGTTAGGTTATATGAATTAACGCTTTTATTGTAACATGTATACCGTGGTGGCGTATGAAAACGCTAGAAACAACTACGTAGCAGTCGGTAGTAAATAATTATCTCGACGAGATAAACGTTGTTTCGCCTGTAGACACCTTGGGAGTCGTGTTCCGCTCGTAAATAACTTCTGGGTCTCTCCGGGCGTGATAAAATTCTGCGTCTGGAACTCTAATTAATTCCAGTTAAGATTCTTCCCGTTGAGAATCCTGCTTTAATTAAATAACGTCAACCCACACTGCTGTGAATTCATTTGAATATATCCGTACATCGAAAAATCGACTCGACCGAATCGACGGAGAGGATTCAGCATGGATTTCGTTTCTCGAAGACGAATACCTCGCGAGCACGACACGAAGCGATGTCTTCTCTCGGGATCGTTAAAATAGACCTGTCACGTTGCGAAAGTCTGAAGCAGCGTAAGGAAGTTGGCAACGAGCTTGGCTCGCGGATATACGCGCTCCCGTTCGAGCATGTCGTCCACGAGGTACCGTCTTGCCGAATGTTCGTATTTCTAATTAACCCTTTAAATGTTTTATTTCATTTTGAAAACGTGCACTTGTGTGCTTAATTATGTTTTAGCTGCGACGAGTATACTCGAGAAAAGTGGATTAAATGCATTTGCCGTGAAATTAAAATTTAATAAAATGACAAAATTACTTTTACAACTTGAGCATCGTCTATTGTCAAAAAAAGTCACTGCCTTATCGAAGAGCTCTTGTAATGATTCTACTGTACATTTTTTGTTTGTATGTTTTCTTTATCTTGTTCTAAAATATACTAAAATGAGTATACTCGTCATTAAACATGAAAATGTCATCTTTTCATGCCGAGTATACTCGACATAAACATCGAAAAAGTAAAGAGCCTAGAGTTCGCCCACTTAACTTTTTCCGGGAATACAACGAAGTAAACTGGAAAGTCAGAGTTGGCTAACCCCTTAACCAACGTTCAACCGGGCTTTCAAAGCTGTCCTCCATCCAATCGAAACCAGGCATTGTGTTCCATTCAGTCGTGGTGTCCCGTTGAAATTATTACATTCTCCGTAGAAATTAACCCTTTAAAATTATTACATGTCCCGTAGAAGTATTAATTCGACTACCGTTAAAAAATTTTCTGTACCCCCCATTATTTATCCGAGGGTGATTAAAGGCGACGTAAAAACGTCTGGAATATTTTTATCCTCTCGAAACAACGCCGTCAGCGACAGCGTCGACAGCGCGAACGAATGTTTGCCGACGGTTTTATAGGTCACAACGTGCTGCCCGATAGTGATTTTACACAATGGGGACCGACGCGCGAGCTGGAGGCATTAATTACTCGATCCCGGTATCGCTCTGTCAATTATATAACATCGAACGGGCATAACTGGGTCGGCAGCCGGAGCGTAACACGCGCGCGCACGAGCCTTTTAACTACGAGACCGACGGAATAATTCAGTTTCCGAGTGGGCAACTTGTCCATCAGCATTACTCCTGCCGAGTAACAGAATCACCCATTCTGCTGGTGGGTTGGGAAACAACAGACGACACACAAACTTCCCCGTTAATTGTCTGACCACGCGCCCGGGGTATAATTCACTGGTCTCTCGTCGAAAACTTTATCAACTCGAGATAATTCAAATCGTGTGCATGATACTCCTTTCGCTTTTCAAGCAAGGGAACCGACGTAGACCACAATTAGACGGTGAATACTTGCATATTTTCACGGGTGAAAACGGAGAGCGGATCGTGTGGTCCGTTGAACCCCACCGTGAATAATTCCTCGACGTGAAGAGGGTAGAAGTAGAGCTAGACCGGTATATAGCACACAGCGTCAAAGGGGGTGGCCGCCACCTTCTCCGCAGGCCTAAACGGTGCTTCTAATATCGTTCTTGTTGCCCGAACTTTTCTTGGCGCCTGGAACCTGATAAAAACCAGAAGAATAAAGCTAAAAGGTTGTTGGCAGAACTTCGTTAATACTTGCCACGATAGCAAAAAGCAGTTGTTGGAAAGTTCAACGTGAGCTGGTACAGGATAGACAGGCTGGAAGTTTTAATTACACGTTTTTGTTATTTCTTATCCACCGTCCATTAAGTCCTATGTATTACAAGAGTAAAAATCGTAGGGATGAAGAATCGTGAAGGATCCTTTTTGACGGACTTCAAAAAGGAGAAGGTATACATTTCGATGTGTATGTTTTTTTTATGTAGGTCCAGCGATTACTCTGTCGCGAATGGACCAATCGAGATGAATCCTTTTGTTTACTTTTCAGCGAATTTCGAAGTTGGTCAGAATTTTTTGAAACATATTTTTTCACGATCTTTTTACGATTTTTTTTTTCAACTCTCTACTTATCCTTTGATTACGACGTCTATCGGGCGACGGGATCTGCCTAAGATCCCGGATGAAAATCAGGAAGAACGAAGCCGGGTGGGAGCTCTTCAGCCTCCCTTGTCGGCACTTTAACCACCCACGTGCCCCCGGCCTCTCTCTGTGCCGCTGACACCCGCTAATTATAATTCGTGCCAGTGCGAGTTTCATGCAGTACGGCTCGGCGAACGGATGCGGGGGAGGAAAAAAAAGGGGCTAAGATGTGTGCCCCCGCCGCCTCTCGACTTCGTTTGCAGCAACATCACACGACACAGACTATGATCGCTCCCTCTCTCTGTCTTTCTCTGTCTTCCTACCTTGTGTTTTTCTCTCTAATTCCCTCTGGTTCTCTTCCTCGAGTTTTTCATCTTCCCTTCTTGGCGCCCGGAAACACGAATAACGGCCGGCCTCTAATCGCCGTGACGACAGTGGTTTACGCTCGAAAAAGACGAAGGAAATCGAGGTCAGCTCGAACTTGCTCGGAACCGTTCAATTCTTTTTTTACTCTTGCCCCATCCCCTCCACGGAAACTTTGTCTTCTTACCATTTCCGTGGCTTCCACTGTTCTTTTTTTCATCGCTGTTTTTGGGGCCAATTGATTCCGTCGACGTTCACTCCTTCGCAGAAATCGGAAGATTAAGAACCCAAGGAGATTGAGCCAACGATCTCCTAGGTTTCCTCCGACCAGAATCACTCAGGGTTTATTAGATTACCGTGCTGGAAATGAGAAATACTCGGTGAATCGATCATTCGTTTTTTTCCACCAGAGTCTAGTGATTCCCAGCGGGGAAAGACTCGCTGAAATCACGTCTGAATTCTAGCATGATAATGGCTCCGTCTAGGATTCAATTCGTCGAGGAATCCCCTGGAAAACAGAAAGACTAAAGGATCTCCCGTCTGGAGATGAAAACGGGCGATGAACAGACGCGCAGGGGGCGGGCCGCGATTTTTCTCTCTGATTTTTTTCTTTTCACGGATCCTCTCCGCGGTGTTTGCGAGCCCTGTGTGGAAAGCAACGTGGATAAAAGTCTTGTATCAGAGGCCTAGGCAGATTGCAGATAAAGGGATGGAGGCAAGAGGTAGGGAAAATGTTCGAGAGCGTCTCAACGCCTCGATGAATTTACAGGGTATCGATTTTATTCCCCGTGCTTTTAGCGTTTCTCCTCTCCGTTCGACGACCCATGATTTTCTTTCTATATCGCGCGGCTGCTCGTTAATTATTTTATCACCGAAGTGTATCCTCTATTTGTTTCACGAGTGAAAAACATAGCCAAAGCACGTGAATGCAGTATGTAATTTCGTGACAGCCGAGACGAAATGAATCTCCATCCGCGTGAAAATTTTCCGAAAGTTTTATCTGTGTTTGCACAGCTCCTAAGGAGTTAGGAATTCCCTTCAACGTTCAAACTTCGCCGGTTTAATGCCCTTCAAAGGTGTCTGTGGAAGCACAATCTTACGCAGAAATAGCAACTTTCGGTACCGTCACTGTGCAATTCTGGAGCAGCGGATGTTCGGTCGGCGGCAGAACGATAAAACGTGAGAACGAACACACGTTTCGTTTCGATGTGCAGACGGTTATGCAATTTTGCAACACAGCAGGCTGCTGCTGGCTGGTTGGTTGCATCGAGCCTAATCAAGAGAACCGCGTGCAGGCAATCGATCGATTGTACGCTTGCATCCGCTGCCCGTTATGACATCACGTGTCATCAATTAGAAAGGAGCCAAGGAGAACCGCATTTCTGGGGCCCAGACCGGCGCATAACTGCATTCATTAGCTCCCGAAGGACAGAGGCAGTCGAAGAAAGTATTGCCTCGTGGATCTGCCTCCGAGGATCTTGGATCCTTTCGAGGATGACGCGTCGCTTAAATTTATCCCGAAGCGGGCTCGAATAAAAAGAACCTTTTTTTTACTTCTATCCATATTTAAAATCTACTCCACAGTAACTGATACTAATAGTAATGAGTAGACTGTGGATTTTTATACAAAATAAGATTCTCTAAAGTAATCTGTGAAGACAATAGCAAAGCTAGGAATTTCCCAGGTTTTGTTCTTTCGACGTGCTGGGATGAAAGATCATTGACTAGATGATTTTGATGATTTAAGTATTGCATGTAGTTCAGTTATATTCTTGTAGTGTTTCATTAGAACCGTACCATGGCGCTATTTTCCTCTTTCGGGGAGGTAAAGCCAGCAGCCAACAAACAGCGACCCATTCTCGTTACACGCTTCGTCGCGTCCCCCAACGGAGAACATGTAACCAGGAAATACAAATTGCAAGCGTATTTCTCGTACAACCAAGAGAAGAATCCTACCCTAGGTAGTCATCGCGAAAATGTGTCTTCTAGTTCGCTGAAAGCTTGCCCGACGTCCCAGGTCTTCGCGAAGTTTGCCAAAAAGCCCGTAGTAACGGGACTCGTCCTCGAAATTAGTTAAAACTATCTGCAGTCGCGAACCTCGGGGCCTCCGTAAAGTACGCCGGAAACTTTCACTGTACCAATGCTCGGCGAGATTTGCCAAAAACCCTTGGAAAAGCTCGGTGAAAACAGTCGTTTCCGTGACCGTGGCGAGACACAGACCAGCCGAACTAACCGAGACGATATTTTCTTTGTTGCAGAAGGTGGATCCCGAGCTGATATTCACGAAACAAGAACGAATCGGAAAGGGTAGTTTCGGCGAGGTGTTTAAAGGGATCGACAATAGGACCCAGCAGGTGGTTGCCATCAAGATCATCGATCTCGAGGAGGCGGAGGATGAGATCGAGGACATACAGCAAGAGATCATGGTGCTGTCCCAGTGCGACAGCCCATACGTTACCAAGTATTATGGGTCCTATCTCAAGGTAAACGTTTCATTTTTGTTTACCTAATATATAATCCTTATTAACCCTAGATCATTAAACATGCGTTATTACTATTCGTAAAAATTACGACTGACAGAAAAGACATAATACTTTGAACAAATCCTAATTTCCTGTACGCATCACTGACAATACGCTGGTATTGGAGAGAAATGTTTAAATACAATTTTCATTGACCTCCTCTGAATTATCAATAAAGCGTATTATGTTAGCATCGAGTGTTTCCTGGCCGAAATAAAAAAGTTGACCCCTCTCCTCTGAATTATCAATAAAGCGTATTATGTTAGCATCGAGTGTTTCCTGGCCGAAATAAAAACCACAGGCCCCACGTACACAGGCTTTTAATCGATGTGCATTCACGAGTAGAAACAAATCACCGTGGTGTTGTTCGGTTCACGCGTGTCGAGCGTGAAAAAGCCGCAGGAAGAATTGCATGCTGCGGTCGGCGAAAATGTGTCCACGTCGGGGGCCACACCTTTCTGTCGCCGTTCCGACCGGATGGATTCCCACAATATTTTCGCACGTGTAACGACGCTATAGTCATCCCGTTTTGGTCCACTATTAGGAACGCTTCGGGCAATACGCCCCCGTCATTTTTCATACGCGAAGAATAGGAAGGGCTTAACGGTCGGTTAACCATCGCTTCCGGCTCGACAGTGTGTCGCGTACTCGCTTCCGCTTCCTGCGTGCGGTTCATCGTGTCCGCTCGAATATGCACTAGAAAAATCCAAATCGCGTTCCCAATGTTCCAACACGGACGTTCCGTCTTTAATTCTACCTTCAATTGGACCTTTTGGTGCACGCGCCTCGTTGGCCCAGAAGGAATGCAATCGTGCGTTCGACGGTGAACCTGCACACGAATGTGTCCGTTTTATGAGCTCGCAAATAGCACCGGCTGCCGAACAATGCAACAAGACAAGCTTGAAACGCGTCTTGTCGCGGTCGGCGTCGAAAGCGTGTCGAGAGATCATGCAGAATGCAGCTTGTCATGGTTCACCAAGTTCCTCCGGAGAACGGAGAACCTATGCAAACCGCGCGCGCAGCTGCGTTAGTACACGAACCTTTCTACTACCTCGATACCGTTGATATCTAATTAGTGATTAGCGATACAGTATCGATATTTAATGTGACAGTATATTCCAGTATCGATAGGTTAACCCATAAATATCGAAATTTGAATATAATCGCTGCATTTCAATCGAAACATATGAAATAAATAGCCAACGCTATATTCAATGTTTTGGTGGCTGAAGAAGTTTCCTTCATCCCTCCCTTCTGGTTCCGCCGACGATCATCGATGTCTGGTCCTAGGCGAAAAAAGAACAGGTCTAGATGTTCCATTGTAAAGATTTCGATTAATGGGCACGTATATAGCCGGATCGGACAGCCGGATGGGTAACTAACGATCGCTAATGACCGTTTCGCGCGGTCATTAAGGAAAGTTCTCAGCGGAGGCTTAATATCGGGCGTCGCTTCATTTCATAGGTAATCATCTTAATTTTCCGCTTCCCGAGTCCGGAAACGAAGGGAGCCCCCGTGTGCACCCGCTGCAATCCGTTTCCTCGTTCCCCGTGGCTCCCGCGAGAGAGAATCGTCAGGGGCTTGTTGCTACCCTTGTCTCGCAATTAACGCTCCCCTATCCCCCCCCCCTTGGGCACACGGG
Organism: Dufourea novaeangliae; assembly: GCF_001272555.1. Taxonomy (NCBI): domain Eukaryota; kingdom Metazoa; phylum Arthropoda; class Insecta; order Hymenoptera; family Halictidae; genus Dufourea; species Dufourea novaeangliae. The sequence continues at coordinate 617,061 of NW_015373937.1, forward strand.
GATAACGATCGTTTCGATTGCCCGATGTGCTGTCGCGAGCAGCACGTATTTCACATCGTTGGTATCTCATTCCGATCGATGAGTATTGTCTGTTTGTTGCTGAACATGAATATATCATCAGGACTGATAGAAGGGATGTTAACCCCTTGGGTACATTTGACGTCTGAGACACGTCATTCACTTTTTTCCCCTAAGAGCGGATGACGTGTCTAAGACGTCAAACCAAAAATTAAACTTTTAGGTACATTTGACATCTGAGATACGTCATTTTTTTTTTTTTATTGATCAATTTCATTCATCAATAAAAATATCACACTCTGCATAATTATTAGTAATTGTTTTTTTTTATAAATTGAATTTATTTCATTTAGTTTTATTTTGTTGTTATTAATTTATTTTTGTTTTGCAATTCTAATTAGTTGAAGACATCTTAATACTACATATGTCACCAATATTTTAGAAATAAATACATTCTTACGTAAAATGTACTGCCTTTACATACTACTCCAAGCAACCAAAAATTATTTCCGTTCCACATGCAAATATTTTCTCAAATAAATCCGTACCCAAGGGGTTAATAATTTGCCAAACTGAGACGATTTTTGGTTTAACAACAGTTATGCTACAATCTTAAGGTAGCAGTAATTTGGACGTCTACTCGTTGAAATTATTCTTTTATCAGGCTTCTATTCGTCAGTTCTAACCGTCATCGAATTTCCAACGAGTAGGACGGATCGACTGAAATAATTCCCAGATTGCTCGTTCAGGAAAGGTACAATCTTGGCAAGATTACGAGCGTTGCGTCACGCGCTTCGCCACGTCTTCGCTATTGATTTCCGCAGGAATCGCGACGGCAATAACGGCATTGAATCCGATCCTCCCGTGTGTTGCGTACGATTATATATCCCACGGCACGCGGCCATTGTGCCGCCATTAATCACAAGCTCCGCGCACAAAAGGATCCCTCCGTCCTCCGCAATCTCATTCTCTCGATACCTATTCAGCATCGATACCACGGAAAGAGCCACGCCAAGAGAAAGAGAGAGAGAGAGAGTTCCGAACAAAAGCTCTTCCGGAGATTTCCTCACGCTCGCCCACGAGATCTCATTTCCCGTCGTCCTCTTTCTGCTTGGTTCGCCCGCGCCCAAGGATCTATACTTTCTCTATCTTTCTCTTTTTTTCCCTTCGTCGATCATGCAACTGGCTAACAACGCATCCGTGATAATTGTTCGCGGCAGAAAAAATTATCGACAAAGTTATGCTATGCCTACGCAGATAGCTATTCGCTTGATGTCATCGTGTAAAGGTGCGTAGCCATTTGTTACGTATCCTCGTATCGTATCACTGTTGCGTATCATTTTTATAGATGACGTGTTGAGGACAAAAAAAGGAAGTTACAAACGTATAAAAAGAGAGAAATGTACAGTGACTACTTCTCTTGGGAAGAATTGCACCCATAACAAAACCTAGATTGCTAGATACGGGAGAGGAACTGGCCGATTATCTTTTGAAGAAACAAATGGATACGCACCTTAACGGATGTAAGCGCTCCGACTTTACTCTCGCAGCTTCCCTATACTAGGCTCTGCTCGTGCCTCCCGGGAACTGTTATTAAGTCGATCAGCTTGGTCAACAACAGTTATCAGGCCCATCGAGACACTCCTTCGGCGTGTTCTCCGGCTACCGGGGCCCGCAGATCCTCCTCCGTTCGTGGTCACGCTTTTTAGTTGGTGTCCGCTGGCACGCGATAGTTCGCCGATCGATTTCCACGAATTAATAAATGCCAACGCAAGGTACGTTATGAATTAACGTTAAAACTTCGGTTGGTAAATGTTTGCCCCGTAAGAGGTTTTTAATTAGATCGAGGGAGTTAATGCAGAGGGTCCGTTATCCTCTTGTTAATATCGTAATGGTACTCAAGTATATGGAGCAAAGCCTATTTGACAATTAATATTTACTAGAGATGGATCGACTAGTGGGCTGACCAGTCGATTAAGACTATCTATTTGTCGTCGGTAAAAAAGACCGATCTTAATTTTATCATAACAAAAAACTCTTTAAAACGAAGAATCAAGACGTAAAAAAATAAGTATAACAAATAATGTTGAAGAATTTTCTCTTTGGGTTCGTAATATTGAACAATCATAAATTCCACATCTTTTTCTATAGTAAAGGTAACTGAATCTGTATTTATCATACGAACGAACTGATTTATGACAAACATAACTAGTCGGCCAAAACTCTGTTCGGTACATCTCGAATATTTACCCTGTAATGTACAAGAGAACAGGGTAGAGCTAGGATGATTTAAAATATCCATCACAGTACGCTTCTCGAGGAATTTTTCTCGCCAAGACGGGAATCGAGCCTGGTCGCCTCCAATTTCGAAATCGCAAATGGGAATGTCTGAGGTCCGTATTCTTTTTTCTTCTCTCGTCGGCCGTGGAAAACGGCGGGGGGAAGCGTCTCGAATGTAGGTAGGTCGAGGCGAGCAATAACAGTCGTCTGTACTCTCGGCGACACTCCTTAACGTTTCTCAATCCGGATGCATTGTGGACGATGAGGGGCGTTTGCGTCGTGATTCTCTGTTCTCGAGGCCCTCGCGTCGCTTTTTCCTCTCCCTTTAGCTCTCTGCCCCCCTCGGAGACGGATTATTATTGTTCCCGTAGCAGCAGCCGCGTGTCGGTTCGTTCCATGAATACTGTTCAACGTTATTCCCAGATTTTTCGCCGAGCGTCGTTATTTAATGCCTCTGTCTCGATCCTCCTCCGCGAAGTAATTAGGAAAACCGTCGAACTCAACGTCGATCGGTCCATCGAAGTCGATTGTTTCTCCCTTCTTCCACCCCCGTCTCGATTCGAATCAGTTTCGTCCATCGGAAAATTAACTCTTTTCTTTTTTTTTTTCTTTCTCTCTCCAAATCGACGAGACGCATTATCGTAATCCAGCCGTCCAAGATCCTGCCGCGTTTCTCCAGACGGCTTTTCATCCCTATTACGCTCGCCTCATTGTTTCTCTCGGCGAACAAAAGGCGATTCTCCGCGGGCGCGCACTCGCGGCGTGCTCAGACTAGAATCTCCGCTTTTATGAATGAGTAAATCTAATTGGACGTTTATTACGCGAGCCAGCCACCGATATCTCTCTCACTCCATGGAATTCCGATTCTCTATCGTCTCCTCGCCTTCCTGATAATTGCTCGCCGCGGTATTAAGGACGTCGGTGTTGCGGAAGGCCACGTAAACCCACAAATTCGTGTTGGTATTTACAACTAGAAATTCCAGTTATCTGCAATGGAAACCACCGTTTGATAAAGCGTCACAGATTTCCTTACTACGAAGCGTTTTAAAGCTTTAGATCCCTGGAAGGTGCATTGAATTCTAATGAGTTAATCAGATCATCGATGGATCTGGCAAATCTGCTTCCCTTCGAATCTACCAATGCTAAATTAATAAATATGAACCGTCTGTGTCGGCCCGAAAAAAAGGGCAAACTCGAAAGAGGGCGACTTTACGTAACCGCGGCGCGATTCCTCGCGACCCAAGTCGATCTATTATTAGTCGGCCAATTTCCTAATGGCTCCGATCTAAGAATAGATCCGCGGCTCAGCAACGCCCCGAACAACGATAGAAATTTCTTTTTTCGCGGTGAGCTCTCCCTCGTTCCGCGGCAATCACCTCTAATCGACCACCCGCGGACAATTGTCCGCTTTCACTCTTATCCGAGTAGCCTGCCGGTGTCGACAGAGCCCCACGATTAATCCAACGTTCCATCCTCTCTGCGCTCAAAAACTCCCCCGCGGTTCGTTTCATCGTAACACGTGATTAACGTTGCCCAACCCATTGCTCGTGACCGGCTGGAATTGAAAATGCTCGTGGTTTATAGCAGATGCTCCTTCAGATTGAAATTTAAACACCAGAAATAGCTACTTTCGAGTGTGTATTCTCCCGATTAAGTATCATCTTCGTGGAGCTTGGAAGCGACCAATTCGGTGTGCAGTTAATGCACACTGCTCCAAAGCGGTCCCGAATTCTAAGCGTTAATCGAAGATTTACTCTGTTCAGACGATATTCTCGTCCCGTTGGTGGGTCCATATCGAGGGTCGATTTATCGACATTTATTTTCCAGTTTTGCTTAATCCAGAGGAACGGCCTACGATGGCACGAATATCGTCGGGGCGGGGATTAATTCCGTCGCCATCGTTCATCACTGCCACCGGCACGCCTGCCATTTTTGCGAAACAGAGGAAACAAAAGCACACGGCACGATAGAGGAGACGCGAAATCGGCCATTAATCACTGATTCGGCTCGCCTTTTCGCTTGTTTTGCCTCCTACTGCGCGACGAGACCGGACTCTCCTCTTTTTCCGTTCAACTATATGCGACAGACTGGAAATCGCGTAATATTTGCTCGACTATGTACCTCTGCGCGTTTATTTTATCCGAGCATTCCGTACGGTGGACCCAGTGAAAAAAAGGGAAAAACTCGGCTGCGACTCGATTAATTCAAGCGTTTAAATCTTGCTTTCTGCTCGCGACGATATTTCGAAACGAAATACGCACTCGATTAAAATTATTATTCCTTATTATATAAATCAATCTACAAGTTGAAGATAATAACTTTTTTTATCCGTCTAAAAATATCCACCTAACCAAGTACGATCTTAACACCTAGCTTACCATTCGAGGGTTAACGACGTAATCATTACCTCGAGACAGCACCGAGACGTGGTTAAGATTAACAGTTTCCAAGAGAGCCCCTACAGATTTACGGAAAAGTTGTCGATTCGGGACGAGTCGTTAGAGAAGTTCAACGCAGTGTCTTGTCAAAGTCTGTCCAAGGACTGGGGACGACAAGAAATTGAAGAAAGGGCGGTAAAAGGGCACTGACCACGATTGGCAAACCGAGATCTCTCTCCCCAAGAATCATTTCCCCGCTAAATAGACGTGCAGAGAGTCGATAATACCCTCTCGAAGGAATTTCACGGGTCCGAGGCTCGCGTTTCTCCTGTTACCAGCTTCAACTCTCAATTCCATTCATCGTTGAATCAAATTTCAATGCAAAGAATCACTTCGAAAGTGAAATAACGTGTAATGAAATCCGTCCTTTATTTATCGTGCTGGTTTCGCGACACTGTCACGGATTATTGAGCCCGTCGAGGTCCGTTTCTTCGTCCCCTGGATTACTTATTTTTCAATTCGCCAGTCGGTTTCGACGCTCCTCTGGAGAACGGCCTGAATGACAACGACGAAACGGTCCAGACGTGACATACTCGTGACTAGCGGCTGTTTTCTTTCTTTTTTTTTTTAACGCGAGGCGCGACATTCATTAAACTGAAAAGGATTCTTCTCTGTTTTTTTCTCCCGTTTCTTTCTTCTTCGTTCATTCAACGTCTATCCCCGTTCGCTGGAGATAAAAGAATCGCGAGAACAAGCGGGCCGCGCGCAGAGTGAAAGCGTCGAACAGAAACATCTCCGGCCATATCTCCTCACTGTGCTTGAACGAAATTAACCCTAGATCACTAAACTATTCTGTGACTTACGTTAGTGCTCATCATTTGTGAAAATTACATTTATTTTTATTATGGTTGAAGACTACGTTACAAGTGTTTATGAGAGTCACTTTTGGATACTATCGACGGTAACGTGCCGAGAACCTCGATTTCGAGGACTTAATTGAATGAGTGCCTAGAAGTAGGGCGTATGTTACATTTCATAAAATTCACAGGAAAATGTAAGAACAATTTATTGCACACTGTAGAAATTAAAGAATAATAATAATTAATTTTTTCCGTGCAGCGCCTAACTTCTAGTGCCATTGTCGAGCACAAAAATTTTTCCAAAGTACCGTCACACCCCTTGTTCCACGGGAAATAACTATCAAAAAATTTTTAACATACGTCTTTTTTCTAGACACCCGTTCAATTTTATAGTTAATATAGTTTAGTGATCTAGGGATAAAATACTTCTGGCCGATGTTCGGCGGGACATGGAACATGGACGAACTCTCGACTCTCGAGAAGCTTGCATATCACGGATAGAAACCCGTGTCGTTTTATTTCGTGGGTAGTTTCCGCTTATTAAAACCCCGGGGGGAGTAATTATTCCCCGGGCTTGTGTCTGTTTGTCCTCCTTAATTAAACCCGCCTCGCGGCGCTCGCGAGACCCGGACGAAAAGATATCATTCTTCTACCCTCCGAAAAAAAAAAAATAAGAAAAAAGGGAAGTCACGGAAAGTATTCAAAGGGGGCGCATTTTTTCGTGCATTCTCGGCTCCAGTGAGGCACGCGTGGCATTCGAGCGAAATTCTCGGGTGTGAAAGAGAACAGGAAACCTTTCAGCGTGGTTTGCGTTCACTCTATCCACTTCCATTTCCGTGGATATAGTCTCTGTGTCTCTGTAGTTGTCCAAGGTTCGGGGTTGCGCGGTGACAGTTATCGAGGGAAACGATCGATTAACCCATATTGGATAAGTCATTAATAGACTGTGGATTTTTATGCAAATTCAGATAATTTCATAGATCCATTTACTGAATTGAAATTGCGTCAGCGATTGGTTTCCTTTCTCAAAGATTTCGTTAGGTTCAAAGGAAAGGAAAATTTGTACTGTAATGTCTTGTACCTAGATTGGTCATCCAACAGATCGATTAACCCATACTGGATAGCTCATCAAATAGAAAGACGCGTAGTCTCTGTCTTCCCTCTCTATTCGAGAGTAATTTTTCAATGTAAAAAGACGCAAAAAGATAGCCAAGAGAAAATCCAAGAAAAGCGTCTACGTAAAATGCTTTTCCCCGTGGCGCTCGCGTTTATTCCAACCCGCCCCGGTTTCGACTCTCGAAGCGAGAGGGGAACGTGGAGGAAGAAGTGTCTGCCGGATAGGGGAATGATTTAGCAACCCCCCCTGGTTGAGTCGGCAGAAGTGGCCTGGTTGAAAACCGGGTTGAACGAACCCTCGCGAGAGCCTCGGCCACCTACGTCGACGTTGGATCTACATGAGAATAAACGCAGTCGGCCCGCCGCGTTGCGCCTTCTAACCGTAGGACGATGATAAATGGTGCCATTTTATGGGCAACCATACACGCTCTCCACCCCCCCCCCCCCCATGTGCCCATGAGCATCACGCGGGGGCCACTAGACAAGTCACCCCATGCTTGCCACGTGAAAATTATACCCCATAAAGTGTCGATCCCCGTCAACCTCGCGTCCATCCTGACGGCTGAAACGTGATCGAGAGGTGTTCAAGAACGTCCCTCAAAGATGTTCTCTCCTCTCTGTCTCCTTCCTTCGTCCCTTCCACTTGATTTAGGACCTAAATACCGTTCCTTGTTATTCCTGTTGGATTTCCAATTCGATACATCCAATCGTGCATTACATCTCTGTTGTTTATTTTATAATACACCTCGATATTCGAACGAAAATTTTAATGGAACTCACGAATATCTTGTTGGTAGAGGTTAACGAATTTGGGATCGACCTCGGAAGGTATAACAGAATAGGGGGTCAAAAGTGCCCTTAGCCGGATTTGGACATATGATATTCCATTAGATAGCTTGTCAAGAAATAACAGTTTTTGCCAAGTTTCAACCCTCCATCTCGACCAGGAGCGATCTAATGAACCGTTTATATCTCTCTGCTCGACGCGTGTTACCTTGACGATCGTGTGATAATTTTTCCGGACTCGCCGTTCCACACGAGTCATCATCCTGCCCCCGCGGTTGCCCGCTGATTCCTTCACAAGCCGTTGACCAAAGAGTCGGGAATCTTGGAACATCCTTGTGCGAGCCAGTGATCAGGCACGTTGATTATCGGCTAACCAATGAATCAGCCCTCTTATTGCCGGTGCGTAAGACCGGGAACGCGATTGAACATCGATGTCGGATATAATTATCGTCGAAGGTGCGGTCCACGTTGGCGCGGCTATTACGACCAACAAAGATTGATGATTACCGATGAGGATAACGCTGTCGTTTGCGAACGGCAAACGTAATTTGCGAAAAGGCTAGAAGCCTGTGTGTGTGTGTGTGTCAGACTCGATCCAATTTCTCTTCCTATCGTCGACTGCGCGTTACCAGCTTCCGGAATACGTTCTCTTTTACCCCCTCCCAATATCCCAAGGTCTCTTCTGTCGTTTACAATAGAATAAGATCCGGGAATGTCTATTTTCGCTAATTGGCCGCGGCCCCAAAAACCTTTCATTTTCATTAGTGATCTCGGTACCAAGCGTACCCGCTATAGGCGTACGACGATATCCGACCGGTTACGAGATCGAAAAGGGAAATGTCGAGGGAAGGATTAGCCAACGATCCAGCGTCGAAGTTTCCAGACACAAAGCATTTCGCCGATTGCCCCCCTTCACCGTGTAATGGGAATCTTTCTCTGTTTGCAGGGAACGAAACTATGGATTATTATGGAGTACTTGGGTGGCGGCTCGGCCCTGGACTTGATGAAGGCTGGTAGCTTCGAGGAAATGCACATCGCGGTGATATTGCGCGAAGTGCTCAAAGGGCTGGATTATCTTCACAGCGAGCGGAAGCTTCATCGTGATATTAAAGGTGAATATTCTTGGTGGAAAAATCAAAGGATGAAAATTATTACAACTTATGTAACCGAAAATGTAACAAATGGCTTTAGACCGCTGAAAAGCTGAACTATTCAATAACGTTTGCAACTTAACACATTAACCGGAGAAACGAATGGAGAGTGATTCAATGAGTGGATGATCGATTCGTGGCACCACACGTGGAATGTGTTTTGTTAACTAATCGTTCCATATCTCTCGTTTACAAAGCGGCGAACGTTCTGCTGAGCGAAATGGGCGATGTAAAGCTGGCCGACTTCGGTGTCGCCGGACAGTTGACCAACACGACCAGCAAACGAAACACCTTCGTCGGCACGCCGTTCTGGATGGCACCGGAAGTAATCAAACAGTCCGCCTACGATTCGAAGGTAATTACGCTGACCCATGGAAAAACCAGGTTTCCAGAAGTTAGCATACTTTTTAACTCTCGATCACTAAACTATCATGACTGACGTTATTATTAACTTCGCAAAAGTTACGACTGATAAGAAATACGTAATATTGTAGAGAGGTATAATTTCTATTGAGGTAGAAACCTACGTTATAAATATGTATGATGGTTAGACTTAATAATAATGGAAATTTCAGGCAGTAATTATTTAGCACAACTTCGACACATATTATTGTATCCACTCCTTGCGCGCGAAACTATCGGCAGAGAGATTCAAATACGTCTATTAGAGACTACTAGCGACTGGAAAATCGATTTGTGGCCCTTATATCGTCTTGCGAGCTCTTGGAAGGCTTACAAAGCGGTCACGTCGTCGTTAGCGTCCCATTAGCGCCTAAAGCCGAGCCATAAAACGGAGAACGCTTGTTCCGCAGGCTGACATTTGGTCGCTGGGCATCACGGCGATCGAATTGGCCAAGGGAGAACCGCCGAACAGCGAGCTGCATCCCATGAGGGTCCTCTTCCTCATACCGAAGAACAATCCCCCGCAGCTAACCGGAAATTACACGAAGCAGTTCAAGGAGTTCGTCGAGGCCTGCCTGAACAAGGACCCCGAGAACGTGAGTCGATCTCTCCATCCACGGAGGCTACGTGCTCGTGTCGCTCTGTTAATTTTCATCCGGGCTGCCACGTACTTTACGAACAATCTTTGCGTCAGTTGCATTCCGTGACAATTACCAGGTCCCGACTCTGTAGTTTCCAACTCGAGAATTTAGCGAAATCTCCGGTCGAAAAATGTCTAGCCCTAATCTCGTCTCTCTGATCTTTTTGCCCTAAGAGTAATAATAATCGTTCTTTCGTCGACCGTTTCACAGAGACCAACAGCGAAAGAACTGCTCAAGTTCCAGTTCATTAAAAAGGCGAAGAAGAACTCATACCTGATCGACCTGATAGACCGGTACAAAAAGTGGAAGTCCCAGCGCAGCGAGGAATCCGAGACGGAGAGCGAAAATTCGGACTCGTGAGTATCGTTTCGGTTTCTTTTTTTTTTTTCGTCTCTTCCATAATTTTCGAGGGGTATTAGTTTCGGCTGTAAACGTAAAAGGTTACTAAGGGGTTACCAAGGTGATTCAAGCTGCGACCATTCTTTTCAGGGAAGAGTCGAAGCAGGATAGCGACATGGACGAGCCCTGGATAATGACAGTGAAGGGTCCTCACGGGGTGAAAGGTTCCGTGGTGCCGATGCTACCCCTGGACGAGCAGCCGGCCTCGTTGACGCTGACACACACGCCGAATCACAATCAGCAGACGAAGCCGCACGCGAACGGAGCGTCGAGGTCTCCGCCGAAGGAGTCCACGTTGAATCATTACAGGAGCGAATCCAGGGACTCTGTGCGCGATGGCCAATCAAAGCACACGCCGGTAAGTGTGTTTTACGAGTACAGTAAGACCTCAGTGAGTGTTCGAAGACTCCTCGACACTGACAAGGAGGGGTCCCTAGGTGTGACGCTGGTTAGTTAGGAAGTTAAGGAACGCTATAAATGCATAAACGTTCGCATTCTATTAATGAGAATAATTTAAAATAGAAAAAGCACACGTACGGCTACGAGCAAGAATTCAATTGCATTTTTTAGTCCCGACCCCACGAGGCCGCGCCACCGCCGCCTGTTGACACACGGGAGAAACGGGAGGACAGGGACCACAGGGTCTTCGATAGAGATTCCTCGATGAGGGAGCTGAAGGAGAGCCGTGACGCCAGAGACAGCAGGGACAGGGGGGAGGGTCGTGATAGAGGGGCGAGGGAAAGATGGGACAAGGATGTAAATTCGAAAGAGTGGAGGAGGCTGGACCCCAGGCCCGCCGAGAATAAACAGAGGCCGAGGAGCTCGCAGGAGCTGAAGCATCCGCGAAGCGCTGTCCTTTCCGGTGTTGTTTTACCTCTTCTTTCCGAGGTAATTATTCTCCTGGATACCATTTTAATTCTGATCGAAGTGTACATGATTAGATATCAATTTATATATTATATCCCTACTATTATTACATATTTCGCTCACTATCCTCTAACCAGTATTTGTTGTATCTTTTTAAATTCCCACATCTTGTCCTAGCTTTTGATTATTTTTGCACAGAAGTTATATAGTAAAACGCAAATACTTCGATCGGCATTTACTGACAATTGTATAGCTGATTAAGATAGCTCCGGAAGATGTAGATGCACCTTTTGTTACCCCTTATTTGTCGCAGCTTCAACGGAAGCATCAGTATTCGACGAGAGACAATAATGGCGAGGGCGGAAGCGGCATCAGCAAGAACGGAGGCGCGATAGAGGAATTACGGAGCGCGTTCGAAACGGCGGAACGCAATTCGCCGGGTATGACCGAGGCCCTTGTCAGGGAACTCCTAAAGTCCTTACTTCCTGCCAATCACTCGGAGGGTCGTTTGTCCATGCTGATGGAGAAGGTCAGTCTGAGGTAACTATCCTTGCAATTTCCTTATTCCTTTCCACAGAAAATCATTCGCTCGAGTAGAAATAATATCGTTTGTTAATTGTTTATCGTCGGTGTTTGCATCTGCAAAGCGTACCGAGACTCACTGCCGCGATGTTTCATCGTAGGATGAACCTTGTACTTATTTCCAGGGATACGTAGGGACGCGAGAGAGCGAAGTGTCGCAAGAGAATGTGGTCCGAGAACATCCTGACGTTGTAACGACTCGTTAATTCTCGTTTATCAGATTAATTATTCCGCACGAGCCGGTACATCGTCGACGAGTGCCGGGTCCGGACGTGAGAGGAAGCTAGATGGAGAAGGTCGCTGCAACGCCCCGGAGACAGATTTTCTTTCCAGTCGATCTCTGCGGAGAGGCTAACGCAACAGCGGAACTTTCGGTTACAAATGTTGTCCTCGTCCAACCGCGAAGCGAATTCGCACGAGACGTTCCAGCGACGCTTTGTACGCGACTTAGCCCGAAATTGATTTCCGTTTTATCGTCGAGTTCCGTTCGAAACAGAGAAGCAGGTTCTAGATCTATCCGTTAGAAGTTTAAAAAAAAGTCCATACCATCCAAATCGCCGCTTACGCGAGGCGACCAGTTACCGTTAACCTCCTGAAGATATTAGCCCCGCCTCCCCCAACCCCTAAAAAATGATCGTTGAAAGTTAGTATATTTCGAGAAATTATGAGGAGTGATGAAAGAAGAAAAAAAAAATACAGAAAAAAAATAATAGTAAAACGCAAGATGTAGGTGATAGTTGAGAAATATTTTTGCAAATCATGCAGCCACCCGTTCAGAATTCTTTATACGTTCTTCGTGTTCGGTATCGACGCAACCTCGAACGAAGTGAGAATACGTAGTGATTAGGCTCAGCCGGTGTCTGACGTGGATAGAAGCGAAAATGATATATTCGTTGACGGAATCTTGCCTCATTGTAGATACATCCGGAACATGCACTATCCATTAATCTTACCAGAGTATATATTATAGCCGTGTTCTAAAATCGCCTCGGTACCAGACCAGTAGAGACATATTTATTTCAACGATTTCGATGGTGGGACAAGAGTGCGAGAGAGAGATAGAGAGATAGAGGGAGAGAGGTTCAGCAAAAAAAAAGAGTTGTCGTTATGAGGGAGACGCCTTCCCCGTTGCTTCCCGCGTTAGTGCACGTTTCGGATTCAGGGGAGAAATCGAAGGAAAGGAGGGGTGCCTCCGCGCCGGAGGCTTTGTACATATGTATGTAGCACGATAAGACAGTCTTATTGTTCTGATGATCGACGTCTCTGCCAGTCGGTTGCGCAGCTCCGTAACACGATCCCGTTGTACTGCGTTTCTAGCACTTTTTCTGCGTGACCAAGCTGACGGCTGGAGAGAAGATCGTCTACGAGCTCTTTCGGACGAGGTATCAAAGAATATACAGTATTTTATTAGCCGGTATAGTCGATACAAGATCAGTTGACGGTTCAGTGTTGTCGCCACTTATGGTTCTCCCGTCACTTTGCTTCTTACTTGTTTACAAAGAAAATAATATATGTTACTTCAATTCATGTTACGTCGTTCGAGTGAGATTATGTCCATCTCTGGTTAAAAGATAACGCGAAGCAAAAGGGCAAGCCATGACTAGTGCGATTTGTGAAAAATGAAGTGACTTTGAACCGATCAGTTGAATTTGTCTCGGCCGATAGAGCACCCGGACGCGACTCCCGAGCTGATCCCAGTTTAGAGAGAACTAGCAGCGATAATTTATCGAATAGTCGAAGCGAACGGTGGCGCGAACGATAACAGAAAAACAAGCTTTCTTTTCCTGGAGCGTAGAGAGTTCTTCCACTAGATCGCCCGGGTAGAGTTCTTAGTCGAGCCGTTCCACGATCGAGCCTGAGCTGTGATAACTTCCGCGGGACGTCGGCACTTAATCCACGTTGTTTGTAAACTAATGTATTTTATAAAGTATATTATATATATATATAGAGAGAGAGAGAGAGAAAGAAAGAAAGAAAGAAAGATAGAAAAGATTCCTCGTGAGAACGGACAGACAAGAGGATCAAACAAGGCGGTCATCGTTTGTATATACAGGGTGGTCGCGAACAAAACGAACGAGAATTCCAATGGTCGATAACTTTCCGTTTTATCTTTTTTTCTTTTCATGGTATGACTGTGTTCACGCGCCACCCTGCCCACGGAAGATTAGAAGCGACAAAAGAAGAAACGCAAGAGGGTGATAGAGTACAAGAGAGAAAATGAGAGAGAAGAAGAGAGAGAGTGAGCGAGCAAAAGAACCGAGCGAGTGTGTCCTGTGTGAGAAAGGTAAGAGAGAAACAGAAAAGCGTTCGGCGAGGGTGGAACTAGCGTAAAACCAATTGTAACGAGAACATAGTATTAATTGCCAGGAAGAATCAATTGCAGATGAAGAAGAGAGGTGACAGAGAGACCTAACTATCGTAAGCCCGCGAGTATACATGTTACGTAGTTGTGTTTATTCCAGTCAGCGAGGCGGTCAATGAGAGAGAGAGCCGTGAACTCCTACGATTATTGTTGTAAGAAATCTTGTCGTCTACGATGAGGAACGAGATAATTGTTAGAACGTGAACACCTCCGATCTCCGCTCTACCATACACAACCCACCTCCCTTTTTGTTCTCTCTCTTTTCCGACTCGTTCTCCTACCGTCCGTGGAAGACATTCTTCTTCTCCTTTTTCCTCGAGACTAAGAGAGAAAGAAAGAGAAGGAAGAAATAACGACACCAGAGTAGGAGGATTTTTACTACTTTTGTCCCCCCCCCCTTTCCCTCCCCCTTTCTTAGTTGAATTACCTTAGTTATTCTACATTACACTCTATTACTGTTAACATTATGGATTTAATTGTCTTATCATTGTTTCACCGTTGGGTTAGGATTTCTTTTCGATGACTTTTAACGACGGTCGCTACCCCCAGTCATCCTCATAAAGCTGCCATAAAACGCTTACCGGCTACGCTCTAATAAAGACACTCAGAAAACTCGAAAAGGTTTCAACGAATTATCTTCCCGTATCTCTTCAGCAACGAACCACCATCACCACCCTGATCCCTTCGCGTACGAATCCACTCGATTAAAAGAGAATATACCACTTTGCTCATCTCGAACGTTTGACTATTCTCGGTGCTCCAGCTTCGATTGCTCCTCCAGATGGGGCATCGGACGTGGTATGGCTGTGTAAGCGGTGTGTTTAATTTAAGGGGGGCATCCGTGGCGTGTAGCGGTCGGTCTTTGCGTCCAGATCGTTACGATCGTTGATCATCGAAGGGAGCCACGAATCACGGAAGGGGTGGTTCGCCGCGTACGTTCATGTTCTTCGAAGGTATCGTGTTCCCTTGCGATTCAATAGCAATAAATTAGTCAATGTTACCGTACTGCCACTTCAACGCAATTTTCCCCCTTTCCTTTCGAATCTACCCGATCCCCTAGATTCTTCAGGGGTTTGACAACCTTATTAAACGTTAAATTATTCGCGTTTTTTGCATAGCCATACGTGGACGGTACAAGTAACACATTTCGTTAGTCTCCCCTTTCTATCGACGTTAACGAAGATCGTTGAAGCTTCTCTTCGCCGCAAATCTATAATAGACACGAGTGATCGCGAGGGGGGAGCTGTGATTCTGAATGTTCATTCGACGTTTCGTGTTCGCAACACCGGTGATAGAACGAGAAGCAATGATCGCGAACCGTTTCTCTTAGCGATCTCGAAGGGAGACGCTGCAGAATATTGGTAATATCCGCACCACGTTCAATCCGAATTACGTGTCCTACCGTATACAGCACTCTTCTTTGTATTATATTCCTAGCTATTATTCAATAATATATTCAGCGTTATAACATCGTGGTAACAATAGTAATAATAATTAACTATCGACGTAGAATATAAATATATACATATATTTTTTGTATTTTACTTCTACCTTGGCTGCATTGGACTGTATTATATTGATTGTATGTGGCATGCTGAGGGCGTGTACAAATACGAAATAAAGATCAAATAAATCACGATCAACGGTTCTACCTGCTAGCTCACTCGACGCGTTAGTCGACTAGATTGTTATTTTGTCCGTCAAGATACTAGAATTTCGTTGACCGTAGCTAAACTTAATTCTTCGATACGTGAAATTATTTCAGTGATACAATACAAAGTTGAAGGTCTCCTTATGTTCATAAATAGTAGATAAGCTTTCCCGTGGCTGGCAGTGAACCTGTCACACCATTACCACACGCAAAGTGTCAAAGTCGCGATTAACTTCAATTTTTTACTGACTTTCTCTGGAACCGAGCTATGCATTATACCACGGAAAATCCACTTTGCAACGAATGGAGAACCATGCTGGAAGATAGAACCATAAAACAACAAGACCATGTACATTCCTTGTATCCGCCCTGTGCCAAGCCCAACAATTGCAACATCAAAATTCAGAAACACTCTTTCGCCAATAACAAGACAATGTCAAGAATACTTTGACTGTCTGACAATTCCTAAAACATCACCCATTTTCCATCCATCGTTACCAATCAAATATGTAACCATCACGAAGACCATAATATTCAAACCATACGAACGCTCCCGCCCGCGTTCGTATTTGAACAAGCCACGCGAATCCCAATCTATCATTCCCGGTCGATAACAGCCTAGAAGAGTAAGTCGTTCCACGTTGACTGCTAAAACGCGAGTGCAGTCGCCACGAAGAGCGCAGGTCCGCGAACGGGTGGGCAAGGTGAGACAGAGAGGAGGCAGGCGGGGGTCGTCGCGACGAGAGTATAGTGAATTCCGTGGACGCATCTCGATGCAGTAGTCGGCGTCCCTGCGGGTGGTCGCGATCGAACAAAAACGAGGGGCGGGAGGGTTGCCGAGCAGAGGGTTCGAGGGGAACCCCTGTCTCTTTCTCTCTCTGTCACTCCCTCCTCCAGGTGTCGCGAGCAAGTTCGCGGGAAGACAAGTTTGGTCGTCGTATTTCTGTGCGTCTGTCAGTCCCTCGCGAAGATATTCATCAGCTGACTACTACGTTGCTTCTGTTGATCACGAGGAGGCCGACGACGCCCATATCCGAAGGTATCGTCAACTACGAGAACTGTGCACGCCTCCAACAGGGGCTGTTTCGACGTCGAACAACGTTAACCTGGCGAGACGCGCGACGGTCCGTTCGATGTCAGAACAGCAGACCGCGAAGTGTGTCATTGCTATTTTCAAGTAGTACGTATCCTATAATGCTGCCCCTGACACGGTCTATGCGGGCTTACCAATAGAGCTTGCAAGCTTCACCAGCGTCTGTCACGCTCTGCTCCTCGAATTGCTTCGAGCACGCGCGTACCCTCTCAGACACGCACCTTACGGCTCCCAGACGGTCGCCCAGCACCGATTGATTGCTTTTTCTACGAGGCGACCGCGCGGCTTTAGGCTTGCCTCGCACACGTGCTCGATTACGGTGTCCAGACACACCAAATCCATTCCCTCGAGGGATTTTCGCGCGACTATTTAATCTGTCAGGTGAACGTACAGTAGGTATTCTTTTACTGATAAACCACGATGGTAGATTGATTAGCAGCGACCGTAAATACGAGTATTAGGGACACGAGGAAGGTGTTGATAGCCTCCGTGGCACGTAGAGCTTCGAAAGCGGATTAGTTCGCTTTCTTTGCCAGCGGATCACAGGAGGAAAACCGAGTTCGACGACTTAGAGAAACGTGTTTCAGAGATCGTCATTACCCGAGTAATCCGTACACACCGATGCACGGTCACGTCCGTGACGGAATCGACTCACGTTCTGCAACGGTTCTTTTCACTCTTTTCGCGCGGAAACCAGTGTCGCGATTGGGTCGTACAGGAAATCCTCCATAAATGTTCGAAGGCTCCTAGGCACTGATACGGAGAGATCCTCAAGTATAACTTTAACTGTTTAATGAGATTTACCACATGGCCATTATTTATGAAATAATTAATGTTCACTGTCGAGAAGCCTTCGAACACTCATCGAAGATTTACTGTGTTCAGGTTTCCCTGATTGCGGGCTGACGGAAACGTTTCATTCGAAAGATGTGAAATAGAAAGTTGAAATTGTTGGAAAAGTCCTGATCGAACGATCATCCAAGTGGACGATGTTTAAGTCTCACTGTCACGAGGCTCAGGTAAACCGTGACGGTACACAGTCGCGTATAGGTATCCAGGCTTTAATTACTTATTTTTTCTCGGCGCTCCAAAAAACCACCGATGTGTGATACGGCCTTTTGTGTGCTGCTGCCGCCGCGAGGCTTCTGTCTGCGCGCGTAAAGCGCAACGAGCGTGGGGTACGTCAAAGCCGGCAGTGAATCTCTGCGATCCATAGAGCGCGGACGAGAACCGCGCGAATACGCTCCCGAGCACCGCGAAAACGCGCCACCGTATAACCACCTTTTCATCCCTGTTTTTTTTTTCTTGTCTCGTTCGTGTCCCCCGACCGTGTGATTATCGATTCCGTGAATAGTTACACCGCTAGTCCACACGAAACGCCTCGAAATCCCAGTACAATCTTCGCGGTTTCTTGGTGAACGTTCAGCTTCCAATACCTTGGATCCTTCCGGTTATACGAATCGCAAAGTGGAGTTGGACTAGTGTGTTATTTGGACAGGAACTCGATATGTTGATCTAGTGTTGTTACTGTGCGTTCTAGCCAGTTAATTCGTACCGAGACCGTTACGAATTCCCAATCAGACCATAGATGATAACACCAATTACGTGAGTTATTAAGCAGAAATGACCGAGTCTCATCCTTGTTTATGAGTCATGTACATGTTGTATCTTGTTATTTCAAAGTCAAAAATACCAATATTATACGGACTTATTTTTTTCATTTATTTTTGGATGGGTCACTTGAATATCTAAACTGAAAACGTGGAGATTTACTTCACATCGGTGAAACCACGGATCTTTGCTGACAAAAGTTAGATATTAATCGGCGACAAAATGTGACGCGATTCTAAAATAAATATTCCGCCGGTGTAACACCTGGTGTTAAAGGGTTAAATCGACGATTCACATATGAGCGTCCATTTTATCCATATTGGAATTATTTTGTAACTTTCTTTTCTAATTAGAAGCTGCGTCTCGGAACGCGGAGACGGCGGTGCTCCGTTGCAATTATGGAAATCCATACCGCGGTTCGACGTAAGCTCGCGTATTCGTTTCGAATTAATTAACGATCTAATTGCCGGTCCGATCCCGCGCGGCCACGTTCCAACCGAAAGCTTTCGAGCGTGCCCGTTGGTAACGTGTTCGCGCAACCGTTTATCAGTGACAATTCGAGCGAACAAAACGCCGTAGAATCGCGGATCCAGATGGACTCGCGAAAGCAAGATCTGTCCGGCGTCGTCTCTCGAACGGAACCGGCGAACTTGTTTCTTTACGCTCCTCTACCCGCGAAATACGATTCCTCCGCGTTCATAGAAGATCTCTGAAAAGCGCGCTACCGTGAATCTAACACGCCGTAAAGGGATCTTCGAAGGACAGGAAATTAAAACTGGAAGAGGAAAAATTTATGAAACATTAGCGGTTTGTACAGTGAAGAAACCAGCCAACTGTTAGAAATTTATTCTTCGGTAAATTCCAAAGCCCCCACGCTTATGGTGCGCCCAACAAGTGTACGATCGATTCCAGCCTGTCCAAATAGTCTCGGTAGACATTTATGCTACAGGAACACAGACAGTTTCGATCAATTGCATGAATAGACGTAAGACAAGCATTGTTCCTCTTGTGATCGTAACTGGCCATTGTGCAATCGTCCCACGAAAATAGGTGTGACAGAGAAAAACGATAGTTAATGGAGCTCGTTATTTAGGAAATTGGGGCCGTCAGTTCTCGCAGCTTGACGGCGATTCAGGCCGGAGACACGTCGCGAGTGAAACCACACAAACGAGCACAGGAACTGTAGAAACCACTCGCGGCGAAAAAGGAGAGAGAAAAGCTCGGGAGAAACGGCAGACGTCTGTGAACAGGTTCCCTTGGACTGTCCACGGTGTAACATATACACGTTTTTTAATCGAGCAGTGAACCGCTAACATTTTTTATACCAGAATCGAGTATCTATATTTCTAAACTCTTTTAATGATATTTATTATGCGACAATAATTTAATTGCGTACGCGTGTGGTGATAAAGACACGAACGGAAATATTGCAAGATCTCAAAGATTCCATTAGCTCTCGTGTGCATCGATGCAACATAAGATACGATCTCGCCAACGGATAAGGATGATTCCAGTGGAATGAATGAACCTGACCAGCCTCGACGAAGGAAGCGAGAAGGCGACGGTGAGTCGAATAACCGGGAGCACGTGCCACGTGAATAGCCGAGGACGCGTGATACTCGGTACGTCAGCGCGTGCCAAACCCTTTGAAACCAATATGACGTGCTACAATGACAAGAGAATTTTGGATAGATGTGAAAAATACCAAGACTATTTTAAGAGTGTCGCCGATCATAGTTCTTGAGAGAAAAACTGGAAACGCCGCCAAACACATATCGAACGAGTCGATGACAGCTCAGAGCCAGAGAGGAAGAATTTCTTTTACTATTTTTGTGATCGATTAGTGCTGGATTTTATTGTGGATAGAATAGATCGGGACTAGTTCGAGGAAAATGGAGGGAAGACCGAAGATCGAGATCATCCGTGTGCCTTCGAACGAACGCGGTAACTTCCGGTCTCTGGATGGTATTCGCGGAAGCTACAGCCACATTCGCGTTGGCACGTACTGTCCAGAACCGGAAGTGAAGGTGGTGGTTTGCGAGAGCAAACCGCCGATCGAACAGTCGCGAAAATTTAAGAAGTGAGTATTAACAACTTATAGAAACAATGGGGCTAACCCGTTTATAAATAAATAAATAAATAAATAAATATTATTATTGTTTTCTTGGATAAATTCTTCGAACTAATTGGGTGATGTTTTCAGAAACCTGGGACCAGTTTCGAAGCTGCTCAGACGTCGCCATCATGCCACATACCTTGCCACCAAATCCTGTGATAACATTTATAGCGTGAATAGAAGTAGTAGCTCCTTGGACTGGAGGGTTAGTCAGACTGTGAATGAACAAAGTGAGAGTTTCTGTTTCTACTTCAATAAAAATTTAGATCTCGTGTGTTAAATCGTATGACTAATTTAAGTTACGTTTCAGGCTTTCAATCCCGACAAAGTAGCAGCCTAGACTGGCGAGTAGGGAGGTCCATTAATAAACTACATTGGAGGGACACGACCAGAAGCGCCGAACAGCTTTCAAGAAGCGGACCGATCGGATCGGATCATCTTCAAACTCCCAGCACAAAGTACTCACCGATCTCCACGCATATATCCGATATGTCATTTGACGATAAATTGCCGGTACGATTCTTCGTTTCAGATCGAAACTCATTTCACTGTTGCGACGACTTTCTCCTCGACTTTCACGACCCGGCAGCAATTCCTTGCAAGCCTCGCCGACGATCTGTCCATGGGTGCAGGTCGAGTACTCCTCGGAATCGATTAACGAGGATCTACGCGAAGATTCTCAGGAGGGCGACGCGAGCTTTCAGAGAGAATTGCAGCTGAACGAACTGCGGAAACGTATGGCTGGGATTCCAACAGCTTCTCAGGTGATTAACAATCCGTCTCGAGATTAATTATTCAGATTATGACGTATTACGTTTCGTGCGATCGGAAGCAATTGATTCTCCGGACGTTGAAGTCATCTGGAACGAAGACAAATCGAAGGCGTGTCCGGTAATGGCTTCCGCCTCGAGTGATCCGTGTAGGAGACCTGAAAGGCAATTCGAATCGCGAACAGTCATATGATAATTGTACTTTTAATACCACCGAGACGTTGAACAATCACGATTCTCGGGCATTCTCTATCAAAATCTTTTACGTATCAGGTTACCACGAAAGTGATTAGGGATGGCAAGGAGGAAGGTTCGTCCCGTCCTAGGGTAGGAGTACAGGAACCGGAAATCGACTTTAATAACCCCATCAAATCGTAAGCTTAACACCATTTTCTTTCTTCGTTTAAATTTTGATCTTGTGTCCGAGCTTCCCTTGCACCGTAAAACGTAGAACTTTGAATTTATGCATGATTATCCCCGATTGCACTTAGCTAACGTAAACGCAAGGGATTGCTATGTACGACACCTAATAAATAATTGAGAATGTTTTCTGCACTGTGGTTTTCTTATAGTATGTAGCACGAGTATCCTAATTAATACCTCCCCTTAGGATAGATTTCAATGAAGGGATCAAGGATAGCTGTAGAAAAACGAGATACGCACATGTCCGACGATAAATACTGACAATTTTATTAATACGAATACTATGATACATTTTTAAAGCGAACGCTGTTCGTCCGCGATTCATTACACAATTCCTGAACTCGCCAGTGGAATTATTCGTAATATGTACAAATTAAATTGTAGAAGTAATCTGTACAATAATGATTCACGTACTTGTGAACACGAGAAGTGCCCAGGGTCTTGTAAACTAGACAAAGGTGGTTGTTCTTCGCGGGTACGTGAATCAGTGCACCTTCTTGCTCTCTAGGGTCTACATAATCTATAGTGTCTTCCTCGGGTACGTGACCCGTGTGGAATTGAATTATCACGTCCAGAGTTCCTGGCTCTGATGCATTCGCGTCATCCATGTCTTCTTCCTGATCAGAACACTCGAGGGAACAGTCTAAGGGATCCGACAAGTAATCCCCAATGTCTGACACGTCCGAATCGTCGGTGTCTAAGACCCTAGCCAACTTTTGCGGTGAAATATTCTCTAATTTTGACGAAGAAGACTGCTGAGACAAATTCTTCTTCTTCAGTCGAGGAGACTTTCCCTTCAAGATTATCTTTAGTACCTCGTCTTCATTGACTTCTTCGTCTTCTTTATTACTTGTCGGACTATTACAGCCCGATTCTTCGTTCTTGCTATCGTTATTGGCTATCCATTTTTCACGGCAGTTTCTATTGCTTTTGCTGGCCCTAGGAGTGTCCAATGAATCATCTTGGCCTTCCTCGTCTTTATTCATACACCCATTACTCGATTTTTTTTCATTAATTGGACCAGTAGCGTCATTTAACAAAGATTTATCGGATATCAGTGTGTAGCAACCTTTGGACCATCTCTGCAGCTCGATCAGCATCTTAGGCTTCATTGTTTCTTTCTCTGGTACAAGATCCAATTCCGTATAATCCTTCAGCAGTTGAAACATTGAGATGGACTTAAACATATTGTAGAACTCCTTCAGTAACTCTGGCAAGGTTTCCTCCTTTGCTATTTCATAGTTACAGATATCTGCTGGACCTACTTTTTGCCAGACAATTGCACCCGATGACACATCTGTCGCAAGTTTTTCATAAATGTCATCTACCAAAAAATTGGATAGAAACGCAAATGATTCTTGTTCCATGTCCTGTTGAATCTCCTTGACTATTCCAGGAAGCAGGTAACACATTGTTATCCAATTGTCCAATGATACATGCTTGTTCACCGGTCCTATGTAGTTTGGTTCAGTATCGGGTCGTGGAGGTTTGTTACTCTCTCTTAAAGGACCATGAAACCAACCATTAATACTCCAACGAGACTTCTCTGGGGAAATTACCTCAGCTACTTGATGATATGAGTTATCTACAACTTCAAAAAATACAAGGGAATTGTATTCTGGTACTAGTGATTTAACAACATTTCTGGGTAATCCATTTCCATCCGTGTCGAATAGATCTAGAGCTCCTCCATCTTCCACTGTCCAATTCTTTGAAAGATACAGTATAAAAGCAATTCTCCTATCACCCATATTATCATCATGACATAACAAATAATCTGTATCAGAATAACAGGAGCTAGACATAGATATTTTTTTATTAAGATCTATCTTAGTATTCTGTTCCATCCATGTTGCTAGATCTGTTTGAAATGTTTCATACAATAACTTTAAGTTCTTAGTGTCCACATTAGCCAGATCACTGGTCTGCTCAAACTGATATAGATCTATACTGTTCCTTCTACTTTTGACATCCAATAATTCATTTTTTATTTCATCCATGAAGTCTTCGTTACGAAGAAAATGGGAAATTTTGCATACTCTAAAAGGTTGTGATATCATTTCAAGGTTATCCTTTTTTATGTCACTAAAATTATGCCAATGCTCATAAAAGAGTTTCTGAAAGTCAGGTAAATAGACATGATCTGATATAACAGAATGTTTCAACTTCTTTAATTCTGGTTCCTCTTGGGCCATAACTCTATATGTTCTTTATGTTGACAAAGACGTATTGCAGCTTGTATATCCTTAGGCTATCAGTCTTTTCTCAATCTAGCTAGTGTGACTGCATTAACAGTACATGTCTTTGTCTAATTTACTTACAAGTAATTTCTATAAATTGACAAAGTACTATAAACTACATCACATAGTTCCTTTTTTATCTAAGTACATAGATATGTATTGTCGTGCGATTCGAATACACACATTCTTTGTACATTAAAAATCGTTCTTGCAAAATGATAAATGCCAGTTACGTGCACCCTCGTGAACGTCTATGCCTCTCAAAATATCATCCTGTAAGGTTACCCCTTTCGGAGCGATTTATACGTGCATTCGACAATTGACAATATTTCCCTTATATCAGTGTTTGTTCAGGAAATAGAGATTCTCATTGTTTTAGCATCGTATCGTCCAGATAGCAGAGATATCACAGGGTTTTCGAATGCACTCACCGGACGATGCGGCACTTGTTTCTCGGTTCATGCGGCCCACGTGGTCGTTCGAGCCACACGTGTTCTGAAAGCAGTCGGTTGAAAAGCCGATTAATAGAATCCCGCTCCATCTCGCGATCCCATCGACTGACGAAATAAACAAGTCAGCTCGAACAAGTCGTGTCACTCGCGACAACTACGTACCAGAAATTGCACGTGCGTCCAATTTTAGCGAACTAGGTCCGTCGTTCCGTGTCACGTCGCAGTTGCATTCTGCCCAGGGACTGCTACTACCGCTGGCGAAAACGTCGATTCGATCGAACCCAGGGACGTCGCGAATTATTCGCGAACCCTGGCCACACACTAGTTTATCGTTGTACCTTTCTAAACTGTTCCAATTCACGCGTCACGCTTCTAAAATTAACATACCCGCCGCATGTGAACAATTTTTTCGAAAAAACGACCTACATTTTACATAATTGACCCACACAATCTTATCACTTGTATCTTCCTTATATAACTCTTACATTCTACTATTTGTCGAAGCAAGAAATACTCTAAAGCTTCTTTTCTATGACGAAAATTTTCCTACAATCCAGTTACATGGTTTTTTAAAATTGATCTCTTCAATTGATAAACTATGTTACACCTATGATAGAATCTCCATTAAAGCTGTGACTGTTAGAACTAGGTTAATTTCGCTATACGCTGTCATACGTGTCAGAGGCCAATAAAAAACCGCGAATCATTATTTTCCCCAAGTTCTTTTTTTTATCGATAAAATTTCGCGCAAGGATTCATGTCGTGTCACGATTTCGAATTGTCCCGCGCGTGCGGGGGTCTCGGTTTCGCGATCGACCGTCGAACGGCGTTGGCTTCGCTCGTGTCAAGATGGCGGCAGTAGTTCACGTTTGACGGGCGCCGTTGGTCGCATGGAAATTCGGGGCACACCCTGACCGTTAAATTCTAGAGAGTGAGTGATCGTCCCGTCGAATGTTCGATCATCGTGAAATCCTTGAGTGAAGGGCTCACCGGTGATCCTGAAACCGGACAGAAACAGGACCAGCCATCCATACGTGAGTAACAAACACGCTGCTGTCCGACAACCCACACGTACGTACACGTACGGCGTGACAAGTTTCGTCCTTTCCACGGATCCCTTTCGACCTGTCAACGCGTGTTTCCTTTTCCTCGAAAATGCATGTTGCCTCTTAATTGGCTGTCGACAGCCTCGATAATGCGAGGGTGGGGTCTTGCGGTCAAATTCAACGAAGTAAACAGGCCGTCCAGGACACACTAGGGATCCCTCTCAGTGTCAGAGTTACCTTTTGTTTGTGTACGGAGCACGTTGTGTCATTAAACACACTAGGGATCCCTCTCAGTGTCAGAGTTACCTTTTGTTTGTGTACGGAGCACGTTGTGTCTCCGGGACCGTTACCAACGAAACGATTTCGCGAACCCAGTGCTCGAACAGTGTTCCCTTAACCAATTCGTAGTCGTTTGTCATTCCTCGAGGATTCATCCGTTCGACGTTTCCCCGTTTATTTGTCGAGCTATCGTCGGCCTTGAACCGGACTCCTGGCTGGCCTACTGCGACGATTATGGCGAGAACGAGCTTTCGAATTTTCAAACCTCTCGACCGCGTCTCTGGAGAAGACGGGTGAGTCAGGTGGAATTCGTTGATTTCGTCAGTTCTCGATCTAACGCTCAATAAAATGCTATTTCCGAGAACCTACCGTGATTCTGTGACTCAAAGTGCTTTTGATCTTTAACCTTTCTCGCCCTTCGCAGAAGTTCTTTAAAAAATACTCGTGTGTGCATGTAGTGTCTTGGACAGCAAATTGATTAACCTACCTACGTTTTTATCTGGCTTCCGACAGTGTAAATATCAAAAGCCGATTTAGCAATAAAATTTGTCTCTGTTTTACGCGATTCCCTCAACATGGAATTGTTCAGACTCCTTCCATAAGTGGCGATCGATTGTCAAACGGAGCTGCGTCTCTCCCACGTCATGGTTTGTTTTTCTTCGCCAACTGTCGTGTTTCCGTGTCCAGTAACGATTAGTCGCTATCTGGACATCGAGAAGTGTAAAAACTGCAAACATTTTGAGCTCCAAAAGTGCTTCTAAAACGAAACAAATCTTCAGTGCATACGTGACGATCGTCATGCGCTCCGTACAGGGACTCGTCCACAAAAACAAAACACTAGGTGCCCTGGTTTGTATTCAATTTTCAAAACAGTATTATTTAAATTAAAAACCCTCATCCGCGTTAGCCACTTGCAAAATGCTTTAAAATTCACGTATTTGTAGGGTCGGTCAATTTTAGTACAAGTTTTCCTCTCATTTTTTTTTTTACTCAGTTGTAGTTGGTCTCGACTACTATCTGGATCTTTTGTGTATTGTATCAAGAGGTGTGTCCTGTTCATAATAAATATCATCGCGGAAATTTCGAGTGACTTAGCTCGCAGTGAGGTAGGTCATTCCCCTTTTTTCATCTTCGACGGAATACCTTCGACCAGACGCCGAGTGGCTCGTTTACCGATTACGCCACTCGAAGCACTATGCCTGTCGGTCGTGGCATTAAAGTGTACTGTTAAACCCAACGTACGTCCATTAATGTTGCCGTGTAAATGTTTCTTACATGTACAAGATGATACCCTGTGCACTTACCACCTCACTGTTCCTTCCCGGAAAAAAAGGAATCTTATCGACGCTGAACATTTTTGGACGGACAATCGCCTCTTTACCAGGAACGATCGACCGTTACCGTCTATCAAAAACCGACGTCGGCACGTTTGTTTTGGTCGAACGGAACCGGCCCATCCGGTGACGTTCGAAACCCGTCAGGAGACCCGGTGTACAAGCTTGAACCGTTATCCGTTTCTTCGACGCAAAAAAGAACGATCCTTGTTCATTTTTCGCTGAATTCCCTCGTACTGGAGCTAGATCCAGGGCAAACTGGATCATCGACGATACATCGCTTCCGAAATACAGCATTGGAAAATATAAATCCCATCTGGGATTCAATTATAACATCGCGTGACCAGTGCAATTATTCTCTTGTAAAACCTGTTACATAGTTCCGGCGTCGTATAAGGCGTTAAGTTCCAGTTATTGAGCTTACGAGATCGTTTTTTATTTCCTTGGAATCGGATTAATTCGATTCACCCGAACCCGTTTTACCATCCCGGGCAAACATCGTACGGGAAACGGAATTTACAATAGGGTATTTCGTAATAGAATTACATTTCCAGTTGTACCATAGCTAATTGCTAGATTTCTTGAAAATTTTATAAACGGTATTAACGGTTAGTTTTTCATGTAGTCCCGTAGAACTTTCGTTGAATGTTAAATTTTCTGTATAGTACTACAGTTAAGACTTCATGAGAGTCGGATTGGAAGTTCCTTGCGAGAGTTTCTACTTCATCCCAACCACTGGGGTGGAACCGATACCTTGACTGTATAAGTTTTCGTGAACTCTGGTATATCTTTACGCATTATTGTATATCTAAGCTTTTCGTTTATCCTCTAGACTTCCATATAATTGTATATTGAGTTCATAACCCATTTATAAATGAATATTATTATTAAAAAATAGTACACGGCGTATTCGGTGCAGCCTGTCGAGAATCGGGGAGAGCGTGTTCGCTCGGATCTATGCGGAACGACAATAATAATTTCGTAAGGACTGTGGAACGGGTGACACGCTCGAATACGTCGTCGACCGTGGCAAAATATGCGGAGCGAGTTTCCTCTTTTCTCCGGCTTGGATCGCGTATTATACCTATGACATCGTTCGTCAGTAAAGTGCGACCGGATCGACTTGAAAATTAACAACGATGTGTATTGTCAAAAGAAATTCTGGGCTGAATTGTCGTCGCCAATATCCCCAAAGTCGTCCTTGCTTTTACTTCCTACGGAACACTCTACTTTTGCGTGCGGGTTTAATCGTATTCTCCGATTGCGTGGTCTCGCCGCGAAAGCAAATTCTCCCTTGGAAAAAGTGGAGCACCGTACTCCTCTTGGTGAGCACATTTTAATTAGTCACGGTGACACGAAGCTTGTAACATTACGATACGTTCGTGTTTTTTGTTAAACGTTCGATGGACAGAGATCGTTTCACCAGAGTAGAAATCCACGGGATCGTCCTGGTGTGATAGTTGTTGGTCCAATCGAGTAGCACGCGTATACCTAGGAAAGAATGTAGTCACGAAGAAGTGGATGCACGGTTCCCACAATTCTTCAGTTCTTCTCGGAACAAGTTTCACAATGATAAAAATCTAATTCAAGCAACTTTCGTTCTCCCGACTCCTTCCCAGGGCGATGGAAGTGCTAGAATATGTAAAACATTGCACGAATTTCTGAAGTCGTTCGATCAATAGGCCATTGTCTAACTATTTCAATTTTTCGAGATCATTTTGTAGAAAAAAATGTAATATCGATCAGACGACTCGAGGTTTTCAGTTCCATGGTATCAGTGGATACCAACCATTTCTTAATCGTCTTCGAGGCACCTAGACCCGTCGAATTGTCCGTGTGCAAACGCGTATCGCCGATGCCCAGGCGCAATAAAAGAAACGCCTAGCGACGAACTCTCGCAACTACTGCATTCTTAGCTCGCTGGTTGCGTCCGCAACGAACCGATTGCCGCATAATACCGTAGACTGTGTCTTCGAGATTGCCGTCGAAGTACACAAACGTTCGATCGAAACGATTCGAGCAGCTGTGGTTCCGTGACGTTGCAATTCACGTTATATATGCAGACTTCTCTGAACTCCTTCGACCGCGTCCTCCTTTAATTTCCTTAACAGCGCTCGATGGCACGCGACGCCGCGAGATCCCCTTAGGAAACACGCAATTACTTGTGCAAGCGAAACAGGAAATCCTCTCGGTTGTTCTGTGGGGGAAAATTCATTCGAAACCTCGGAGACCACGGGGAAGGAAACGTTTGTTTTATCGCGCGATCCATTTCGTTCCATGTAACCTCGACCTTAATCCCCCAAAAGCCCCATTTTTCTATTTGTGCTCTCAAGAACTTCGCGGGATATATTTTTAACGTGCTCTTTCCTCGAGACTCGAGGCTACAATGGACCCCGCACCCAACGATCGATAAAGAGAATAAAGATCGACGAATTGTTTATCTCTGTATCGCCACGAAAACAATTTTACTCCGATAATTTCTATTTTACGGAAAAGAAACTCCGTTATCCTCTCGTTACTAAAGAGATTGAAAAGAACGCGTCGAGAAGTGGAATTTAATCGAACTGGAGGAGTTCCATTAACGGAAGCCAGTTTAGGCGGTTATTGATAGCACGTGTTCTCCTTTTATGGGATAATGATTCAATTAAAAGAACATCGAGGATTATCAGCGTAGTCATGGTAACGCTGCGTTCTCCCCCACCCTGTAGATTCGCCAACGATCGGAAAACGTCCCACGATTGGCGTCCGTTTGTTCGATATTATTCGTTGGGTGCCAACATGCTATATTATAAGCCGGTGTGCCGGTTAACGACGGGATAACGGCGAGGCGATTAAATGAATGAGATCGTGGGATAACCCCATTCACGTTTATCTGGTCTCTCGGGTTATTGGCCGAACAGGGGAGACGAACCCCTTTAGCGGGAGAGAGCACTCGATTTTATAGGCTGATTGTAATCTGGGCACGATGAACTTTCGTACGGAAACACTTGACTGTCGCGTCAGCTGTTCGAATAGATGTAACACGTTCACGTATTTTCACCTGCTTTTTCTTTCGAATTATCATACTATCATACTAGTATCAAATACATATAAAAAAATGGTAGAATAGATAAATGGAGGGAACTCACTGTTCCTCTGTTCCCCTGAATTTTTTATATTAACTATACAATTAAATCTACTGATACACGTATTAAATTGTAAATTACCTAATGAAAAGAACTTCTGCGCAAGGGTTCGAAGGGCACATTGGATCACTGAATCCTCATAACAGGCGGATCAATCGCGAATCAACACAGTTACCACCGGTAAATGGTCCGTCACCGCGTGCAAAGTTTATTTTCCCCTCGGGGGTTACTGTTGACCAAAACAGGGGTGGCGAAAGATCCCCTACGGATCATGGTACCGCGCACGATTTTCTGCCCGCTCGACGGATTAATATCTGGAACGTAACAGGTTCTTTTATGGTGACCCCTTCGCTCCCGCCTCTTCGTATAATTTATCGCATTCAAGTGGGCGTATACACGGTGCGTGACATACAGGCAACCTGCATCCCGAGTCCGCCTTTCCCTTTTTCGGAAATCCGGTTCCCCGCTTTCCTCCCTCTGATATCCGCCACCACGAAGAAAGAGGGAACAGAGGACGACGTGGAGAAAAGCTTGCGGACACGTATCTTGTATCTTTCGTCGACCCCAAACAGGCTGGTTCCCTCGTTTTCGGATGAAAATAGACATCCCTTGCGAGGGGGTGAACCACCCTGTCGCGAGAATTTTAATTCAAACGGGCGTGGATCATTCTCCGACGAGGATTTGAATTGAAACACGAACACGGGAGTCTGCACGAAGTATTTTTAATTCTGGGCTTCCTACGACACCACGATGAATTTGATTTTTGTTGTCTATATTAGTACCGAAGCAGGCTCCGGATCAGTACCGAACTAATGAATGTTAATTAAGCGTGCCCGCGGGGGAACGAGCCATCGGAGGCGACGTCGGTGGTAATTTATGAGCGCAGATTGTTCTATTCTAGGCTTGGTTATGGAGCTTGTAATTGCGTTCGGGACGCCCGAGGAAGCTCTCTGCCAGCTTTTGTTCCGTCGTCTCCCGTGTACAACCACCTGTGAACCCTCGTAATAGTATCGTCCGGTCGTCCTTTAGACTGTACGTGTTACTGCTCGATCGAAAGGTGTCTAGAGCACCATTCAGGTAATCGCGAGTGTGTTACAGAGCGCTTCGAGCGTTCGATATCTGTGTGTATATATATAGTTAATTAGTGTTAGTGTACAGATGCACGCAATGTTAGTTTAATCATTGTTCAACCACGATCATGCACACAGTATCTACGTCGTCAGAAATAACACAATCTCATCCATTAACAGCATCGAGCGAATATATCACATCACCTGCACGCTACACGAAAATAGCCATATATCACGTCACTGTAGTTTTTTTATTCATCGATCCGATGACTCATTCTGGTGACGCGTGTGGATACGTTCATTCATTTTTCCATAACTCACGAGGAAACGAGACTGGGGAGTACAAATCGATGAATACTCCTGCGAATCACTTCCCGCATTGCGAACGCAGTTTGTTGGGGCGTTCAGTGAATCAGCGTCCTTCAACGTTGTGTCATGATTATATTTTCGCGAAACCAAGGATTTTCTTGAGAAAAAGATTCATTTCAGGTTTACAATGATCTAAATCTATTTAAGTGGAAGTGGATACAGTCACTAAAAAGTCTTCTAAAAATTTTTAAGAAAAAAAATCCACCAGAGCAGCGTGGATCTAGCCCGCGTTGTTTAAGCGCTGACTGTACTTCATTTTAGTCAGCTTATCGAACCTCCAAAAACGGAGGTCCTATTCTCTGCCAAGTTTCCGTTCATACAACTCGTTGTGATTCTGGGTCGCGCGCACGGAAAGCCCACGCTCAATTTATGCACGCGCCTATGGTAGACTGGAAGAGTTGCTCCTCCAATTGACTCTAATTTTTCGAGTACACGTCCCATTGAAATCATTATTTCGCCCCGTTGCAAGCCTCCGTTTGGGGTAAACAGTTGGGCCCGACAGCGAAAGAACCACAGAAAAAACATTCTGATCACCTGCGAGTAATTGAATCGCAAAGTAGCTCGATCGGTGATTAAATCCGCTCGCATGTCCAATGATGCGTCAGGAATAGGTACCGAAGTCTTTCCTGGTCGTCGTCCTGGGCTTCGTGTGTTGTTACGCGCGTAAATGTCCCGATGCAAAACCGGCTCTCCTCACACTACCCCCCCTAAAAAAGCAATTAATTAACCTGATCGGGACCATATTAATAACGGTGCATCCTTGGCTGGCCGTTATACATTATTCCCGTTGCACGTGCGACCGCCGCCGCCGTGGCTTTTTATTTCCTATCGTTTCACGCGATCGCCTCTTACCCGTGGCCTCGCGAATCACGATAAAAATAAATACCGGCGCGAGCCGCATTCTCCCGGCAGCTGATTTCCAAAAGCGACTGACCCCGAATGTCGCCGTTCCCCAAAATGAACGGAGGAATTTATCTCTTCCCGCCGCGACGGGACCAACCGGAGGAATTTATGCGCCGCCATGGATGTATCGAAACTCCACCGATGGCGAATTTTATTCGTCGTTCCGACGAAGGTTACCATTTTAAAAAACACTCGACTCTGCCCGTCCTCGTTTTTAGAGCGGATAAAAAAACACGTCCCAGACGATCGTATGTTCGCGTGGGAATACAACGAAAGGATTGAAAGTAAGTGGTCTAAGGATGATCGGTAATATAATATAATGTAACTTTGGAAATATGAAACCTTCGACCTATGTGTATCAGGATTTTTTTCATCATTTCGCGAGTACTATCTATCCTAGAAGTCACGAACCCCTCTTTTCTATCATTCTGTACAAGAATCGGATATTTTTAGAAAATTTATAAGAATTCGATCGAAAGATCGAAGACAAAAAAAAAAATTTTGTCTCGAATCATACGCGACATAGTGTCCCTGCAGTCTTTAAACAGATAACACTGGTCCCCGGCCTGTTACGCGCTCTATTTATAGGCAATTTTTAATTCCCGTGACATGCTATTGTCACGGTCTCCTGCGCGACCGCCACGTAGGAAGAGCCAGTTGTCCGTCTATGGACGGCCCGTACGAGCGGAAATTCTGTATCGAGGTGAAAGTCCGCTAATGAATTCGCCTCCGTGCCATCGTCCCGGTGTTTCCGTGTTTTGCGCCCTGAAAAGCTACTCGTCCAGAGACGAGGCATATTATTCTCTCGTTTGGGTGGAAATGGTAATTCTTTCACGGTGTCGGGATACACATTTGAGAATGTTAAATACCGGCCAGGAAAGGACTACTTATCGTGATGCTCGTCGGTTGAAATTGTTATTCTCGACGCGCGACGAAACAATGCTTGCGATTTCCGCGCGTTCCTTCATTAGAATCATTTAGGCGACGTTGCCGGACGGTTCAGTGTGTGGACAATGTTCGTCCACGATAACTAAAAGGAGCGTTTCGACACAGAATCAATGTGCCCGCGATAAGGTTTTTAGAAAGATACTAATAACGTTCTTTCCCTTGTAGGGGTCGAATTTTTGGTTTTCATGAAATAAAAATGTCTGTATTTTAGCTAGAGATTTAATGTTAATTTATACAAATAGGTTGGAGATTCAAGATCAGTTCTGTTGCGATGAAATGTTTTTAAATTAATCATTAAAAATATTGTTACCGTGAAAATTGACGAATTTATATTGAGCTTGGGGTTAAAAGTAATAACACTGGGGTAAAGTTATACCACAAATAGATTGAGCGAAATTGTGTATAATGAAAGACAAGAAGTAATAAAGCCTAAAACTTATCAACCCTGTCACGTTCAACCCCGATCTCCCCTAGTCTAACAAGAAATCAGGGAGCATGTCTTAACGCAACCAACCTGATACTTCCATGTCAATTAATTCATCGACTCGATTCTGATTAGATCTCCCGTTCTGGCTGTCGCCAGGCATTCCACTTTCCTCGTTTCCCTCTTATTTCATGTTAATTGCCGCTCGTCGTTCGTTCGCTCGTTCGCGGAACACCACCAGCAACCGAGAGGAGTCGAACTTTCTCGGTTCTGAGGGGCCCTGGCCCGGTTGACGTGGATCGATTAATCCTCCAGCGTTTCCAATGCAACGAAAACGCGACAGAAAAAAAGCAGTGTAGAAAGGAATCAGGGAACGGCCGGGTCTCCTAATTTAGCTGACACAATTTTTCCCCGGCGTACGTCGCGACGCCGCGTTTCCCTTTTCGTCGACGTCGTCGTCGAGGTAGAGGGGCCGCGATCTTGCACGCTGCGGGACGGAGAGTGTACGGTTCAAATGTCATTCTGCTTTATTTTCGTTTATATATAGGAACCGAGAGAGTTCAGCCGGTGTCACTTACCCCTGGCTCTGTGTACCCGTCGCGTGACTCGGTCTCTGATGATTTTCGAAAAAGAAGGACCATCGACCGTCCTCTCTCGAGAGGGACCAGCCCCGGCGAAAGCTTCATCGCACTCCTTTCAATCGGATCTTCAGAAATCGCGCGGTGGAGGTCGTTAGTTTTTCAACAGAGGATTCAAGCCGTCGAAATACCGTTCGCGACGAGTGAAAGCGACCTTTCTATATTTAATGTTCAGCTAGTACTGCATCGACATAGGAACGTCCATTTTTTTATTATTGAAGACGTCAATGATGGAAGAAGTGGAGGGATCAATTACTAGGAAATATGTGAGATAGGGATGTTCGATTCCGTTTCGTTCCTTCGGTAGATAGATTCCCTTTGGTAACAGGTCACTGCCATCTGCAGTAAATCATCGATGATTGACACGGCATCCCCACTACTGGGGTCGTTCCACGTGGAACCAGTCAAGCAATAGGGATGACGTCTGAACACTCAGAACCGAGGAGCCTTCGAACATTCATCGATGATTTACTGTAGAACACATACATTAAGGGCGAAAAATGTGGGACCAGAGTTCATTACTCTGTTACGATAAAACACGGAATCGGTACATACATACCATCAGTTTTAACACATTAACTCTTTGTAAAATAATAATTTCCTCCTTCTTTAATTGCCAGACTTCTGAAGAATCGAATTGGAATCGAACAACCCTGATACAAGGGCAGTGAATTGCATAGGAATAATTGAACGAAAAATCCTTTCGAGGGAAGGGATCGTAAGCTGGCTAGAAACTCATACTACGAACGTGTGACCGGAAGATTGTCTTAATGTCGGTATTTAAACCGTGTCGTGGTGGCAATGTCTCTCTATTTTAGGCTCGTCTCCCCCTCGATTTACCGTTCATTTCGTAACTCAATATACTTTGCGAGCCTCTCAACCACAACGTCGAGGGTAGAGTTACCTAGGGCACGTTCATCTAGGAGTGTCCTTTTCCCGCAAGAGTCACGTAGACACTCCGTTGATCGTTCCGGATTCGATAAGAAGTAAAGTAGAGAATCAAAATAATGTGTCAGCAGAATTCAATCATCCGAAGATAGGGTAGGATCTTTCCTACCAGGAAAGGATCGTCTATGAGTGATCAATCACGATGATCTATGGGTTAATGACTCTTAATTACCGGGGATTCATCGAAGTACATTCTACACGATAGTAAATCTTCATTGTTCCGGTAAGAGGCACGCGAACACCGCAACTCTCTTGACAATTAGACACCTGTGACTGGCAGAATTCTCGGAGACTTTCTTGCTAAAGCAAGGAAACGGTTGGAGAAATATCTGATCCGTATCGCTGGCAGCTGACTAATCGTGATTTTAAAACCGTAGAAGAATCGACCGTTCAATTTAAACACCTTTTACTTCTTATGAGAAGGCGAAATTTTTTTCGATCGAAAACGTGTTCTCGGTGGCAATCGATCGAATGTCCACCTCCGTGGAAGCTTGAATGAAAGAACGACAGAGTAGGAGGGAAACGATAGCTCGATGTTGGAGAGCAAGGAACTCGGAAGACGGGGCTTGGCATGCCTGATAAGTTAGTATCTCCTTCGGCGGACACGCGACCCGCACAGTAATGCACCTACAGGCTTTTCCATTTACTAAAGAGCCCCAATAACGTTCAATGAAATTTCTACGAGGATATTTCTAATTGAAACCAACTCGAACCTCGACCAGGGGATCGCTGACGCGAGGGTTTAAAGAGCTGTTAGCGAAACATTAGCGAACGCCCGTACTACCGTTAACGTATTATTTGCAGACACGGTTTTTGCGGTTGTCTTTCACCAACGAGACATACTACTAAAACGCTGACTCGGCAGATAACTTACCGTGTCCGCAAGTTGAGCCATTTAGTCGACCACGGTAAGATAAAGCCAGGTGTTGCGGTAGTTTGTGCGTTTCCTTGAAACAAGCGGTATGTACACCCGATACAACGGGAAATCTATTTACACGATCGTGGTATACATGGTATTCGATTCATGAATGAACCAGGGATATCCTGACGAACATACTGAAATTACTCATGATACACTATGATACTAATTTACTTTGCTAGCAAGATTACCATTCCAGCCACGGTTCGAATCTCTGAACCTTACTGCTTAAAAATCGTAGTGATTTTTGTAGATTGTTTCTAGGAATACAGTAAAGTAAACTGGAAATCATTTGCAAACTCTGTAATATAAATAAGTATGTTTAAATAAAAATGTAAATTGAATTTATTTTAATTTTGAAGTTTACTGTATTCCCAGAGAAAATTCACAAAGATACCCATGATTTTCATGCCAAGGGTGGGCTAATCTCTTAACGAGTCCATCGCATGTCCATAATGATTTCGGTCAAAGGATCGCGCGGTTCCATTGGAACAGACGATTATAGCAACCCGCTTCAGTACCTATCGGACAGCGAACACGCAGCAGCCGGCACACGTTGTACACTGAAAGGAGCACTTTGAACATTGGCCCCGTGTAATTTTCCGTTCGTCCAGCTGCGACGCCCTTAGAATGGGGCTTCGGCTCGCCGCGAGCCCGCCATATTGCATTTGAATTCATAGCTGCGCTTTCTGCATTCCCAGACGGCGGCTCTTGTTTCACGCTAGTCATGCGTGACACGGCGGTGCTGGCTTTATTTATGTCGTTCGGGGAGTTTTTCGGTGACTGGTATGTCTTCGTTTTTGGCAGAAATTTTTACGAGACGCCATCCCTTCGTGGACGTTTCCACTCGAGGATCGATTGCCCTCGAGTCCACGTACCGATGAAATCTCGACTCTAGATATAAAAGTTTCGAGACGACACGTAATCGTTCGATCACCTCTCTGAATCGTTTACCCTCGTCGTTCGTCTGTCCTCGGTCTATTTCCGTGCAGGAGGAAACGGATGGCCACGATTTATGGGTTTGGTAATTGAAACCGACAAGGTCTACACGCCTTTGGGGAAGCGAAGGGTTCGTCGCGGAAGAAGTTCCCTCGTTTACGCCATCGGTTCGGGAAATGTCAGGGCTGGCGTTAACAGACGCCGTGTTAACACTTCTGTTCCCGTTTGTTCTGTGGAATATTTAAATTTTAGAAAAAAAAAGGCTTGACCCTTTTAGTATCTTAGGGTCGATATATCGTCTCTGTGGGTTTTCTGAAAAATACCTTTACATTTTTAATAATATCTTCATTTTCAAGGGAAATATCTTGATTGAAATAGATACCTACAAAAATCGTATATTTTTCCAAATATTTGTGGACGATACCCGGAAAGCTTATAAGATACCATGAGGGTTAATCGAAACGATGGAAGATCTTCGGTGATTGGAACTTCGAAGCACGAATGATCGCGAAGATAAAACGTCGACGAACGGGATATTTCCAGGCTGCAACTATCGGAATGTCTCGACCGTATTATACACACACGGAAAACGAAACTCTCGCTGCGAAACGTCAAGAACCTCGTCGAAGCTCTACGAGCGACTATTACGTGGGTCATAAAGACGGCACGCGGACCGACAAGCGTTAAAACGACCGCGGTGTCTCTCTGCGAAGACCATACGGTCGGAAGAGGGTTGTTAACCCTTTCGAGACTACTCCGACGATACTTTGCCGCTCTTACGAACGTGAAATCGAGAACACAAGCCTCTCTTTCGACAGCCGCTCGGGGGCGTCCGTGGAAGCGGCGTGCGCGTGCCAGACACGTGTTCGAGCTGGTAACCCTGCTATTTTTCCGCCCCTCTACCGCCGTTAGTGCCACCGATTGTTCGCACGCGTTACTTCTTTCCCTTTCTTTTTCGTTGGCACTTTCCAGAATTGGATGTGTTTCATTGTCCGTTTCGTATTGTTGGTTCCCCGAACGGGAAGGGACGCTTTGCGGAGATTATGGGGGATTTTAGACACGAGAATCGAGGGTTGCAGATTTTCGAATTGATCTGCTGGCATATTCGTTAGGAATACTGTAGTGTAGGTAACACGTGGTCGGTGGACAATCTTTATTTCTATTTCTTTTGGAGAATATACAACTCAATTCCCAGTTAATCCTGACGTCTCTGGACTGCAATTCAACAAAATACAGACACGAAAAAACATACAAACGTTCGAAGAACCCCCGATTCTGTGTGTTGCCGGAGCGAGGAATGGAGCGTTTGCGTGCGCTCGGGGCGAAAAGGGTGGGGCGTGGAGCGCCAGGAGACGCTGCGGAGGAAGCTCCGTGTGCTTTCGTGTGGTTTTTTGAGTGCTCCCAAAATATCCTCGTGCCCTCCTCGACACGGGAAGAGAGATAAAGAGGGAAGGCAGAGAGGGAGAGAGTTCGTTCGAGCTCGTAGAAGAAAGAGAGAGACGAGATGGGAATGCCAGTCTTCGGTAACTAGTCATCCTAGTAACGTGGCTTCGCGAGTTTCTTGCCGGGTGACAAAGGTCAGGCCAGGAGTGGAGGAAAGGCTTTGTGCTGGCCTAGTGGTAGCTGGATCGAGGCTAACACGTGCTCCTATACGCGGGTGTGACTCGCATGAAAAAGTCGCGAAGCCGGCTGTGGGCCTTGATCTTCTTTTGCAAATCGTAATATTTTAGGAAAAATCGTGGAGCTTGTGGTCAGTGAGGAAGAAGTGATTATCAGAGCGTCACGCGAAGTTTTTGCTCGGTCTTCGACTGTAAAAAGAACCGTTGGGCGATTGATGGGCGATTTCACGAGGATCGAGGACCGATAGCGACTGGAATCGATAGAAACGCGAGTAATCCGGCTCTCAAGTATCATCCTCGGGCGTAATATTCTCGAGTTGAAACGACCCGGCAGTCGATGTTCATTTTAACTGGGACTAGAAGCGTGTTCCAAGGATGCCTTTGAAGATCGAAAGTGGCACCTACACGGTGAACCCCACTGCCAAAAAGAATATCTCGAAGTTTCTGCTTTGGAAACACTGGCGTAGGAGGTACAACAGACATTTTTACCTGTGTAACACGGTGACTCGATGATGTATCTCTTGTCCTTCTTGGCTTCTTTCACCGATCCTATCGGGAGTCCCCTTCGCCGCCGTCTCGAGCGTGAAATTTCCAGTTTTATGATACGAATCCAGTCTTTCATCGCCGCTGTAATTAATTTACCATGAAACCTTCTTCAGCAACTTAATTTAAAGTCCAAATTCTCGCGAATCCAACGGGCCATTTTATTTATCCACGAACAGTTTCAATAGCCCGCGCGATATCTCTTTTTCTCGTGTCGTTTTCCAGCGTTCCCATAGTCGATTCGCGGCCAGTGTCGTTTAATTGCCGTTCAATGACGCGACGATAACGTCACAGTGTCGATATCTACCGTATCAGAATCGCAAACACGCAGAGAATAATCGCTTGACATTTTCCAGAGGTATCTCTCGTGTCATTCATTCCCACGCGTGTGCGTTCACGTTCATCATCGTCGCTCCGTTCACGATCAAGCATGATTCGATCACCTTGCACAGTGTTCTCATACCACCGCTTCGTTGCACGTCACACGCAGCGCCCCACTTTTAACCCGTAAACCCCCGCAAAAACCCGATGAACCTGCATCGGATCTCCACCTTGCATCTCAGAGAATAGATGCCTGAATCCTCGCAAGAGTTTAAAAGTGTCCAAATTAATAGGCAAAACCTACTCGTCTGAAACGTGTACGATATGGAGTGTGTAACTAACCAGTCTAATTCGAATGATAGAATTGGAAACTGTAAGATAATCAATAGACTGCGGATTTTGATGCAAAATGAAATATAAAGTAATTCGGACAGACAGAACAAATGCACGAATTTCATTGTTTTTCTTAATCTATTAACTATAATATTTTTTTTTACTACAGTAAAATTAATTAGTGTATGATAAATGCGCCGTGCCTTAGTCTCACTCGGGATATACCGTCAATAGATTAAATATTTTATTGGTGTCGAAAGTTCTGTATTTTGTTGTATTTCAGAGTCCTACAGGCTATAAATGCATAAAATCCACAGTCAGTGTAACAAACTTGAGCTGTCCGTGTGCTCGTGATGCTTGATAAGGATCTAAATTATTTTCCGAGTAGACGGACTGCTTTACACAACAATGTCCTTCGTGAAAATTGTATATTGTCCGATTGTGGTGTGAAGAAATTAACACGTGTCAGGAATGATCGATCTATTCGACGAGAAACTCCGTTTTTTCTCTGCGCACGAATCACCTCACGTCTCCCCCTAATATGCATGCGATTATCCTTGAGAGAGTGAGCTGCACTGGACCGCGATGCACCAGCTTTGCGCGCACTGCCTTGTGATTGCGCGCAGCCGACTTGAACCCCTTGCGCGCGAATCGCTCCCACGATCGCCACGCAAATACTGCAATTGTTTCGAAGTAATCGGTGGAACAATTAGAAGTCGATTGCGAATAGCAATGCAACGTTACGGTCATTGGAGAACTTAAACGTTTTCGTTGAAACCACTCGAACGGTTTCGTTTCCATCGCTATTCGCAGGCACGTCGAAGAACGCCCTGTGAAAAGTAGACTTGTTAACCCTTTCATTCCCACTATTGCCACGTGGCTACGTATTCCAAATCACGAAATAAAATATTAACCTGTGAGTGTGTAACAATTTCTTCTCTTTGTCTCTTTCATTCGATGGAACTTGAGCATTGCTACAAATAGAAACTTACAAAATTCTAATTTCCTTCAAATATTCCAAAGAGGTTTATTGATCAAAGGTAAGAGAAATTGGGTTTCGTTATGCATAATAACATTATAATGGGCATTGTCACATATAACTGTGATAAAAGTAAAACAGTTGTTAAATGACAACGAATGAAAGGTGACATTAGACTGTTTTAAAATGTTAAAATGTTCTTGTGAATCATATATACACGAAAATATTTCTTTTGTAATTTTTACATAATTCGGGAATAAAGGGTTAAGAAGAAGAAAAACATGGAAGCTCGCGCTGTGTGCTGAGAGACTCGCGAATTTATCCCGGCACCGATCCAATCGTAAAATTAAATTCGCGGGGGATGGGTGCACGCTCTTGTTCCGTGATTCGAAAAAAAAAAAAAAAACGAAACGAAAATCAACAGTGTACACGAGGACCGCGGGGAGGAGGATCGTCGACGCGTCAGCGGGCAAACGCGCGGTGGCGGCGAGGTAGCGGGCTTGGAGGACGTCGCCGACTCCTGCGCCGCGACGCTGACGCCGTCGGTCCCAGGCGCCGGCGGCATCAGGTCGAATCGTCGGACGAGGCCGTTATCGCTCGCGGTGCAACCGCTTAATTACCGTCGCCTCGATCCGGACCCAAAGATCACCGGCGACTTCGTCACCAGCCATCGCCCTAACATGACTAGCCAGGAGAGCATCGGCAGCTGCAGTTTGGACGCCGACCAATCCGCGTCCGACCGATCAGGTTGGCATATCTCTCTCGATGTCTAGCGTTTTCCAGGGTCTCAGAATTATTCTAGATACGGAATCAGAAAATATTGGTATCTCGAGAATCCTTGACGTCGTGACGAAGAAGTAACTTTAGGATTGAAATACAGTGAATCATCGATGAGTATTCAAAGGCTCCGAGACACTGAGGTGTGCAGACGTCATCACTGGAAGCTTGACCAGTTCCACAGGAGATCATCTTAGTGGTGGGAATGATGCCTGAACACTCAGTGCCGAGAATCCTTTGAATACTTATCGATAATTTAATGTACACTGTCCCCTATGTAAGTGACGCCACGGAATTTCAGGACTTCCCTTGAACTTAAAGAAAAATTGTGTTAAAGAAAACTTGAACTACAACTTAAATATAGTTCAACTTTTGTTTCATTCAATTTTTTGTTAAGTGCAGGGCAAGTCTTGAAATTTCGTGGGGACACCCTGTAGACTGCGTTTAAGTATCGAAGGTTAACATACAGCGGTAGGTGAGCAGCAAAGAAGTTAAATTTAGTCAATTTCTGTGGCTTTCGTTGGATGACCTTGCACTTGACCCGACAAAGACCGCG
Source organism: Dufourea novaeangliae (assembly GCF_001272555.1). Classification (NCBI taxonomy): domain Eukaryota; kingdom Metazoa; phylum Arthropoda; class Insecta; order Hymenoptera; family Halictidae; genus Dufourea; species Dufourea novaeangliae. Next base: position 659,329 of record NW_015373937.1, read on the forward strand.
TTCACCAAACCCGATCTTGGAACGTGCAAGGTCACCGATCCCTCCGCCGTTCTGTGCGTGGATCGTTCGCTTTTTGCTCGGCACCACGGTGTAGTACCGATCGGATTTAGATCGCGCAAGCCAAGCGCAGCAAGTACAGGGCAGAGTGGAGCTTCTTTTCTATCGCCAGTGCCAAGAAGACGAGGAGATGTAGACGGGCGTTTGTCTCTTTCGCGCCGCGACTTCGACCGGCCTCTTGCCATTCCAGGGTTATTCCTGTGTCGCGTTTCGAGCGGGCACGTTTCGATCGTTTCTGCCCGTGTCCTCTCGCTATCAAACGCCTTTCGATATATCGTCGTGAACGCTTCCACCGTCGACTTATTATTCTATCCGACAATTCATGGGATTTTTGGCGAAGGGAATCATTTTACTCGCAGAATCGGGTCACGCGGCCAACAAGGTTTGTCATTGAAAAATCGGAAAAGTGAGTGCGGCTGAGTGTGCACAAAGGTTGCAGTGGTCATTGCGTGCTATATAGCTTTCTCTACGAATTTGTGCATTTAGGGACCTCGAATCAGAAGGTTTTTATAGAGGGACGCAGGATAAGGAATAGATGTCAGCGTTGGAACGAAACTACCTAAGGCCAACCGAGGATTTTACATTCCAGAGAACACCGTCGACTCCTTGTCCAAGAAGACTCTACACAGTCTGAACTTGTCCTGCAACGGTAACTCGGTCTCTACGCCCGATAACCTGGCAAACGGCAGCAGCGAGACGCTGCAGAAGTCCCACCTGACGCCCGATGAAAAATTGAACGTCAGCAATGGTCATCGAGGCAGTCCCGAGCCAGAACAGCTGACAGTGAAGAAACCGAGCTATTTGGGCCTGGCCTGCAGCATCAGCGGTTATTCAGGGATCAATCGGTACGACAGCAAGCTGAGGGAAGGGTTTCGATCGAGGGACAGCAGTCCTGGGACTAGGCTTATCACGAGGGACGGCAGTCCGGCGGGTTTCAGGTAAAAATCGTCTTTACCTTTCATGGCTGATATGATTATTTACTTACCATTGCGAGTCAGGGATTGGTAATATTAGAGGTACGAAGCACTAGACATACTATCTGCTACGTTATAAAATACCCCAAATTTCTGAATGGTTCTCTTAAGAGCCCACGAACAAACTATCGAGAAAGGTGAAAGTTAAAGGTTAAAGTTTTGTGGCACGAACCTTCCAGATCAAACGACAATCTCGACGTGCCAGCGCACCCATATCCGCCGAAGAGTCAGTCGATTTCACCCCTAGCGATGGATAGGCAAAACGGTTTCTCGAACGGTCTGAAGGAGGAATGCAAAGTGGAGGCATACAGAGACTCCAGAAGCTCCATCAGCATATGCCAGGGTTACTCGGAGGTCGACAAGGGTGTCTTGCATCCGACATTCCCAGATATTAGCCCGATTCGGTCCAACAACCCCACGAAACGTAGCCCCGAGGTGCAGCAGATGATGTCTTGCGGTCAGCAGAATAAATCGTTCTCGTCCCATTTCTCGGGGTCGTCTCCTAAACAAGCTACCGCGAATCGTAAGTGTGACTGGATTCCCTTTAACAATCCCTTCGACTTCCTGGAGGCATGAGTGCAGTTCTTCCATTGGTTGTTCACAGACTCGAACAGTTCGTTCAGCGACACGAGTATACTGAACGGATCCTCGGTGGACATGGACAGCCAGATATTAAATACGTCCTCGAGCAGCGAGAAATCTTTCATTCAGCAACGAGTGGAACGGCTCTACGGCCCCGGAGCCCTCGCCCAGGGCTTTTTCTTCAAACGTAGCGCTAGTAGATTGAACGCCAGCGACAGCAGTTTCAATAAGTCGAGCAACAATAATGACGTGTCGACCGACAACGCGAACACGGAGGAGTCCTTGAAGAATCTTCCTGTACTGAGACACTTGAGACCGGAATTCCGTGCTCAGCTTCCTGTGGTCAGCCCTAGGAGACCTACCGATGGCTCGGAGCAAATTTTGAAACCTTTACAAAGGTAAATCATTGAAGAAACTTAAGCATTCGGTGTTCCTAGGAAACCTTGAAGGAAGATTGATAGAAATCGTGATGTTCTCGATCGTTAGGGTAACACCGGTGTCGAGGAAGGCGGAGCAGAAACCAAAATCGCAGACGCCTTCGAAGTTGGACGGTAGTATTGTGGAGAACAACACTCCGAAGTTAAATTCCAGCGTGGCCAGCATCCCTGACCAGCAGCCGGCTGCACCGAAGGTGGTCCTGCCTGTTCTGGAGCCCAGCGCCAGCTCGACGAACGTGGCGAAACAGGCTCAAGAAGCTGAGAAGGCCGAAGAGAAGGATGGACATTATTTCCTGAAGGTACGTTTCACAAAAAAGTGACCAGAAATCGCTGAACTATGGGATTAATCGAGTGACACACGCTTGTGAATACGGTTTCAGTTGCTGAAACAAGAGACAAACAGGCTTCTCTTGCTTGCTGCATCAGCGGAAGCGGAGCTGGCCAGCGGCGATACTGTTGCACTTCCGGAAGAGGCAGCTGGTAAGCTGCGCTCAGCTGCCGGCAAGGCCAGGCTGCTCGCTTCGCAGAAGATGCAACAGTTCGAGGGACTCTGCCAGAAGAATATTGTAAGTTTACTTTCCTTTTACAGTTCGAACAATCAATCAATTGTATCGCCATTGCATTTAAAAAATAGATTATTTATTCATGTTTTTCTTTTATAAAATTTTATAAAATGTTCGACGAATCGTTGCATTGGAATGTAACCATTTCCGTGTGTGTACTTGTTTGTTACAGAACCAGGTGCCCGGTGAAGAATTCCCAACGACGAACGAGGATCTGGCCGGCTTCTGGGACATGGTCATGCTGCAGGTGGTTCAAGTAAATGAGCTTTTCGATCAGATTGAAAAGCTACGAAATTCCCAGTGGCAAGAGGTACGTTCAGTTTCTGATAATCCTGACCCGACATCCACGACTGATATCCTTCCAAATCATTCCAAACGAAAATCGTATTCGACAAGGAATCCTGATAAAGCCAGGACTAGTAAACTTCACTATTCGCCCCTGTCGTGTTTAATTCGCGATAAACATGTCCGATTCGACGATGCAAGGTGTGACATACCGGAAAAATCGACTCGTGGAACAAAAAACTCATTCGACGCGTTCGAGAAATGTCCAGTCGACAAGCAGCCGTGCAACGATACGATTGAAGTATTGACCAAACCGCGGAACTTCAAATATTCTAGGAAATTCGATGTTAAGTATCGTGAAGTGGACTGTAAGGACGGCCACGGGTGTCTTTTTGAGAACAATGTTGAAACGGAATTGACGGAAAGAAATACACTTAACGTTGATCCATTCAGTCCGTATATTGTCAACTACGTGGACGTGTTGCACCACAACATGCGACCGTTTCCTTTCAGTGATCTCAACGGTAGATCGTACAGCCTTCTGCCGCGTGGTGATTTTTTCAACGAAGATATTTCTGGCCAGTATACGGGTAAAGATTCGTCGAAGTGTGAGGTATTATTTAAAAAAGGCGTTAATAAAATTGACCCGACAAAGAAAATGGTTATCGACTCCCTCGACAGAACACCACGGAAAACAAAAACCGATGTTCCAAATCATATTTTAAAGGATTTGGCATCCTATACTAAAGATTTACCAGTTGAAAGAAAAAGGGAGAATGCTCGATCGAAGGCAAAATCCTCCAGTCCCATTGGAAGAACTGTAAATCGCGAAATGGTAATAAAAGATCATAGAAGGACTAGGTCGCGTACTCCTTTGACCAAATCTCCAAAATGCGATCCAGTGAAATCGAATTCCAACGATAAGCATAAAACTTGCGGTCTGAATATGGATTTCTATCGGAAAAAGAATGAAGACAAGACTATTCTTCAAGTAAAACCCGTCAAACTGTCTGATAAATTTCGTTCCCCGACGCGACCAGTTGCTCGAACCGATGTTAATATAAAACCGTATGTCAGAAAAGTTGGCCACAGTGTTACGTTTTCGGTCGACACGAAAGGATCGATGAAATCAGACAAAACAGATTTACCGAAGGACGTTAAATCTGAAAGAACGATTAAATCGTCCGTAAAACAGAAATCTGCGTTGCACGGAAATTCACCACGAAAAGCATCTCCATTGACTCGAATATCAATCGAGAAACCGTCATCTGCTAAACGGACGAAGGCTCAGACTCACAAAAGCAGTCGTAACAAAAATGCCGTAAAGACGAAAGAAAATGACACTCGTGCGCGTAGTTTATCCATCGTGAGTGAAGTTTGGTCGAACGTGGATTCCCTGAAGAAGAAGTTCATACCTTACTGGAGATCCAGTTCGTCGAAGGAGTATAATAGCTTCATTAGTACCTGGACCAAGAGGAAAGAGGATCAACCAAAGGATCCACCAAAGGATCTATCAAAGGATTCACCGAAGAAGTTCAAACAGAAGACAGAAGATCGTGAATCTTGTGATAGCATTGTCTGGAGACTCAGTGACTCGAAACCTTTCATCCCTCTGAATCACGAGACTCTTCGACAGCTGAGGCAAGTGTACAATGGCGAGAGTCACGAGACCCCATCTTCGACCGTTACTAAATCGGAGAAACTGGAACGGATGAAGGTGTACGATAAAAGGAGGAAAAGGATAACCAGGGACCACGAGGATGAACCTCCTAAAAAAGTAGTTTCTTGTGGGACCAGAGCCCCTATTTCGGAGGAAAGTGTCCCCAAGCAGATGCTTCAATTAGACGCTCAAGATGTCGTTTCGTCGAGCTTATGCGACACAGTGGCGATCCACGAGATTTCTAGTTTTGTGAAGGATCAACAGGACCTCTCTGTCCAGACCTCGGTCGTGCCGTGTGTGGTAAACGCAAACGAAGAAACGGGTATCGTTATGAATAACATCGCGAATAACATTACTCAGTGGTCTAACAGGGACCCGAAGATAGAAGCATTTATCTCTGCCCTGCTGTCCTTCAAATCCGTCGATCCCACGATCATATTCCAAGCGCCCGAAAAGAGCAACTCGGGACTACAAAGTCGTCTGAGCATCAAGAAGCTTAGCTACGGATTGATCACAAAGAAATTCGATTCATCAAACCTGAGCGCGAGCGTTGTTCTCGATATTTCACATCACGTGCATTCGGACTTCACGGTTCGTCCCCTGGAGAGTCGACCGACCTGTAAGAATATCGGATCCTTCGATCTCGACGAGTATCTGCCCCTGAAACGAGAATTCAGAGTGTCCCGTTGTCTGCAGAACTTGAAGTCCACCCAGCTGTTTTGTAATAATTTCGACATTCACTCGAATCTTCCGAACGCCACCAGTTTCTCCGTGAAACTGCGACACACCCTAGCGTTTCTGAAGTCGAATCGCACCCTCTGTAGATTGTCATTGTATTTGTACGCGTACGGTCTCTTGAGTCTCGTTCTAATTCTCCTGAAAATAGGCTCGTGCTACGATCCCTTTCTGGACCCAAGGTTCTTCGTATAATCATTACACCCTTTTAATCAATTTGATGTACCTTGCATTCGTGGAATAAAATTGTCCTCAGTCTATACACCCTCCTGTTCCTTTTCATTCCTGTGTGCGTTTAAAGAGAGTGAATTTGCTTCACGAAGAACGCGAGACCATCGAGTACGTGACGTTCCAGGAGGATCATCTTTTCCTAAGTACGTTTTCCTGTCAACTACATTTATGAACATATGTAATCTTCCAGAGTGACTGTTCGCTCTTTTCTTTCCTCTACTAATAACATTTTCTAATCACGACCTCATACTCGAATAGTTTTCCACGAAAAGGGTTACCGATCACTCCTCTTCAGTCCTTCAGTAATTAACCCGACTTCGCTCTAGGTCACTAATATATGGGACAACCACTGAACCCTTTTTTTTAGACCGTGCCAGAGAAGAAACCAGCCGGCATCGCTCCCCAGAACGGCAACGCGACGAAGCGTCGCGTGGCGTCGATCCATAAACCAAAATCCACGGCGAACAGCGAGGCGAACAAGAAAGCAAGAGAGGCGAGAGAACAGGCTCGTAGGCAGTTGATCGAGGAACGAAGACGGGCGATGCGCTCGAATGCGCAGAATTCCGAGAACACCGTGAAGATCTTTGTCCCGGACACGTAACGATAAAAAAGACAGCCGATGGCCGATCGGCGGTAGCGTTCCGCCCTCGAGTCGGATCGAAACGCGCGCGGTATTTTCTATGCATTTTCTCGAAACGCTTGGGATCCAGAGAGGAGGCTGACGCGTGATAATATCGTGCTTTATCGAAGCCATCTTCGTCGTCATGCCGGCGACGATGTTGGAGAACCACCAGAGCGATCGGTGTTAAGGAACAACGCATTCACTTCATGGTTCTCGAAGTTTCGTCGTCGCATGGAAGCTACGAAACTTACGCGTCAGCGTTACAAATAATTTACCGGATATGCTTCGACTACAATCAAACGCGCTTCGTATCGTTAGTGTCGAGCGTTAACTTGCCTACTTACGGGACACACCACAGTGCGGTGTAGTATATGATTGGTAGAATAGTTTCTCGAGTGGTGTCACAGATTTTTAGAGTACGACTTCACTGTGTTCGAACAAGTCGACACTTCGATACAGTTCGTATTTTTATTACGTCTCTATACACATACACATCTTCGTTCCCCTCCCCTCGGATTCTACACGCTGTGATGTATCGTGCTAATCTTGTTACGTTTTATATCAGATTATTACGCTCTGTCGTTCAGATTTTGTACGATATTTAATGTTCGGTTCGCGGAACGGCATGATGACTCGTCGAAAAGAAAAATACCTTATTCTGTGTCATTTTGTGGTTTCCTTCGCGCGGAAAGCGTTCGCCGTTGAGTTTGCGTAGGAGAAGTTAAGCTATCGAAGATCATGGGTAACGAAACAGCACGTAAACTGCTCTTGTCCGTAGGAATTTTCATAAAGGACTAGAAGCGTACGCTGTTCGAATGTTCGGATCGCGTAGGAAACTATCGACGTTCTCTGGTGAACGCCAGGGACGGAGGAGTAGTTCGATCGTGAATTTTAGTCTGGATCGAGGATCCAAAGACCCCTTGTAGCCTACATTAATACGTCAGCGATAGTGCTCGCCTAACGATTCCGTTTTGCAACATGTCGATCGAGATCGGAACGGAATGATTCCTATTACTTTAATCAGCCACGTCGCCTAATATTACCCGTTTGAACCTCTTCCTTCTTCCCGGGACCCGAAAATAGTAACCGTGAATCGATTTCGTGGAATACAATAAATTATCAATGAGTGTTCGAAGGCTCTTCAGAACTGAGTGTTCAGACGTCATCCCCTCCACTGGGAGTTTTACTGGTTTCACGGGGGACATTCCCAGTGGTGGAGATGACGTCAGAGTACTCATCGATGATTTACTGTAGTAATAAGAGGCAAAAGCTTTCGTGTGTTCTAAAATCGTTTTATTAAGTCGACATTCCCGTATAGAGACCGTCTCGAGAAGTAGCCCTAATATAGTTTAGTTGTGTCCCTCCCCCAGTTAAGTTTAAAGAATAGGTGTAGTCGATGTATCAGCAGACGTAGGTTAGAGCTCGTCCAACCAAATAACACGCGCCAGCGAAATTAGTAGACACGGTGGTTGACAAGCCTCCTGATGAGACTCTCGTCTGCCGACCATGTGAGATTTCGGTTCCGTGCGCGCGCGTTACAGAGAGCTCTCTCGAAAGGCGTCGCGTCGTATTCCGGCGGGCCGCGTTATTTATTGACTGTTGATTCCCTCGGTGCCTTGATTAATTTATACGCGTGTACATAAATCGACTGACGACGGCCGACGCGATCCGATGCGCCGTCTTCGATCGAAAACGAGATTCAACGTCGATAAATGAGAACGAAAGCTTCATGGGCGTTCCCTCCACGGCCTGGTTGATTAGTTTGAGAGCAAGGAATACTCTGTTTTCTTCTCGTTTATCCGTTCCGCCTAAATATTCGATGGCGATTAAGCGTACAGTGCTCTCTCATCGCGCCGCGTTGCCTCCATCTGCGAGCAACTTGTGATCAGAGATGGGTACAATTTTTATACAATTATTTATTCACACTAAGCGAAGTATCTTATTGTTATAAGTTTTATCCGAGGAATTAACGATCGGAATGTGAGTGTTTTTTCTTTTACTTGAATTTTGACTGTCTCAATGAACGTATCCGCTCGTCTCTGATTACGACGAAAGAATGCTGTGAAAGACTTGTTCGCGCTCGGTCGACAGTTTCTGTAATATTCTTGAGCGGACCAGCGATTGTTTGCTTCTGTTTCTGTGACGCATCGAAACGCGTGCCGCGAGCGACTGTACATACATGTAAGCGTGAGAGAATAATGAGCGGCTGGAGAAGCGAGCGACTGCAGGCAAGCGATCTGTGTAATTTACAGAAATCGATACGTTATTTGTACATTGGCCACCAGCCACGGCTCCATGTCCCCACGATTCGGTATTACTTGTTTCGTTCCCTCTTCGCACTCTGTTTCGCCTGAGTGTATTTCACTTGTATATTTCGTATCCAGGGCCTCGCCTCGATCCACGTAGTAATTTATATTCAGATCAGTTCCCCGCCGCTTTTCTTTCGTAGTGCCCAGGCGCGCCGACGAACCTTTCCAACAGATCGATCCAAAGTACACGAGGATGTAATCGCCATGACCCACACGATCACTATTCCTTTCGCCGTTCTCTCCTCGGTTTCCTGCTCCTGCACCCCCGTTCAGAGAAACACGCGATACCGGAATCGTTCGTTTCTGTTCAACGACAAAAGCTCTTAAACGACGGGAATACGGAGAAATTCTTTTTTTACTTATCGTTCGGGAACGATTCGACGCGAATCAACCGCCTCCCGATCGGTCGAACGTTCCCGTAAACACTTTTTTTACGCGGTTAAACAGTTACGATTATTTATTTATTAGGTACTAGTAAGCTGTCCATACACTTGTTCTCAATGAAATTAATAAAAAAAAAAACTGAAGAAAAATCGATGAACGAGGGAAAGAAATGAGAAAAGGGAGAAACCTTTTTCTATTGTCGCACTTTATTTCCTACGAATGTCCATGTACATATATCTCTTTGTCAGACAGAGTTATAAAAATCATCGTTTGCAAGGTCTCGGGCTGTACTCTTGTTAAACGTTAAATCTCTTGTTTTCCTTGAAAATTGGCACAGAAGAGCAGTCGCTCTCGCGATAAGTACTCGATCGAACTGGGGTTCGACGACCTCGTGACGAGGGGTCATCGACTTCTTGCCACACGCACAGCGAGCTCGAACTTGGTCCCACGACGAATTTCCCCTCGTCTCGGCCGACTATAGGATAAAGGAAATTTCAGCTTCTCGAGCTACACGATTCGTTTCGTTCACCGCGAACGGAGGGACGTTTCAAAAGCAGCAATGAAGTACAAATATATCTCCCTTTCACGCAAGACAGATCAAAGTCTTGCCCTCGTTCATTTTGTCCTGCACCTTGTCGCTGGCCGTCGACTTTTCCGCCTGGCCGCTGATCACCGCGCAGACGAAGGTCAGACTCACCCCTATCACGGCGCTGTAGAATGCCCAACCTGAAAATATGTATATAAGTCTTTTGTGCTCGCTATAAGGGTTACCTGGCCGTTGTAGTTCATTCTGCTCGATTTTTTTCTTCGAGAATACAGTGAATAATGGGAGCCTGCTTACCAAGGGTGCAATCAGCGAGGTAGAAAGCGTCCGCCTCTGCACCACAAATCCTCTGAACCCTCTCCGCCCCCCAGCCAGCGGGATACAGGATCATCCCCAATAGATACGATATTCCTTTGTCAATAAAAGGAAACTATATTTACAAGACACGTCGACACACAGAAAAGAAATTCAAAGGCCGAAAAAAATTACAGTAAATCATCAAGGAGTATTCGAAGATTCCTCGACACTCATTGTTCAGACGTCATCCCCACCACTAGATTAAGCGCTCAGTGGTGGGGGGTCCTCGTGGAACCAGTCAAGCATTCAGTGATGCAGATGACGTCTGAACAGTGAGTGTCGAAGAATCTTCGAGCACTCATCGGTGATTTACTGTACCTGCGATAACCTGAGCCACTCCGGCCAAGTTGAAGATACTCTTTCGACCAATGCTCTGTATACAACACCCAACCAAAGCAGCGAGCACCGTGATCGCCATGATAGCCAGTCCAAGAGACAGGAAGAAGTAGGAAGCTTTCCAACAGCCTGGAAATACGCTAGAATCCGTGGCGAAGCCGTCCACGTTGAAATTCGCGCAGTGTGTCTTACCGTGCAGCCTGATGCAACGATTGAAGATACCGACTGTCGGGACGTGCAACTCCGACCCGTTCTCTGGCATCAAAGAAGATCCAAGAAAAGTATATTATTCGTCTAACATAGTTCTCTGTTTTAGGTGTGGGATCAACGATCGACTTCGTCCGACAGTTGGAAACACATTAACTTCAATTTGGTGACGTGTAAGTTACAATCGAGAGACGTTTTTGTCTTCGAAGAAGTTACTAATGACCGTCTGTCGTTTCAGGCGACGTTATCACGCGCGAGGATTAAGTAAGAGAAAACAGTTACTTGTATCTTTAATCGTCCGCGGACCAACGAGCCATTTGGGAGTGATGAGGCCCGATAATACCGCCATTAGCGCCACTAGGGACAGCAGCGTCCATAGCAGACTACGACCAGTGACTATCACATAGCACATGCTGCCGATCGAGTGTGGATGTCTATGCCATCCTTTGTGCTCAGAGTCCCCTGAAACAATTTCGAGCAATCGTGAATCCCTTTAACACGTTAACAATTAAAGAATCTTCATTTAACCCTAAATCACTAAACTATCCTGTGACATACGTTATTACTAATCATTCGTAAAAATCACTACTAAACACGTGTTATTTAAAAAGAATATTATTTATATTGAGGTAGGAACCTATGTTATATTTATGATAGTCAGACTTAAAAATAATGAAAAATCGAGACGGTAATTATTCAGCACAAATTCGACACACGTTGGCGATATTGACAACGTGCTTCGATTTCTAAAAATCGCGAATTCGACGTCATAACTTTTACGATAGTTTAGTCATCTAGGGTTCATATTAATATTACATTCAGGTTCAGACATTCACAGGGAAATAGAATCAAGTGGACGACATTTGTGATTCGGTTCACAAGGGTCAACGATTCGCTGATCAAGCTGGGCTACAGTGTTTCGGCCGATTGGTCGGGAATAAACGGCGACTCACGCGTTTCGGGGAAACGCGTTACGTATGTTCGCCCCCTTTCCCGCGAACGAACATTAAAACCGAAGTCGTAAGCCCCGCATACCTCTCGCGTTACCGGTTTCGATTTTTTTTTCTCTCTCCCCCCCCCCTTTCGATTTCGTGGGAATCGTAAACGCGAGCTAACAAAGCGACCCCTTTCTTCCGGTCGCTCGTTAAAGCACATGTATTTTCGATTCTCGAAAAGCTCTCTGCTCCGGTTCAGCCTCTTGTTTCGTTTCAGTTTGACGGTAGTGTTTACTCTGCTCCCGTCAGCCTCTTGACACCTGCGATCCCTCCTCATCAGAGAGATACGATCGAGAGTGGCTACGCAGTTTCTTACGCTGGCAATTATCGTGGGTCCAGTAGAGAGAACCCTTTGGGATCCGATCACAGAAATGACTCATGCTTCTAATTAGGACCATTCGCGTCGACCCTTCCAGCGCGTGGAAGAACCGAGGCGGATCGATCGAAAATGGCCACTCCCTCGAAACTGACCTATTTTCGTTTCTAACTTTAGATCGGTCTACGTTTTTAGGGCGATGGGCGGTGGCCCTTTCTTTTTTCTCCAACTAGTCTCTACTCTTCACGAGGCTCTCTGATCCTCTTTTAAGCCCGCGAACTTAATCGCGTTCGTTCCTTCGCGTCAGATGATCGAGAACCCTCTTTGATGTTGCCGCGACTCTGGCAAATTGGTGTACCACGATATCTCTGAGGTCTTACGATGTAAAAAGTCGACTGGATTCGTTTGGCGCGTCTGTCCTTGGTCTCGGAGAGGGAGGGAACATTTTAGAGAATTCTTCTGCAATACTTTGTGCACAGATATCTTGCGCAGATCATCGTTTCATTTGGAAACTGGAATTTGAAACACTGGTCGGTTCACCAAAGAGACGGTGAATAATAATAATAGCATACGTGGCCCACGACAACCACAAACGACTCAAGTTTAATTAAATTCGTTCCAGCCTGTACATCTGTCGGTCTTATTTTTATCATTTCTTGCGCGCGACCTCCTCGATTCGGCCACTTGACACTGGGTTTACTTAGGATCGTTCGTTAATCGCTGTTTGTGTTTGTAGTGTCTCCGAGCTCGTGTCGGATTTAACGAATCCCCGCCTCCTCTCGCACCGGAAGCGTCGATTCGTCGAGGTTGAGGAACTACTCGTGGTCTAAGCATGAGCGATTCTTGAGAAGATCAATTCCCTTGAACGATCATTATTTTGTTACGATGAAATAAATAGTTACAGAACCGATGCATACATATACAAATCACTTCCCATTAGGAATCGATCTTTCAAAGGGTTGAATCAGAATCGACAATTCCTATCGTGGCTCATGAAAGTGAAATCCCGAACAATTTCCCTTGAACATCTGTCACCCAATTGGTTGTCCAAGGAAACGAGGCATTAATAAACCACAGTTCCAGCCAGCTTTTCGAAGAAGGACCGAGATAAGGCCGATCAAAGCTCGCGCGTGGGCCGACTGTCGTTCGACGGACACTCGCAGTTTTTTTTCCAGTCGTTTTAATCGTCGCGCTCATTGTTCTGGCTTGCCACGCCTTGCTAGTGTCCGCGGCTGAGGCTTCCCATTGTCTCCAGTCCCCCTGCTGAATTAATTTCCAAAGTTCGACTCGAGACGAAACCAACGAATCGAAAATCGAAGTCTACTGGAAAGATTTTTGATTGTAGATTGTAGAATTCACAGATTTCCATAAACCAAATGTCGCGAGGTCGAAGGGAATCCTCTAAAGAAACGAGAGGATCTGGAATGTCCTTGAAAAATGCTTCGAAGCTACCCGTGAACCTCTTCCTCGACTCGCGGAATGCGATATCTCTCCGCTTCGTCTCTCGTTTGCGTTGGCCAGGCGCGAGAATCCCCGACCATTAGTCATCCAGCAATGGGTCCTCTGTCCGGCAGCTCGTTATCAGAAGGGCGTAAGTCGACGGCTAGTGCGCGAACACTCCGTGCTCGTAAATTCAAATCACACGTTTCCGGCCAGCACGGACGACCGCCGCTTTTACGAGGCTTCTTTATTTTCGAGGAGAGGCGAGAGAGACTTGATTCAGAATCTCCCCAGGACATCCTTATGTAGAAGGATAACTAGATGTAAGCCTAGGACTAGCAGTAAACCCTTTCGCTCCAGATGGAAACTATCCTTCTGTTGAAGACTACGGTTACCCCTGTTCATTTCTAGTATTCTCCCTCCCGTAGATCTAGAATCTAGACACTCGAATAGTACACTTTATTTTTCTTATTAACGCAGTTTTAATCTCCGTGGGGAGATTATTCTGCGAAACGTTTTACATTAATTACAAACTTCTTGAGACGCTTATTTATTAACCCCTTGGGTACCGATTTATATGAAAAAAATTTGCATATGGACCAGATTTAATTTTTTAGCGCGATAATGGAAGAAAAAAAACCTTGAGTTCACGGTCCATCAAATGGTTTCATTCTCTGTTTGTCGAATAAAGGTCATTGCCACGGCATATGATCGATATCTTGTTCCTCGTAACAGCACATACAGCTTGGATCATTTACCAGATCTGAATAGTACACTTACACTGGTATCCAATGAGGTAAAAATCGCGAAATTCCACAGGTTCGATTAATAATAAAAATTGTATTGTGTCTAACACGAGCCTCCTAATCACTTTCGAAGGGCGTGATAGAATCGTGGATGGATCTCGATCGTGACCGAAACAATCGAGCGTATTCGATTTCAGAAACTCGAGACACCTACTCATTGCATAATCCCGCCAGCGACTATGCAGACCATCTGCGGGGCAGCTGTTGGACAGGTGCTCCCTTATTTCTCCGTCCTCTTGTTTTCGTCCCCTCTTTTCCCTGCGGAGGATCCTTCCTCCCAGACTCACCTTCTTCTTCCTTCTTTTCTCTTGCCTCCCCTCGATTGCATACATACACACAGAGAGTTGATTTTATCTGACGGTAATTTATCGTGATTTCAGCCGATCGAGGATATCCACCTAGCTGATCGAGGCCGATTAAATATTTTTGGTTAGAACGATTCCGTGAACAACCTTACTCGCAGGCAGAACAGAACGCTCTGTTCCTTATTTAGGCGACAGTGTTATCCGTTATTCTTTATCGTGTTCCGTCTTGGCGAAATCGTCGTAGTAAATTCGCGTTTATTCACGGACAGGGGCGCAGGGGGGATTTACAGTTTCGTAGAACGATTCGCGTTCCGGGAACAGCCACGCCTATCCGCCATGAATCTCTTTCGAACGGTCTGCTGCGTATTCCATGCGAGAGGGAGAGAGAGAGAGAGAAGTATATCCCTTATAAAAAAGCCTCTGAGTTGTTCCTCGAAACCGTGCAACCTTTCACTTTCGAACTGACACGGATCTTCCCGTCTCACTCTGATCTTCTCGATCCTCGGAAACATTTCCTCCGATTCTCTTCTGCATTGATCGATACGTACTAGGGATATTCGGACAGAAGGTCAATTTCCTTAGGTAACACATCACTGCCATATATAACATATACGTTTTAGTAGTATTGATTGTATCGATCTTCCGAAAAATCGAATCGGAATCGAACATAGTTAAACTGTACTCCCTCGAAGATCTATAATTTATAAGCATCGAGGAAGGAAAATAGACTCGGTTACCAGCGAATAAACTCGGCAAAGCCCGTGATATTCCAAGAGAATTCCAAGCATCGATCGATAGAGGATGAAGGGCCAGGAGACGCGTAGCCGTAGCGCGAGCGATCGCCGATTATCTTAATTGCCGGGCCTAGCTGGGATGCGCTGGAAATCACCGTTAAGCTGGTCGTCTTGCTCGTGGTACCTTAATTATCCCGACGGTCGTTAGACTGGTAAAGGCGCCTAGCATCGGACTGTTATCACGGGGGCACACGTCGTTAAATAAGATTCCGCTCGGAAGTAATTCCGTTCGAGCGTGCGCGCCGCGTTTCCTGCTGATCGGGCCCACCGATACGCGTCGATCATTAATCCTCCTCTGGCCCTTTACATTCGGTCGAAAGGGGGCGGGGCTCGTGGCATCCGGGAACTCGTCCTGTCAATCGATGATTCCCGTGCGAATTTTTTTTTTTTTTTTTGAGATTCAATCGGAGTCGTCGACACGGTACGCATTGGGGATGTTCGATTTCGATTCGATTCTTCGGAAGATCGATACTACTAAAGTACGATACTAAACTTCTTTTGATAATAACTTTTTTTACAGATAGCAACACCCAACTGAAACCTTCACAATACTATTTAGGGTGATGACCTTGACAACATATTAAAAAAATCATCGAAATCGAAGGTGGCTACCTTATTATAAATATTTACCATGAGTTACTGTTCCGTCAATCATAAACTCTGGTCCCATACTTTTGATCAATATTGCATTGTATTGTAGTAACGTGTCACCCAAGGGAATCGATCTGAAGAATTGAACATCCCTAGTTATGATCATCGTCGTTAGTATGATAGCAAAAGCATCCTCTTTCTCCCACCTCTACCAACGTCTTTCTATCCTGTCAACCTCGATTAACTTAATACCCCAGCCGGTTTCCTCAATTTGTTCAACGTCTCAACGACATCGTCGAGATTCTAGAATTAAGAACGAAGACTTATCCATTCCGCCATCGTTCTTCCCATCCTCGCCGCCCAGCCCGTTCCTCTTCCATTTCCTCCTGCTAGTCTCCGGCCGAGTCCGAGACCAGCATAGCCAGTCGCTGTGTCATCGAGCCTCGATACATCATAAATATAAATTGGTTTCTGAATACGTGTTGGTATAAATGAGACCACGTACACGGTCGCGCGCACGCGTCCGCGAAAGTCGCTGGCCTGCGGCTGCGTTCCGGAATCTCTATGTCCCGATGGAAAATGACAAATGGATCGTACGATGAATTTTGCGCTCGTTACTTGTCGTTAGAATTGTCCCCTCGTAGTCTTCGCGATCTGTTCCGAGGAGAACTTAGTGGAGACTTCGATTTATTAACCCGCTCATTTCTTCGTTTTGGTATCTTGTACATAAATTTTTGTTTAATGAAATCAAGAACCAATGTGTTTGTTTATTATAAATAACGAACTAGTTACACTAACACCGTTTTTGTAATGTTTAGACAGCATTTAAAGACGGTTCGTACTACCGATTGTCAGGAAATATTCCAAATATTGTTACTAAAGTGATAAAATAGGCGTGCACTGTAATGGACAAATGCAGTTAGCAGGTTAAAACGGTTCTCGGTAATTCGTGTTAGATCATTTACGAGTTCGAATAATTAATATTCCATTTCAGGAATCGAATCTGGTCTCTACCAGAGAGATTCTCATTCGAAATCAGCGGTGATCGAAGTTTATTTCGGAGCAGATTCTTTCCACGATCGATGTTCAGCCACGTTCTACTCGTGGAATTGCTGACCGAGTCGCGACGAACATAATATTATATTCCAGACGGGTGGATATCCGCAAGTGGGCAACGTTTCCTGAAAATCGCGATAAACTCCCGTCTGCCCCAAGTACCATGAACCCCGGGTTTGATAAATCCGCCGAGTATCGCGCAGAACTACTCGCCAGAAAACGTTCCAAGGTAGCGAGGGGCGAAATTCCCTTTCAGGAATTCCTAGTGCGACCGAGGTTTCCTCCTGGAAAAGGTGATCGTACCCGGGCAAAGAGAAGCTTTCCACAGATTCCACGGTAAACGCGTTAACCAACGATTACAAATCCATCCCAGATCGTCGGAGATCGCCAGGGGGCCTCGTTTTCTCGGTATCCTATGCGTCCGGGCAACGCGTCTTGCATCGGTTCCAGCCAGATTAGAATGCACCGTGCAGCTCGAGTCCCAAACGACCCGCTCGCGCGCACATCGCCATTGCTGTGGACTACAGATGGTGTGCAAATGCAAAATCACTAACAGTGATTTTATGCATTTATAAAATATCCGATCGTCTAAAATTCAGTATACAGTAATGACTCTGTGAGAGTTTGAAACTCGGGTCTGCTTCAAAACTTTCGTGCATTACACGAATACTAGTGTTTCTTCGAAGAGAGCTTCGAGTTTCAAAAGCCACCGGAGGGGGTTGACTTTTAGTCTCTCCATGAAAATATCGACGAAAGTGTGCTGGAGGAAGAGACCGTCGGCCTCTGGTCTCGCGGGTTCGTTTTATCAGGAATTCGAGTCGCGCCGCGTCTGGGATCGTTCAATGCTCCACGGAGTCTCAATTAACATGCGTCGCGTCGATTCTTCGCCGACGAGCACGAACCTCTTCCACCGAGAATCTCCGATCAGATCCTGTTCGCGGTACCATTGAAAAGGTTGAATCTTTGGGGGATCATCGGTGATTATTATTAGTCCGTAGAAGTAACGGGTGTTCATACCAAGCCAGTCAATTAGCGATCGATGATGTCATCCTCGTCATGAATCACACCTGTTATCATGGAAATCCGTTTTACGTTTGACCCAGTTCGAGCCGCGACACGCGTTGGGTATCTACCGCCAGAAATCGGGGTACTCTCCCTTTGTTCGAAGGAGCCTTCTTCGGCCACCGAAAGTCGCCCGCATTCCTTCGTTAGGTATATATGTACCAGGCAGGAAAAAAGACGCCGAATCCCCCCACGGTCGAAAAAACGAGAACAGTGAATTCACAGGGCGAGTCCTGTAATGCATTCGAGGCTGCCAGTGGGGAGTAAACTCGATTCGATCCCACTGGGACTAATCCTGCCTATCCTATCGATGGTGTACGTATTATTCTTACTTCTGCACCTACGTCTGTGTAGTCATTATTTCCATCTGGATCAGTACCATGTCGTTTCCACCATTTCTTCTACGAACTCCAAAATATTGGACCATCCGTGTTATCAAAAGTACGGGACTTGGTAGACCACCCAATCTGTAATACCGACATCTTAAAAAACCTGTGATTTTAGTGACTTCTACGTTATAAAAACGGTGAATTTACGTTATGAGCCTTCGAACGCTCATCGAAGATATACTGTACCACGTCGATCCTTTGACTCACTCCTCGACGATATTCCATCTCTTTCTGCAACGAACATCGCGCACAGTTGCGAAAGCTTCTCGCGGAAAGGGCCCTCGTTACCGAATCCGACGATATGAATCGGCGCGCGGACAAATATGGCGGCGGGGCATAAAGTATGCTCGACGTGTACCGTCCAAGACGTCGTGGTCTAGCCATTAAAGTGTCCCAATAAGGCGGGCTTTTACGCACGTGAACGTGAATAGAGTCGAAGGCACGCCGAACCGGACAGAATCGAGGCTCCTTCCCGCGTGGGAAGCGATAGTATTTCGATATCACCCTCCTCGTCGCCGTGTGGACACGCGTGTCCCCACTGTGCTCACATGCAAACACAGGTACACACACAGAGAAACATACGTGCACTCGTCGATGGGTATCCCGAACCGGCTTCTGTGTATACACAGGCTCTCTGTCGCGTCATCGAACGTGCACGCTTCGAGGAAGATACTACCGATCGAACGCCACGGTTTTCAATACTCTGGCCCTCGCGATTGCACTTCGCACACCCACGAAGGATATTATTAACGGATGGTGAAGAGGGAGGGGCTGAGAGCATCGAGGAATTTAGTGGGAAGATTTAGGAGGGATTTAGATGCTTCGATGACAGGTGGTATTCGAGTCTACCATCCTGACTAATATTCGATAATTCTGTCGTTGATAAACGAGTATCTAAACGAAAAGGAATTGAAGAATCACGAGGATGCACGATCCTCTAATTTCATTAACCCTTCAACACCCAGTGTGGCGTACAGACTTGTCGCGATTATCGTCTGGATTTTTCTACACGGTTACTGTCCCGGCGCGGACCCTGTATACGTCACATCTAGAAGATCATATTTCCAGGGGTTATGTCGTAAAAGTACAGACAAGGTGCACGTGTTGAAACCATTTTTGAGTTAACTAATCCCAAGAGATAATGTATTTCCCCCAAAAGAGATGTTTGTGCGTCGAAAGGTTAAAAATATAGAAATAAATAATTCGGTCTAATATCGATATTTTCAACTTCAATACAACAAGATACAAAATATACATACCAGTGTCATAATTTTGAAATAACGATTTAAAATTCTCATTCGGTGACTAAACTCGGAATTCCAAGGAATACGGGATATCGCAGACCGGAGACGTCGCGAACAGGTTCTTTTATTTCCTCGTTCAAGAGGGAGAGTCTTCGTTTTAACGAAAGGATACCACTGGACGAGAGAGGGGACATTTATTCAGGGATCAAAAGTCTGCTGAAACTCGGATCGATCCAGGCGGGCTGTTTCGCGATTTGTCCAGTCGGGGGATCATCGAACAGTTTAACAGCGCCGATAAATTACCTCGTTGGTCCCGTGAGAACGTGTCCCCGCGTGAACCGGCGCGGTGTTACTGACGTCGTAGAAATACCACCGCGGACCATTCCGTTCGACCGCTTGTAATATAACTGTCATAGGCGTTCACGCCGTTTTCCAACGGAGGGACGCACGGTCCTCGACGATCGTAACCAGATCTCGGAGTTTCGAGGTTTACGGCCTCTGCGGAGAGCCACAGGAACGACACGTGCCTGTTAACCCTTTAACACCCAGTATTGCACGGGTACAACACAGTTAGTATTTAACTTTTGTCTGCAAGGATCTGTATTTTCATGGGAAATTGAAGTGTTCCTTCCAAAAATAAATGTAAAACATAGGTCAGTTTAATATCGATTTTTTCGATTTCAAAATAAAAAGATACAACATATAAATATCAGTCTCATAAAATCAGTCAAAATGACGTATTGCGGATTTCTTATTTTAGGACTATTGAAACTATATTAGTGTTTTAGGGGAAATTTACATGGGCGTCTAATTTACTACACATTTTATGTTATACTATGTTACGTTAAATTGTACTATATATTATTTATATTACTATATTATACAGTTTAATTTAGTGTACATTCAATGCTGATAGTTCTAGAAAAACGCTCGATGAACAAGCGAGTCGGGAGAGCTGTCCACCGAAATGTGCACGCTCAAGGTCTCTATACTCGAACGTCAGAAGTTACGGAACGAAGTAAAGTTAAAAAAATGCTGATTCCCAAAGGTGAAACTGAATTTATTGTTCAGTCGACACTTAATTCCCCCCACGTCGTCTAAAACGTTCGATTTCGCGGACTGGTTAGAATAACTTTGAATGAAGCATTCGAGACGGTTACGCGAAACATCCTCGTCAGCCTAGCTATGTACATATCACGTTTCGCCGACAGCACACGCGAGACCGAACTGCTTATCGGATAAATTTCGAGGGAATATTGTGCCACCGTGTCTTGTTCCCTGGTCGATGAAAACGGAGACACAGAGGCGGACAAAAAAAAAAGAAACATCATTCGGACGGAAGAAAAATTAAATTAACCCTTTGCTGGCGGGAGGATTTCTGTGTTTGTAAATATGCAACTTCAGGTGATCGAAAAATATTTAGAAACTTGTTTGTCAAACTTTGCGTGTAAGACTAAACGATTTTAAAGACGTACTATTGCGTTAGTTGCTCTCAGCTTTTGTTTTCGAAAAGACGTACTACTACGTTATCCGACATAAAAGTGTCAAATGCCCTGTCCTTTTTACGAGAGTATTAATTCTTGGTAATTTAGAGACCCTCCGAGAAACGAGTGAAAGAAACCATCGAAAAGCAAATTGTACTTATTTCGTCTGTTCTTTTTTTTTTAAATCGCGATTTGAGAACGATCTCGACGAGTCGTGACGCAACGGTGGCCGCCCCCAGTTCGTTTCTCAAGCTAAAGGGAGAAATAACCGAGACAAGGAAACCACCCCGCTATGCATAATTCATGGTGGTGGGACTGGCATCATGGCACACCCCGGCTCTCATGATGTAAACAGTCGTAAATTAATGCAATTGGCCGGGGCTGGTCTCACGCGTGCGCCGAAAAAAGAAAGAAAGAGAGAACAGTCTGCGAGCGCAACCGCAGATCCATTCTCGCTTCCACGCTTCGTAAATTCAAGTTTCCTACGGTTTCCGCTGGCGCGTGAACCGCTAGTTTTTCGACTTCCGGGACCCTGGAGCCTACCGTTCTCGCGATTACTCGTTGGTTCACCTCGATATTAGAGTCAAACGATTTATTGAAGACCAGTGGCCACGAATCGGCTATGAACACACTCGATCTTAAATAGTCGCACCATAAGTAATCCTCCAAATACTTTATTAACAAACTTCCAGTAAAATAGACTCGATTTTAAATAGTTAGACCGTAAGTAATCGTCGAAATAGTTTATTAATAATCTTTCTGTAAAATACAGTGTACAGAGGAAAGAGTAGATTCGATTATGAGATTCATTGAGTTGTTTCAGTTGCATTTATGAAGTTAAGCCACTATATCTTCGAGTTAAATGCATATAGGTAAAAGTAACAGGGAAGTTACAGCGTTGATGTGTCGGCCACTTTTGACATTAAGAAGCCACACGTGCCATTTGCGGCCGAACTGACAATACCACTTTGCATTGCAAAAGACTTTCGATCCCCATTGTTCACACTTTCCCCCCTCTCGGTGTTTTCCCTGCTGTTCTGACTCAGAAGACTTCGAGTAAGAGCCTTAAATTAATCTTATCCGAACCACGAAAACAATGCAAAGAATCCTATTGTAACCCACCTCTGATCGCCTCCAGGACTCCAACAAGATGTATCAAAATCACCAAAACGTTCCTTTGTTTTCTTTCTCACTGAGAACCCCGTGCGATAGAATAATTGTTCGTGAAACAGAGTTGTCAGTCGGTTGCCCCGTCTGTCAACGTTACGAGGTGAGACAACACTCGTTCCGTACACGCCGAGCTGCGCGGTCAAAGCGTCGAGCTGAACTGAACCCGAGGCCGCCTCTGATCGCCGCTATAGCGCAGCGCAAACACCACGGCGGCAGACCTGCTGGCGGCGCGACGCGTGATCTCGTGATGTTCCTGGTCACGCTTCAATCTTCCGTCGACAAATAGTTAAGAACCACGAAACGGTTGAAATGGTAACGGACCGAGAGATCAACGACGACACCGATCCTCTTGCTCTTTAAAGGTATATAATATTAAATTAAATAATTTTGAAATCCCCCTGATACGTAGAGATCTGGAATCTTCATTTTCAGATACGTTATAATCAGTAAACCTTTTTGCATCGAGAGTTAAAAATGATCGAAGTCATAGAGAAATATTTTTACCCTGTAACTGAATTATTCTCTGTGATAAAATAACAGAAACAAATACAGTGAATCGTCAATGAGTGCGAGGAATTCACTGAGAAATGGTATCACAATTGTGCCACATGGAGATAGTAATAGCAAGGTGATGGTAGAACAGCAAATGTGATTGTAGGTATGCGAATGCTTAGTGGTAGTTATTGTGGTTACTGAATATTGCAGAGTACCAAACGGTAGAATACTATTTTACATTCGTAACTAAGAAACTAAAACATTCCCTTCAATTTACCAATCAAGACTACACCCCTCCAAGTAGAACTTGGAAATAAACGTTTATAAAGACAGACTACCAATTTACGCCCCTAACTGTGGCTTAGGCTGGATAGTTCAAATCCTCCAGGCTGACACACGATCACAGAACATTCCGTTAATCACAGTTTTCAAGAGGTCGTCACGGTTCCCGCGTTTAATCCCATAAAATCCTGTGACGCACACCCCAACAAGCACCATAACATTCAGGACCATTCGGCAACCAGAAACCGTTCAATACTTTTCCTCCAAAGGCTTTTCCTTGTTTCATCCCCGGGAGATGTCGGTCCTGACATTCCCTCGGCGTCGTATTACAACCACTATGGGGGTAGCTGGTTTATGGGATAGTCTCCAGAATGGCTCATACTCATAGGCGCCATGGTTTATAGATTTATTCCGTCGTGTCTCGTTTTCGAAGGGGAAAGTAAACAAGCAAATGGTTATTCTATCGAAAATCGGGCAGTTTCGGTGAACGTCTGATGTTTGATCGTCATTTTCGGCAGTCTCCCTTAACCTCCGTGAATTGAAGGTGGAACGATAACTTCCACAAATAATGGAGAACAAAAATAGATACAGTGGTTCGATTAGGAACCGAACACCTTCGATAATGGGTATGTTTGAACGGAAATTTATTTAGTTAAAATAAAGAAATATTTGATTGGTCTGCAGCAGGGGACACTGCTAGAAGCTACAGGGAGAATTTCGTGTCGGAGTTTTCTAAGTATTTAGACGAGTACAACGTTCAGCCTCTGCCTAAATTAATAGTGAGTTACTTTTACATTCAGAAGTTTTATATTTCCAATAAGGGGGTTGCAATCATACGAATTCTAAAAATTATTCGCGTAGATCCAAGGTACCGTGAATGTTCAAGTTACGAGCGTTTGGGCACGACAGAGCGAAGGGTAATAATCCTTCGAGCAAATGTTTATAACATACTTTATATAGATCAGATAATTTTTCATTCTTAAGTTTCGACGTTGAAGAGTCTCCCAGTTTCTATTTAACTTACGAAGGCAAAAAGCAAGACATTCCAAAGAAAATCGAGAGCACAGATGAGTATTTCTATTCCTTAGTGATTCATTATTTCCCATAAATTATTTATTTCCATTGCATTGCACGTCGCGAGGTGTCCATCTGCATCTTAGATGCATTGAACTCAACGATGCAGAAGTACAACGACGTCACAGTTCTCAAGTAACCGAAAAAAACACTTGTTCCCTCTTTACAAATAAAACAGAATGAATATCTTAAATGTAACGTAATACGTTTATAGATTGCCAAATTGTCGTGTAAACGCGTACGGTGTCATGCAAATCGGCGAAATGTTAACGAACATCGGTTGCCTTCGGGATTTAAATCTGGACATGAATCCGAACGCTCAGGAGAATTTCCATTTGCTCTGTCAGCCTGCTGGAAAGCAAGTGTTTCTTATATGAAATCATTTTTTTTTTTTAACATTACTATAACAGAAAATCATCTCCAGATTGTTATTCTTGTCTCTGAGACACTGCGAAATAACCGATGACGGAGTGAAGAAGATTGCAAACGAATTGCAATATCAAGATCCACCGAACGAACCCAGATTAATTAGCTTAAGTTTGTCGAATAACCATATCACGTGTATTGGAGCGGGTCATGTCGGCTCCATGCTTCGTACCAACAGGTAAACTGGAGCATCCACTTTTCGTGTTTCCTTTTCCACTGTTGAACTTCTCTTTCTGATTATCTTCTAGCAAGAATTGTACGATGTATGAATATATTAAATATGTTATCACTCTGTCATGACCCACTTGTCTCATTTCCTCTGCGCCCTGAAATCGGTACAAGACGAACTTGGTGTATTATTTATAGAGACTGACGATTGATATTCCCACAGATCTTTAAAGAGCCTCAGTCTACTCGGCAATAGGATACGTGACGAGGGAGCTTCGTTGATAATTAAGGAACTTAAAATGTACGGAAAACTGTTGAAACTAAACGGGCATGTAATTTAAAGAGCGTGAGTTAATGTTACGACGTTGATTCAATAAACTAGAATCACCTTGAGGCACGAAGAAATTGTGAACGTTCGTCGCAGAAAATTCGAGGAATTGATGCTGTTGAACGAATTGGTATTCAGTGAATTGGAAATTATATTCTTTTCGTGAATATTGCAATCGACGGATTTCTTTAATTCCTATAACATTTTTGTGTCCGGAGAAGCGTGACAGCGAGGAAATGAATAATAAACCGACGGAGGAAGAGCAACAGAAGGGCCATGCAAAATTGCGAACGCGACGTAGCTTAACTAGACGATCGAAAAAATGTATTGATTAGCACAGAACACGACAATGCGTTATTTTAATCGAAATTCACTGTTTACAGCTATTACGGACGTATTTCGTGGAGAGAGAAACACTTTGCATGATCCGGAATCTGTGCAAGTAATGAATTGACATTTTTACATAGCTGCTTTTGAGTATTGTAAACAGTTGATTGTAATTTTGGTATGTCTACAGAGACAGAGAATGAGCGTGGAATACGAGAAGCGTCATCCTTTCAGAAACGAGAGCCACCCGATCAATGGATCGATCATTGCTATCGGAAACTTGGAACTGCAGTACTTAGACTTAAGCTGTCAGTATTCTTTTTATCTCATTCGTAGTTTCACAAGACATTAAACAAGTCTATTCCTACTTAGATAATTATCTGACTAAGTACACTTTGAAGGATCTGATAAAGTGTTTGTACTATCAAAGTTTTATGCTGCTTGATGACACAGCCAGAGGCCTGTTACACGTTTTTCTCGAGGTATTCAGACGTAAATGGCATTCAACCATTATTTTAATGATTCACTCTCATTATTTTTAGGGAGGATATATTGATAAAGAGGATAACGTAAATTGGTCCACGTTCGAGAAACTGTTGGACATCAGACGAAACGGTGATTCCCATAAAAGCGAGACATTTCGCGAATTTGTTTCTGAAGAGTGCGAAATCCTGCGCCAAAGAATCCGAGTTAGTAACCAAGATCATTTTTTAAAAGTCTCCTTAATTATTCCCAAGCGATACAATGTAATTCTCCATTCTCTTAGGCCGCAAAACACGACGAGGATAATTCAAATGGAAATTAATAGATAATTATTAAATCAGTAAAGTTTTACTGAAACCGTCTCCAAATTGTATTCAATATTTCCCGAATGGGTACAGCGGGAACTCGTTTTCCAATGGATTAAAGAAATTGGAAGGATCAAGATATCGGTATCATTGATCGAAAGAAAAACCGACAACGAAACCAATGGCAGCACTTCGAATCGTGTCGCGAAAGCTCTTATCGTTTGAACTTTCGACCTCCCATGCAGCAGCGAGGCCAGGGTTATACACGTTGGACAGATTGTAAAAATGTTCGTGTTAGGTCTCAATAGCTACAGAAGAGGGAATTATTACTTACTTTTATTCAATTTATACAAGTGCTACTGTAAATTGTGTTCAGGTCGGTACTCACTATTCGTACGAGTACTTTTGTTTGATACCTACTTGGTATCGCAACCGCAGGTATCTATACCAAAAGTGCTCGGTATCGAAACTAAAGATCGAGTAATGTACTCGTATTAACTTGTATCGATCATCCCTATGTGTGAGATGTACTGTGTAGTAGCTCGTTCAGTGGGGTCATAGAACCCCCGGAGCATGTACAAGAGACCCCGGGTGGGAGATCACAGACGAGATATAAGAATAGACGTACAAGCAATGTAATGTTCTGTCCCATGCTTCGAGGACGTCAGAAGCCCCCTTACCATTTTAGTGTCAATACCCGACGTTACCGATAAAGCATGAATTCTGAGTATTATTAGCACAAATGAAGTGTTATATATTCCATTCATATTGCGTGTATCTATATGATTTGACGGGAATAAAAATATCCGATGCTTCGGTTTAAGGTTAAGGGATAAATATGACAGTTATGAAACATAAAACGGAAAAGTATATATTTTTTCACTTAACTACAAGACAATTTATTCTAAATGCATCGTTAATGGACATTTTATTAATTTTACTTTTTACATGTTCTTGTTTTATTCGTTCTTATATCTTGCCTTACATTTGTATATTTGTAACAGATAAATTCGGAATGGATGTAGTTTCATAAATAGTTTATCAAATTTACATGTGGAAAAATATATACACTGCTTTTATTAACATTTACATATTTATAATTTATATGGGAATACGAATAGTTTTACCGCCTATTGTCAGAATCTTAATACGCACGAACAATTACTTTCTGGCAATTGGTAAATTTTTACATATGAATTTACTTACACGTTATTTACTTACAAAAATTTTATTTATTGCGAGTAATTAAATAATGAACGTATGTTAATATTCAATTACGTATCTCTCGAATTAAGTGAAATACAGATGTTTTATTTCCTTGAAAATTAGTATCAAAGAATGCAGCAACTGGTCAGATTAGTTTCGTAAATAAATCGAAACCCTGTATCGGCACACTGTTTTTTAGGCTATCAAATATCACACG